>NC_045543.1:94998558-95311058 GCF_009769535.1 Thamnophis elegans
TCCCAGGCCTGCAACATGACCTAACTACAACTCCAGAATCAAATGCACAATTGACACTGAATCAATTCTCATTTTATTCCACTGATTGTGTGTTTTATATCTGACTCAGTCATACACAAATTGCACTAGTTTAGAAATAACCTGATATTGAATAATTGACTTAAATAATTACGTGCCAATTTTTTTTAGCAACTCAATTAGTAAGAAAATCAGTGTTGACTCCTGCGGTTACCTTGACTAGTTTTCTTGTCAAAATTTTTCAGGAGTGGATTTAAAGTTTCCTAGGGCTGAGAGTGAGTGACCAACTTAAATCTCCCACTGGCTTTGTGCCTATAGCACAACTAGAACTCCCTTATTCTTTCTCCCGAAAAAAAAAATTGTGTTCCAAAGGGAAGACAAAGAACAATGAAAATACATAGCATATCTGTAGAGTAAAGCAAGACAACCAATCAAATTTAACACAAATTTTCCTTATGTTACTTTTCGCTATCTCATTTGTGCTTCCAATTTTCTTCTAAATTTGTCCAGGTTCTATTTTGGGTATTGGAAACTTATCTTTATGGAGACTCCAATATTGTTTTCTACTGTGTTTCCCTGAAAATAAGACAGGGTCTTATTTTCTTTTGACCCTCAAAATAAGCCCTTAGCCTTATTTTTGAGGAAGTCTTATTATTTTTGAGGTGCAGGATGCAATGAACGTGGTCACCCAATGGCTGCTGCTGTTGCAATATTTTTTTGGGAGGCCTTATTTTCGAGGGAGGGCTTATTTTAGTGCATGCACTTACAAGCCTGATTGGGCTTATTATCTGGGAAGGTCTTATTTTTGGGGAAACAGGGTATTATAACAATACAAACTTTTTCTGGAAAAAGACTAAGATAATACAATGATTTCTCAAAATATGTGCTTAATAAAGAATACATCCCTTAAGAGTAAAAACAGAAAATATATGCAAGTTAGTTTTATTACAAACAGTTGCCTTCCCCAAGTTCACCTCTTATACTGTTAAACACACAGGGACATTCCATTCTGTATCTGTAAATAAATCTCTCCTGATCTAGCCATTTTAATTTTAGGCTATATATCATGACCATTCATTTTCAAAAGAAACAAAATGTGACAATAAACAGGGGATTATTATTGTCAGGTTCTAGTATTTCTATGGCTTTTCTACTATTTCTGATGGACCATCCTAGCATTTATAAGGACATCCAAGGGAGGGGCAAATAGAAACAGTGGGTTGCTCCCAGTTCAGACTGGTTCGGGAAAACTGGTAGTGGTAATTGGGCGTGGGTTGCCAAACCAGTAGTGACGGCCGACTGGTCATGTCCCTGAACTGGCTCTCAGATGCTCGCCCTTGCCATGTACATCCAGACAACTGCCTCCTCCTGCCTACATATAAGCAAGCAGCACTCGCACTAGCCATGCTCCCCCTCCCCACTGGCCAGCGTGTCCCAAAGCCACCGCTGTTGCATCCCAGCAAGCTTCAAAGGTTGGAGCGGGCATGGCAGAAGAAGAGGGTGTCATCAGGAGAGGGCAGTGGTGGCGAGATGAGAGGACGTTGGCAGGACGGGGCAGTGGCGGTGGGAGGAGAAGGCAGCAGGCTCAGCTACAACCTGGATGAGCCAAGGAACTGCAGGGAGCCTCCTGCATATTGCACGCCTTCCCCATCGGCTGCAGCCCAGGCCCCACCCACCTGGTCACCTGGGCAACTGGCTGGGAAAGCAGCGAGTGAGTGGGCAGCAAGTGGTAAAGGAAGCAAGCCCCAGCCTGGCATCCCTACCTCCTTCCTCCAAGAGCTGGCTTGGGGGACAGCCAGCCTCCTCCAGCCAGTCTCCTCCTCCGCTCCTTTCTCGCCTTTTTTGCAAAAAAGGGGGGGGAGCCATGCACAGATTTGGGAGAGTGTAGAGTGCTCCTGGAGATTGGGGTGGGGGGCAAAAATGAATAACAAATGGCCTGGGTTTTGTTTGTTTGTTTGTTTTTTGGGTTTTTTTTTTGCAAAAATGGGCGATTTTTGCCCCCAAAAAAGGCATGAAGAGCTTTGGGAGGCTTGTAGAGTTCTCCTGGGGGCTAGGGGAGGCAAAAACAAGCCTCTGCATGCCCCCTTTTTTGCAAAAAAAGGGGCGGCATTTTTTGCACAAAAAAGGCATGCAGAGGGTTTGGGAGGCTTCCTGGGGTCTGGGGGAGCAGAAATGGTCCATTCCCCAGCTCCCAGGAGCCCTTCGCAAGCCCCCCAAACCCTCTGCACATCCATTTTTGCAAAGGGGGTGGGGGTTGGTAGGCCAAAAATGCTGTATTCAGTGTATAAAATGCACCCAGATTTTCACCCTATTTTTTGAGGGAAAAGGGTGCGTCTTATACTCCAAAAAATATGGTATTTCTTTTATCTGTATCTGCTAGGTACAAGGATTGGTTGAACAAAATGATACAAACTTTTGGCATTGATTTAGAATCAAGTGAACCATAGTGATTTTAGAATGCTCCATTACTTCCAACAAGAGAAGTGCCTGGATTTTGCATAGAAAATCTAAAAAGCAAGTGTAGAGGTTCAAAAATATTAAGTTTAAAGATATGTTTTAATCCTTTTAGTATTTCCCAGAATTTTAAAAATATATCTTATCACTGCTAAACCTTTTCCATTTTTTCTAAAGCTACTACTATAAACATGGTAGTACTTTTTCATATTCTTAGTCAATTGGTCAAATGCTGAAGTCTTCTAAAGGAAAAGTGTGGTCTAGGGAAGTTGTCAGCTGCTGCATGCAGCTCTTTTGTCTCTGTGCTGCAACTCCCTGTTGGGTGATCCCACCACTGATCAGCTCCACCCTTCACCCTCCCCTCCAAATCACTCTTCGCCTGGTCTGAGAAGGTAAGGGGCAGAAGCAGGTTGTGCATCTCCCCGAGGGAAGAGAGGAGGAGGTGGAGGAGGGAGAGGGAATGAAGAGGAGGAAGGGGAGGAAGAAAGGAGGGAGGGAGGAAGAAGAAGGAAGGATGGAAGAAGGTATGCAAGAGAGCGAACGTGCAGGATAAAATTAAGAATGCAAAGGATTTCCTCTGCCTTCTGCATTTCCACCCCATACTGAAGCAAACCAAATGGACCAGGGTCTCCCGACTAAGCAGTCCTGCTGAGCCCATTTGCAAATTCTGTCAAGCACAGCTCCAAATGTTCAGCTTGCGTGTCCTTCCCAGCTCCATCCCACATATCGTGGCTCCCATCTCCACCTGGATGGCTGATCTGGATGGTGTAGTGCCTGCCTTCCCTCCAAGAACAGGTGGGGGAAGCAGGGAAGGTGCATGCCCTGCCTACTCTGCTCTCGCCAGCCAGAGGTGGGGCTCCATGCCTCCTCCTCCCAGCCAGAGCGCCATGTTTGTTTGCTTGCTAGCCACATCCGAGGAGGTAGCTGCCCTCAGGCTGTCCAGGCCCCTGCCATGGTGTGGGGGGGGGGGAGAGGGAGAGGGAAAGGGGGTGTCTCCTCAAACAGGATTTGGATTTGAATTGTCTTATTTTGCGTGGATCTCCAACACTTGGTTTTGCCTGCCACCTTCCACTCCCTCTCCACAGCCCAAGTGGTTGAATTCACATGACCCATGAAGCTGGGCTGGAGAGCACAGATAGATGGATGCATGGATGGATGGATAAGATTGAGATAGAGAGAGGCAGGCAGGCAGGCAGGCAGCGACAGAGATACCTGTTTTCCACAGGAAAAAAAAACACTGGGAGCCACAAAACCTGGGAAGGTGTGGCTGGGGGGGTGTTCATGTGACTGGGTGGGAGTGATGTTGAGTTGGCTATGCCCACACAGGTTTTGTGGCTTCTGGTGTTTTCTTTTCTGTGGGAAATGGGTCCAAACAGGTCTTTGCATGTTTGAGGTTGCATAACCCTGGCCTAGGGCAAAATGAACTCTTAAGAACTGGCAGGCAGGCAGGTAGGCAGGCAGGCAGGCAGGCAGGCAAGAAGGAAGGAAGGAAGGAAGGAAGGAAGGAAGGAAGGAAGGAAGGAAGGAAGGAAGGAAGTTGGTTGGTTGGTTCATAACAGCATATTATATTGCATCTGAGAACTGCAGGATAAACCAAGTAGTTTTTTCAGGGGAAAAAAAATCTTTTTTCTCTCCTGCCTTGGATTTGAAAGTGTTTCAAAATGTATAGGCAGTCCTATACAGTGCATCCAGAAAAACTTGCTTTAAAAATAAAATAAAATACAGCAAAATAACCTGTTTAATGTTGGGAACAAAGGCTTTCATCTATGAAAGACTGAGTTGAATTCATGTAAGAATAGCCCCTGATTAACATAGTGAAAATTAGATTCCTCCAGGGCAATTCTTGGGCTTCAGAGATTTTTTTTTTTAACTCCAAAGACAAAAACATGAAAGAATTAGATCTCAGTATTTTGGTATATTTAGCTCTGAATGTAATACTTTAAAAAAGTTTGGACAACCAAATTCCTTTGAAGATAATTGTGAAAATTTAACATTATGAATACACTTAAGTAGGATGAAACTTTCAAATGTAGAATATCATTCTATCAATCCAGAGTAAACAATACAAAATAATGGACAAGTTACAAGGAGGAGATTCCAAATGAATGTTAGGAAATTTGCTAATAGGAAGAACAGTGGAAACAATTACTCAAGGAAGTGGTAGGCTTCTTCCCCATTGAGTTCAAGTAGAGATTATCTATGTTGCTTCAATGTGGATTTCTGCACTGAACAGAGAATTGGGCTCTTGAAACTCAATAATTCTACGATTGCAAATTTAGGAAATATCTCTCCAATTGGAACATCCTGAGAATATGGTAAAAAGAAAAATAATTTCAGTTAAGGAGTTGGTCAGTCATATCTAGAGAAGCAATAAAGATGTTCTTAATAGATATTCTGGGCGGGATAATTCCAAGGTAAAGGTAGGGACATGAAAATTAATGATGGATTACTTTACTGGTATGTTTGGCTTTTTTAGCAAGTCAAATTTTGGGAAATGTTAATTTTACTGCAAAGATAACTTGTCAAATCTCATTCTATTTTCTTATACTAACATGCTATAGTTAATTGAAATGTTTGCCATTTTAGCTTATATTAAATTAAAATTTTGACAGTTGCTTCTTTTTTGCAAAAAAGAATTCAGTGTGTCTTTTTAATGTTGGAATAATCATTGCCTTTCCCTAAATACATGTTTCCTGCCTAACAGATACAAAGTTGCTGAAGAGGAACACATGTTTTCTGCAGTGAGATGGTATTGAAGCAGTCTTCAGTAGTTAGTGTTATTTCCTTTCCATAGTAACATATGAAAATACATAATATTGTGAATCTGTTATGACATTCACTATTATAGCATGTGACATGTTTCATTTTACAGTATACTGTTAATATTAATACAACTATTTATAAAAAAAACTGAGATATGAAATCATATAGAGATTTTTACAGTAATTTCTAGTCCAAATAAATAACCACACTAGCATTTATTAATAAAAGAAATTTTAGAGTCTCAGAAAAAAGGTTCTGGGTCAAAATTATTCCATTATTCTCTACTGCACTTAAAATAAAGTTAATGAGATTGAGGCAGTGGTGGGTTCCTGCCAGTTCAGACCAGTTTGGCTGAACCAGTAGTGGTTTGGTGGCCTGGATCGCTGGAACAGGCAGTGACCCAGGCCTGCCAGGCCCCCAAACCAGTTCTCCAGACACCGCCATATTGTTTTTCACTTCTGCGCATGTGCAGAACAATTTTTATTGCAATGTGCCTGGGCGCCCACAAGCGAACCAGCAGTAGTGCTTGCCGGAACCCACCCCTGGATTGAGGTGCTGATATTTTTAAAGATATACCAACTGAAAGGAAACAATTAAGTTTTAACTGATATCTTTAACTAAACATATTCTAAACCAGACCCATTTATTTCTGTTGGAGGGAGAGAAAGCGTGTCTCTGTAATCCAAACAGCATATTTCTTGCTCTCTTATATTTCATTTTATATAGCAGCAAGAACTTATAGGTGATTTCTCGTTAAACAAGCTGTTTGGGTTACAGATAAATGCAGAGATTGATTTCAAATATTAGTAACAGCAGCAATGTATTTAATTCTTGAAAAATTAGCCTTCATATTTGAAAGATGTAATGACTAGGCCTGCTGCCCATCACATTGAGTTAACTCCAACTTTCAATCCCATGACATGCTGATGGGTCATTTGTCCTTCAATGACTGATGAAACTGGTTCATTCTGACACAGACTCTAAGTGGCAAATGCCAAACAATATGTTGCTGGAATTTGATGATCAATTATACCAACCCCCTGAAGGCCTTGGCTCCCTGTGAACTCATGTTATGTCCAAAGTGAGGTTCTGTTCTGCATTTTTATCAGCCAAAATCAATGCTGACACTCTTCATTTATCTCTACATGCACTGTGTGTCAGAGGGAGGAAAAATAAAAATGTTCAAAGTAATCAAAATAAAGTTGTGCGAGGTTGCCCCTGCCATCTAAAGTAGCCTTTAGCATTCAATTATTGAAATGGGGATTTGAAAATTAGTTACTAATTATAAAGCCATATAACCCTTGACTTAAGACAATATATCCATCCCATTTTGCTCCTAACCTTCTTTCATGAATAGAAGATTAGGAATGTAAATGGAACAAAATACTACAATGTGCTAAGCCGATTTCATTGTGGCTCAGGAAAGCAGCAGTAACAGTAATTTTCTAGCAAAAGATTATTGCTAGAAAAAAGTATTTTCAGTCAGAAATACAGATTTGGGAAAAATGAATCCCCCCAAAGCACATACATCCATTAAAAGGTGCAACTCATATAAAAAAGTGACAAAAGTGATCAAAGAGATTGTCCAAAAGGATTGCACTAATGAACAAAACCTTTCATACTAAGACAGACCAAAAATTAGGCTTATCCGTATATTTTTAATGGGCAAAATATGTCAGGACATCCATTGGAAAGTGTCAAAAAGTCAAGATAATGGCCACCACTGGGCAACTAAAACTATGTTGTCTTTTTTATCATCCACCATGAATTCTCCCATGGACACACTTCCTTTGAGTCCAAAAAGTAGAACCTAAATGGTATTGACTCAAGATAAGATTCAAACTTACATCTCTGTTTAAAACCTTCAACTTCCTTGAGAGCAGTGACACTTTTTCTTATCGGTCTGCATTTTGTTTATTTTTGGCTTAATCTCTGGCCTGCAAGTTGCATGCAATTCCAAGATCCCAAGATCGTGTTGCTAAAATTTGGTGAGCAAAATGGCTAAATATCAACAGCAGAATTCTTGGTTAATAAATAAAAAATAAAAAGCATTAGAACTTTGAAAAGTGAAACAGTCCCTGTCTTATGGTCCCAAATGTGTCAGTGGTTTTTAATACCATAAATCATTCTAATCATGGCTCAACTATAAGAAATAGGAATGGGACTTCCGGGGGGGCGGAGCCTGTTGCCGAGGAGGGCTCAACCAAGCTCCTCTCAGAGATCTGGTCTGTATATCTAAATAAGATCATAGATATCACCCCTTTTTGGCTATAAAGGGGCAGGGAGTAGCTCTGTGTGCTAGGGTCTATTCGTAATTCACAGCCTTTCTCTTTTTTTTGGCTGTGGACAGAGATTAGATCCAGCGTGAGCGGAGCTTTTATCTCCAGCCAGTTCTTCTCAGCTGCTATTTTTTTGCAGCCCTAGACAGGCGATCCCCCCCCCCAGGACAAAGCAAAGTTGTTTGAAGCTAGGATTAACACGGGCGGGTCCCACTCCTGTGAGATTTATGCTTTTATTACTATCTTAAATACCAGCACCATTTGTCTTAGAGGCTTCTTTGTTTAAACGGACTTCAAAATGGCGATTTCTCTCCGTTGGTGACTGATAGGGGATGTATGTAGCCGGTTTTACCTTCCTGCAGACCGCTCCTTAACAAAATAATTTTTTTTGTTTTTTTTGGAAACAGAGGGGAGCGAAAGCGCTGTTTATTTGTTTATTTATAATGGCACCCAGGTCAAAATCTAAGCGTCTCTCTACAAATGTGCCTAAAGAATCTATGAATGAACTTAAAGAATTTACACTGGAATCGCAGCCCTTGTCTCCTACGCCCTCTACTGGAGAATTCTTAACACAGGAATTTTTTTTTCAAATGTTTAATGATTTTAAACAAGAAATTAAGGAATTTGTATTGGAGCTATATGGTGATTTAAAGTCTAAAATTGACCAAATGAAGGCGAATACGTTTGCAGCCGTGTCTGCCCTGTCAGATTATACCGCTGAAATAGAGAATAAATTGGAAAGTTTGGAGGAGGCTAATTCTAATTTGACTACTAATATTCAAATATTACAACAAAAAATTAGAGACACTCAAGAACAGCTCGTTATGATAAACTTTAATAAGAAGGCATTTGCAATAAGAGTCAGAGGATTCCGCGAAAAGGAGCGAGAGAATCTGAAACAGACCTTTGTTGAAGCCCTCAGCCATGCGGTGGGAAGCCCGGGACTTAACTTTGATTGGCAGATTCGGAAAATCTATCTCCAGAATTCGTTGGTAGCGGAACAGCGACATCTCCCGAGGGACATAATTATATATTTCTCCACAAAAGAATCCAGAAACGCGATCATGCAAAAATTTTACAATAATAGTTTGAGAGTTGATGGCCAGGACTTGATTGTCTTCAAAGAAATACCTTTCCAGATGTTGAGAGCAAGAAGAGACTATGCTTTTTTAACTAAAGAGCTTAGAAATCAACAGATTCAATATAGATGGGAGGCCCCAGCCGGCATTACGGTCACATTTGAGAATCAAAGACTTCGTCTCAATTCTGTTTCGGAGGCTCGAGATTTCTATTACAAGACTTTGAAGGCGGGACTTCCTGATTCACTTGGAAAAGAGGAGAGACAAGCTGAAGGAGAAGGCAAGCAACAGACCACATGGCTGCAAGATGGATGGGGTAGCTCCCCCTCCCTCGGAGAAGCAGAAAAGCGGAGTTTGAGGATTTAGACATTTTAAAATATTAGCCAAAGTTGTGGATTGAATGGGGGTTTGCGACCTCTCTCCGGTAGAAAAAGCGGAATTTATTGGTGGGGTGATACTGAATGTATATATGTAAAATGCATGCAGAATGATTTACGCTGTTTAAATCTTGTTAGAAGGGAAAGTTTGAAGAGATTATTTTAAAATAGAAGGTAAACTGATTCTTGTTGAAACTATTATTTGAATATGTGGAATGATCTATGCTATTTAATTTTTATTAGAAGGGAAAGCTTGGTGAAATTATTTTGAGTTAGATTTTAAACTAATGTCTGCATAAATTTGATAGTGGCAAATATCAGAGAAGCAAGGGATGAGGGTAAAATGCATGCGGAATGATTTACGTATATTGGTGGGGTGATACTGAATGTATATATGTAAAATGAATGCAGAACGATTTATGTTGTTTAAATTCTGTTAGAAGGGAAAGCTGGATGAGATTATTTTAAAACAGAAGGTAAACTGATTCTTGTTGAAAGTATTATTTGAATATGTGGAATGATCTATGCTATTTAATTTTTATTAGAAGGGAAAGCTTGGTGAAATTATTTTGAGCTAAATTTTAAACTAATGTCTGCATAAATTTGATAGTGGTAAATATCAGAGAAGCAAGGGATGAGGGCAAAATGCATGCGGAATGATTTACGTTGTTTTCCTATTAGAAGGGAAAGCTGGTCGGGATCATTTTAAGATAGCATGCAAACTGATTTTTGTGTAAAGTAATACTTGATCCACTCTGCTTAAATTTTACTAAGAAGGGAAAGTTTGGTCAGATTATTTTGAATTACTGTTTGAAATTAAGGTTAAGAAAGATTATTTACGCTGTTTAAATCTTATTAGAAGGGAAAGTTTGATTATTCTTCTGTAAAGTAATATTTGAATATGTGGAATGATCCACGCTGCTTAAATTTTACTAGAAGGGATTATTTTTGAGCTAGATTGTATATTGATGTCTATACAAATTTGGATAAATGTTTATCTGAATACAAGGTTAAGGAAGAGGAATGGGAGAGTCTACAGGAGGTTGGGGTAAATAACAAAGAAGCAAGAGACGAGAATAAAATATAGATAGAATGACTTATACTATTTAAGCATAGATAAAGATGGGGGGCTGAGCTTAACACAAAGAGTTTCTTTTTTTTCTTTTTTCTTTGTTCTTTTCTCTTTTTTTTTGTTTTTTTTTTCTCTTAATATATTACTTTTATTTTTAATCCATACGAACATAAGATACTTTAGATAGAAGGCAGTGCCAGGTGTGGGCCCTGGGAAGTCGGGAGGAGTAGGGATGGGGATTTATGGGGGGTGGGTGGGTGGGTGTTAACATAGTCTCAATAAGAACAAGAATGCACTTATATACGGTTGTTCTTTTTTTCCCCCTTTTTTTTCTCTTTTCTTTCTTTATATTTTTTTTTCCTTGGTTTATTTTACTTTTTATCAGATTATAATAAACAACAGGAGGGCGTGTTGGGAGTAAGGGGAGAAGGAAGGTTTGAGGGGAAAGGGAAGTAGGAGGGGAGCGTTAGAGGGAGGAAAGGAAAGTTGGAGGGGGTAGATGGGGTGTATGGAGGATGGAAGTGTCAGGTGGGGTTGTGAATGATGAGTTGTGTTTTATTTTTTATTTTTTTTTTATTTTTTTTATTTTTTTTCTTATAGCAAATACCCTGTATATAAGTGATTGTAAAATGGAATGTGAAAATGAATAAAATATATTAAAAAAAAAGAGAAAGAAATAGGAATGGAATACATAGCATTGTGGTGATTCTATGTTTGTCAATGGCTGGTCCCAATCTATGGTGATTGGAGAGAGATCATGTTCAAAACCATCAACTTGCAGGGTGTCCCAGGGTGCTTTCTAGACCCTCCTATTTAACGTCTACATCAATTTATTCAATAATGTCATCAATTGTTATGAAGTCAGATATCATCAGTGCTCTAATGATAATCATCTGTATATCTTAATCTTTGACAAGCAAAGATATTGTTCCAGAGCTTGGTAGCTATGGTAGTCTGAATAGGAAGGAACAGACTTAAACTCATGGGTATCCCAGTTCCTGGGATCTTCCATCTCTACTTGCGAGTGGAGTTGCATTCTCTCAGATGATTTTAGGCGCAATTTAGGAGTCTTCCTGGACTCTTAACTCGACCTTAATAGCAAGGAGGCAGCAGTGGCCAGGAAAGCACAGATTCAACTTATACCAAGTATCTCTTTTCCTGGGTGAGGAGGCCCTTCTCACAATCATTTGTGAGTTGGTTAGCTTGTGGACTACTTTCCATAACTAGAACATATTGTATGTTTGAGATTTGAAATATAAAACTTGTATAAAAGCTTCTTAGGCATATGTGAGTAGAATTGCTAGGAAACAGGTAGTCCTAGACTTACAACAGTTCATTTAGTGACCATTCAAAGTTACAAAGGCACTGAAAAAAGTGATCATTTTTCACACTTACAACTGTTGCAGCATCCAGTAGCATGGTCACATGATCAAAATTCAGTTGCTTAGCAAGTGGTTCATATTTATGATGGTTGCAGTGCCAGATCACATGATCAGCTTTTGCAATCTTCTGACAAGCAATGTCAAAAGGGGAAACAGATTCCCTTTGCTAACTTAACAAATTCATTGATTCACTTAACAACTGTGGCAAGAAAAGTCATAAAATGGGGCAATCTCACTTAACAAACTTCTCACTTAACAACATAAATTTTGAGCTCAATTGTGGTCATAAGTCAATGCCTACCTGCATTGCAATGCATTTACTAGGGAATTCCATAGAAAATCACTTGGCAGTTTTAGCTGATCCAGAATGTAGCAATAATCAGCAGTTATGCGGGTGTGACAATGCTGCTCTGTAATACTATTACTTCCTAAATTATACTGGATACTGGTGGGCATCCAAATGGAATTCATGGTGCTGGTTATTACTGAAAAGCCCTACGTGGCATAGGACCTAGTTATTAGAATGATCCTGAAAGAGGTCTTGTCAGATCAGACAGAGTCAATATGCTTTTTGGAAGCAGCATTCCTTCTCTTTTAAAGATTTGAATGGGCCATATTGCGTTGCATTTTGAATAGCCTTCAAAGACTTGGCTCTTTCCCAGGCTTTGAGCTACAACAGGTGGGCCTTTTTTTGTGAATAGTTCTTATGCTTGATTTGCTAAGCTGACTATCTTTCTTTTCCATTGTCATTCCATTCTTGTCTCCATTTTGGTGAATTTTCAATGCAATTTTTAATGAAAGTCATTTTTTAGTGCAACCTGCAAAATCTTGTTTTGTAAGAAAGCCAGGATCCAATTCTGCATGTATTTTTATGCACTGATTAAGATAATTTGTCTTTGATTCATTAGTGCAGGAATTGGCCACGTGTGTCTCTAACCCAACCTGTAATCGAATTACAAAGCTTTTTCAAACAATCATGTAGGATCATAGCAAGAACAGTCTGTACACCAAAGGTTTACCAAGAGTTGTAGCCATCTGAAACAGCAGCAGTGGTGGATCTCTGAGATCTATCACTTTAAGCGAATGTTCCTTAAATAATATTTCCAAACATATAGATAAAAATAATTTACCTGCCCTTGCATTATTGCCATTATGAATGCTAGTTTAATTACTGTCAATTAGAAATTACACTACAAATGTCAGCATAGGAATCCAGGAGGGATGTTTATGTGTAGTCTTCAAAGAGTGAAATTATATGTGTTGGAGCAAAATTAAAGAGGGTAGAATGTTTTCTTTATTGTCTACCTATTCACAAGTAGTCTATAGTCACTGTCAGGTGCGCCTTCATTTAATAATCAAGAAAGAAACCACTCAACTCCATGCTTTAGAATTAAGTGTACTTTTACTAATTACAAATGATGAGAAGCAAAGCAAAGCTGCATCTGAGTAAAAAAGGCGCGAAAGCAATAGATATCATGTATAATTCAATCCTCTCCCCTTGGCACCCCAGTTCATAGTCCAATAATAATTCAGCCAACCGTCAGGTGGGAGATGTCTTCAAAAAGCATCATCAGGTTGGAATGCCAGACAGTTGGCCTTGGCGGGAAACTCCCTTCTTCCACATGCGCAAAGAGATGGACAGAATAACTCCCAACAATACTCCTCCAGTACATTATGATTCCCCACCCAAATACCATGCCCCCCCTCCCCGTTTCAATGGCAGCCGAAAAGCGGTAGTGAAGCAGAGGCTGACAAGTCACATCCTCACTTTTTCTTCTCCTGCATTGGTAATAAATCATCAAAATACAGATTTTGCTGCCAATAAAATCTAGTGATTTTTGAAACCATGACCTGCCCACCTCCATTAGATAAATAGGAGCACTTCAGGAATAATAAAATGTTTGTGGTTAAACACAAAGGACCATTTATATCCTATGGAGCTGAGAAAAATAGACAGCATAAGAAATGGATGATCTCGTGCAGAGGTGTCAAAGTCACGTCATCACGGTGGCGTCAGATAACATATCAGGAGAAAAAGAAGCATTTTCTATGTAAATCTCATATAGAACAGCAGTTAGTAACACTATAGAATGTCAGAATGTTTTTAGAGATTTTTATAGATTAAAAATTACAGGCTGAAATTACTTATGATTTGATGATACCAGGATTTGCTTAAATTCTGGGTGCTTGTCTTAGAGACTTTACCAATGATTTCTCCATAACTAGAATATATGTTTGAGATTTGATGTATAAAACTTTTATAAAAGCTTCTTAAACATGTGTGAGTAGAATTGCTAGGAAACAGGATACAGTAATCTTAAATATTTTAACAAATATATGAGTGCCATTTATTTGAGCAATGTGGTGGTCTAGTGGTGAAGCTGCTCACCTCCCACTCAGAAGGTTGAGAGTTCAATCCTAGGTAGCAGCAGAGTGCACAGAAAAAAATATCTGCTACAAGTTCTGTGTGGCATCAGGAAGGGCATCTGGCCAGTTAACATTCAGCTCCATCCAGTCATTATAACTCTGCCCCAAATTAATCCCCCAAGTCGTGAAAAGGGATGGAGTTTTTTTTATGAGTGCCATTTATTTGAATCCAACAATGGATATATGAATGTAACCTTTGTTGTAAGAAAACAGTTTCACAAACGATTTGATTATTTTAATTTCTTAGCTCAAATCAGATCCCTAAAACTGCCTCTATGATATGCGTGCCATAGAAATCATAGTCCATGTTCTTCTGTATTGCCAATTCGACAGGGACATTTGCTACCAATTGATTACTCCTCTTTTATTTACATTTTCCAGGAAACTCGGACAGTTTTTATCTGCACTATCTACTAAATAAGCAAGATAAATTTATTTCTCTAAAAGTAGCAAAATGTTTGCTACTTTGTATGAAAGCTTCACCCACAAATGGTTGCTAATACTTCTTGTTGTTAGAGGATAGTTTTGTGATGTTCATTATATTGATTGTATTTTTATTGGTCAGTGACTGAAATAAAGTTACATCTAGAAATAAAGATTCTCTAAAGCAGCTTATGAATAATGTATACCAAAATATTCCCACAAAAATATCTTCTTTTAGAAGATATGTCATTTTTTTTGGTTTCTCTCAGTTGAGTTCCATGAGGGACATGCTTAAAATTAGCCCATTGGTAGTGCAAATGTATCCACTGTCAATCAATGGCACCTACTCTTCACCAGTGATGCAATGAAAGTTGTCAAGTTTTAGTAAAGGGTTGTTTATCTTCATTCACCTCTTTAGAAAAATCTATTCTGAATGTATAAACACTATCACTCTTAATTGTCAAATGGATGGGTGCATTGAAAGACTCGTTGAACTGCTCCCTGTTAACTGTTTTTTTTTTCAACTGAAGTTGGTTTTTGCTAACTGACATTCCAAGACATCAGTTCTTGGTGTCAGCTGCAAATGTCCATAATCTGTGAATTCACAGCAAGTACAGAACAGAAACAAAAAAAATGTGGAAATTGAAAGTCATGTGTCTCTAAAATGTCCTCAAACCATTTTATTTGCAAAAGAGTAATAACCTTTTCACTTCTCCACCCGTTGTTCCATTATTTTCCCGTTTTTCTTTGTATTTCCATATTTTACATTTTGATAAACTAATAAAAATTCGAAACCTCAATAAAGAGTAATAACCAAATGAGTCTAAATATATAAAACAATTTAATAAACTAATTATTTAAATATTAAAAAACAAATTACAGTGTACACACACACACACACACACACACACACACACACACATATAATAAGAAATTCCAAGTGAATGATATCGATCACCTGTTGAAATGGCATTCTATATTCCCATTCCATCTTATAGAAGCTTAGAAATGTTTTAGAATCATCTCTCTTTTTTCCTGTACTTTCTATTAATTTCATTTTATATGTTTATTTACTTATGTTTATAGTATGTGAATCTTACCAAGGATTCAGAGCGATGTTATCAAGAGATCTTAATAGAAGGAAATATTAAAATAACATTTATAAGCTTGACTCATTCCAGTAGTGAGATATACCATCAATGGCTGAATGACAAGGAAAAAGCTCGATAGTACATAAATTCCACTAATGCAGATTTGGTTGAGATAGCATTTGGGATATTTGGAAAAGCCACTGAATGCTTAGTGTTAGGGAAGGCAGGCATTAAAACTAGGCATGATAAGCAGACTCCTATATGCATCGTTAAGCTCACTAGCAATCATTCCTAACCACAATGGCATCAACATGACATAGCAAGTACATAAGGACAGCATTTGCATTGCAATATTATAGGTACACATATGATCACAATTGGGACTGGAATTTCTGTTGGAAGTCATTGTCATCATAAGTTGCATCAAACCTGATTTTACAATTTTTATAGTGGTCATTAAGCGAAACATATTGTCATTACATGAATCTAGCTTCCTCGGTGAGCATTTTTGCCATATTTTCCAGCAAAAGAAAAATCACAGATTATAATCCCATGACTGCAGAACACTGTAACCAATTGTAAATGTGAGTTGCTAAGCACCCAACTTGCAATAACATGACCCCATGGGGGTGGTGTGATGGCTATAAGTGCAAGTACAGGTTGTAAATCACTTTTTTCCAAGGCCAGCATTACTTTGAACCATCATTAAACAAACAATGGTAAGCCAAGGACTACCTATACCAGTGATGGCAAACCTTTTTGTAAAGGCATGCCAAAATTGTGTATGCACATGCTATCACACACACACATGTTCCCACACCCACAATGGAATACACCCCGCCCACTCGCGCATGCACTGCCCACCCGGCACACTAGAAGGAGAGGTTTTTTTTACCTCCCCAGGCTCCAGAGGCTTTCCTGAACCCTGGGGAGGGTAAAAACGGCCTCCCCCAGCCCTTCAGAGTCCCTCCAGAAGCTGGAAATGGATTATTTCCTAACTTCCAGTTGGGCCGTTTGGCCTGTTTTCACCCTTCCCAGGCTTTGGAGGCTTTCCTGAAGCCTGGGGAGAGCAAATACGGCCTTCCCCAGCCCTCTGAAATGCTGAAAATCAGCTGGCCAGCCCATGCATGCATGCCAGAGCTGATAACTTGCATGCTGGGAAATATGGCTCCGTATGCCATAGGTTCACCATGGACCTATACGATGTATGCTTCCTATGGTTACCTGTATTTAGTGTAATACAAGTTGACACGTTGGAGAAGTATAAGCTGAATAAAGCCACATAATTTTGTAGACTGAACAAATTTATCTCCTATCTTACAACATTAAATGCATAAAGGGTATATCAAGCTTTAAAATGTTTCTTAAGTAAATAATAATGATAGAAAAGCCTTAATTGCCTTAGTAAAGGAAATTGAAAATATATCAACTACCTTGATCTGCAGTTTAATCAATTTAAGATACAAGTTAATAATGATTAAATATCAGCAATTGGGTGTTGCAGGTACTTCCCTTGTCCTGAATTAAATTTACAAGAGCTGTGCTAAGGTTATCCCATTCTTTATATTTTGGGGGATGGTGGTGACCTCCATTATTTTGCAGGCCTCAAGAGTGGTTCTCAGGGAACCTTCACTCATGAGCAAAGTCCCACTTCAATTATTTGCACGGGTCTCCAGTAAGATCAAAGGGAAAGAATTATCACACCAATCGCAGCTATGACACCATCATAACAATTTCTTGTGTGTCTTATTAAGCTACTGGAGCTATTTGATTTTAATTTTTTAAAATATTTTTTTAAATTAAAAAGGGGCACAGAACAGTTCACTTCTGGTTTCTGCAAACTTTTTAATTTTTCCAAGCATTTCCTGGGCTTTTTTCTGAATGATGTCATTGTGGGTCCTGGCACTGAGCCTGTGTGTCACTTTACCTCCTTCTTCTCTGCTTCCTGCAGATGGATGAGTAATTATCATGCATATTGGAGTCTTCTGGGCATCTTGCAGTCTTCAATTATCTTGCAGTCTTCTGTGCTTGGGGATGGGGAAGAGAGAGAGTGGAAATGGTTGGCTAATTATCATTGGAACCAGTTCTTCCTAATTTGGGTAACACCTTTGCTTCCTTGGTACTGTATTATTCTGAGAAAATGATAATTACCTGTTTACTATCTGTACTATATTTCTTATTTTAAGAATGTCTGTAACGTCAAACTTAATAGAGACAAATTATAGCTGAATACTTATTGAAATACAGTTATTTAGCAATCAGCAATAAAGAAATTCATTAGAATAATTAAACAAAATGATCAGTTAACGCAAATTGATGGACTGTGAATGAACATAATAGGGCTGAGGTTGAGGCAGAAGTTTGGTTTATATTGGATTTTTTTAAAGAGGACTATGACAAATTGGAGTCGCACATCTTGAAGAGATGCTAGAAGCTTAATATTACTCAACAAAATGTGTTTACAATGTGGTTATTAAATAAACCAAAAACATCCACACCAAAAACTATCCAGAGATTGTAATTAATTATGAGAGATGGTGAGTTAAATTAAAAATAATTGTTTATTGCATCTTCAATCTAATTTTGTAGACTATATTTAAAAACACATCACAAACTTATGGCTAATATTAGAATTACACCCTAATGCTAAATATACATTAAAAATAAATAAAATGTAAAATACAATACAATAAAATTACGCAAAACATGTATCACAGAGTTTCAAACATCTCCAGTCTCACCAGATCAACCTGAAAGTAGCATCTAGTCTTCATTTTAACCTTTAAAATGATTGGAAGGAATGGATAAATTCCACTACTATTAAACAACGGTCACGAATCAGATAAAATCAGTGGTGGGCTGCTGCATGGTTACGCGGGTTCGGGTGAACCCTTAGCTGCGATCATTGGCTGGGCCCATCCACCCACTCTTGTGCTATGCTTTCCATATATAACTAACTTTCTGCTCATTCCCTCTCACACTGCCCAGCTGACTTCCGTCCCCCCTCCCCGCTATACGCTATATTCACCACCGCTGCCTAAGTTGATTAGCAGCATGTTTAAAGCTCCAATTCAGCCCCAAAGAGTGTGTGGGATCGAAGTGAGTCTACATGAACTCACAACCGGTGAACCCACTGTGAACATAAGTGCAACCCACCTCTGGATAAAATAAATAAGCACAAGGATACAATAATAACTTCAGTTGAAATTAAAATATATACATTATGTGGAATAATTATAAATGAACTATGGGTAGGCAGCTGAAATGGTCATATATAGTCAACAAGGTCTTGGAGTGACTTAGATGAAATTAAGTTGAACCCTTTTGTTGACAGAATTGGATTTCAACCAAAAGAAACTGACTTCAGCTGGACCATTTTTAAAAAGATTATTTTTAATTTAAATCCTAAAGCAGAATTGAATTTTTCAAGTATATTTTTCACCCTTCAGTCTACTATTGTCTTTCTTAGATAAATGTGTGCATTCCTTTTTTGTGGCAATGATAAAATTTGCCAAAATAGTAAATTCTTCCAGAGATACAGTGAGATCTTTTCCCCCTAGGTCATGCAGAAAAGTAGATAAGAAATATATTAAATAGCTGTGCCCTCACAGTTTCATAAATAAACATTCAGAAGAGTTAAGGAACACCTCCCATTGATGTCTCCTAAAGTGATTACTGTGTGAAAAGTCCCTTGTTTCCATAATAGCTGGATATTCTAAAGTTTAAAGAGAAAAATGGAAGACATCACTCCACCACTACTTAATACTCTTGACATTAAAAGTCTGGATAACATTTTAAAAAGCCCTATTTAGGGAACAATGAAAATACAATTTATAAGACAAAATTCTTTTAAAAAATTGTTTATTAAGCCACCATTCTGCCAGAGTGCTGATGCAAATTGGCAATTTCTTCACAGCATATGGTAACATAAGCATGTTTCACAAAAGGGCTGATTGGAATCACAAAAGAAATATGAAAGAGGGGAAGGAGGGGGGAGGGGGAGGGGGAGGGCAGGAGGAGGACCCAACTGATGCCAAAATCAAAACTGAGAAGGATAGATTTCCAAGAAGTGAACACGCACGCTCCTCTCTCCTCCAGGTTATTGGTGACTCAGGCTATCTCTGTATTCCCATATACAATTAAATCAAGAAAAAGAATATTTCAGAGTGTGTGTTGGCACATACATAACACCAGTAGCATGCTCTTTTAGCTGGACTCCTGCTGGATTGATTGAAACACAGTCTAACCTAGTTAACTAGGAAGAGATTGAGCCTATTGGTTCTGGACAGAGCCTTCAGATACTGTGAGTGCAGTCACTTGTATATTATATCAATATTCCACCTGATTGGTTAAATGGGTCCAGGGGATGACACATGGTTAGGACCAAGTGATAATGAATATCATGACATAATATTTATCTGTAAGTTATTCAATTAACTAAGGCTAATTAGGTAACCTTAGGTACCTAATAATTAAGGTGAGTTCTTAAATTAACTAGAGGAAAAGAAGGAGCTGCTTTGTTATTTGTAAATGCTACCTAAATGATCCCTACGTATTCCGAAACATCATTTTCATTTCAGAACCAAAGCCTTGTGTAGTCCTAATAATGCATTTATGAAAAAGACTGAACTTTAGAGCACTTTCTTTTCTGACTTGAAGAATTCATGTTCTAATGATGCATCTTTATAATAAAGGTTTTACAGTGGTCGAAAAAATGGATTATAAGTCATTTAAAATGAAAAAAAAACAATGATAGTATATCCTAATGAATGTTAGATGGCCCAATCAGCCACTGAGCCACCATGTCCTGTATCAACATAATTGATACAAAACAATAAACTCAAAAATTTTAAATATAAGAACTAGCACGATAAAGCAGAAATAGTAATTGTCTATATAATGCAGTGTTGAGCAAATTTAAGATGTGTTGATTTCAACTTTCAGAATTCCCTAATACATTGGCTAGGGAATTATGGGATTTGAAACCCACACATTTTAAAGTTGCTAAGGCTGAGAAATGTGATGTAATATAACACATTGTTGGGGAGGGGGGAAATCAAATGTTTTTTATGCATATCATGTCAGAGGAGGTACTAACTTGGGAGCTATTACATAACCAATATTTCATCAATCCCTATGCACATTAGGTTCAAGGATTTTCAACGTGGATATAGGCAGAAAAGGAAGCATTTTGCTCATTAGCTTAAGAGAAAGGTTTCATGTTTGACTGCATTAGATTTCACAGTACAAAAGAGAAAACACTCAAGTGTATCAAAATGTAAGCAACTTAAGAGGTACGGATAACAAATAATTCTACTGAGATTTATGACTCAAGACAAGCAATGTACTGTTAAGAATATTAAAAGGTCATTTAGAGAAAAGCAAAACCTCAGAACAAAGTCCTTAAGTTGCATAGTGCAGATATATCTGAAACACTTCAGTTATATTTGGTATCCAACAGTTTTATGATTTTGTCAAACCAAAATATATAACTATAAATTGCTTAATATATAGACAATATGCCCTGCCATTATTAATCAAATGATATTTATAATAAGGTTATAAACCACTCAGAGTGGCCATGTGGTGAAATGGGCAGCAAATAAATATAATAAATGAATACATTTCTCTTAAAATCAGAACTTGTGAGCCCATCGTAGCTTGAAAGTATATTACAGATTTTAAAGTTCCATTGAACGTAGTGTCAGCATTCCAAATATCACGCAGAATTAAATCAGAGACCAAGGCAAAACTATCCTTAAAGTTCCAATTTAATAAAACAGACGTGTTGGCATCTTGCTATGGATCCCAATACTGGAAATGACATCAGAATTCCACCCAGTTAAAAGTTCATGATCTTGTCCCACAACCACAATCCATCACATGGTCCAATCTTCTTCTTCCACACTGGCATCCACACCCACCTTCTTCCGTCAGGTGTACTGGTCCGGAGACAAAGGATGACCTTGGCTTCTAGTAAAGAATGAAAACAATACATTCCACAATTTCACTCCTGTCTATTCCCCCCTCCCATCAACTATACTAAAGAAACAGCATAATGAAATAAGAGAAGTGTGGCAGGCAAAATTCTAAAAGGAATATAACTGCAGGCCTGACACATAGTGCATTTACTTCTAAAAAAGTAAGGTAAAAGCTGAAAATAAAATAAAAAACATTTGTTTTTTTACCCTATTTATTCATTTAGGAACTTACTTTTCTTTTCTGTCTGGGTGCTGTTGTGCTTGAAAAAAACATTTTAATTTCTCTTTCATAATGTAAAAATTACAGCAAATTTCAGGCTAAATGTGAACCACTTATATTTCATGTCAAGTGGCTTCTCAGAAAAAAAAAGTTTTTCCAGAGTTTAATTATAATATTTTGTTTGATAAAATGCATTAAATACATGAAGAACATATCAGACAATGATAACTAATGATCCGGCTGTTAGCAATTAAAACCAGGGGTGGACTTCAAGAATTTCAGCAATGGATTCTCTGCCAAGTTGCTGGATGAGTGTGGCCATGGTGGGTGTGGCCTAACCGGCCTCCTGCACCATTGCAGGGGAGCCATTTTCATCTTCCCCAGGCTCCAGAGGCTTTCTGGGAGGTCCATTTTTCCCCCTCCCCATGCCTCCCCATGGGTCATGCACTTACCTTGCATCCAAAATGGGCTGCACAGAGACTTCTGGGAGGGAGGGAGGGAGGGAGGGAGGGGAGGGGAAGGGTGGGTGGGCAGGGCCAGCCAAGGGTGGGATTTGGAGGTTCTCTGAACCGGCTGTAACATTATTCTCCGAACCCGGGCGAACCCGTAGCAGCCCATCCCTGATTAAAACGACTAACAATGGTGAAGCATAGTTTGTTTGAAGAAATAACAGAAGGCTAAGAACCAAGCTAGAATTGAATATAATATTATATAGCCTATTAAGAATTAATTTACTTTCATGCCAACCCTTTTAAGCACAAATTTTCAAATATGTATGTATTTTTTTAAAAAAAGGATATAGATCAAAAGTGCAGGAAATGATCCATACAGTTGTCTTACTTTTTTCCTTTAGAAATGTAACTTAATTCTTCTTCTGAAATTTCCCCAACTAGAATGTGAGTTCATTCTTCACTTTCATCAAATTAGGGGGTCACGTTCTCATGACAGCATCATGCGGTGTATTGGGACTTTTCCCCCCTTCGCTAAAATTAACGTGGGCATGGCTAGCGTATGATGCATCCAGGAGTTTGACAGCCCTGATCTAGATGTGCATGTGTTTGTGGGTGCCTTAAAGTCAATGAAGGTCATTCCCCTATTTTCCTCATGGAAAGAACTCATAGCGGGTTCATAATGCCATTCTTTAATTTCATTTACTGATTTATAAATTTAATGTTTTTAAAAGCCCAATTACTTTTGGCCTATGCAAAACGAAGAATAATTTATTGCTAGAGCTATGCTGTCAGAAAGGACGGAAGAAAGAAAAAGTCGAGAAAAATAAATTAGAGATCCTGGATTCACTTTCCAGAGGTGTCCAAGTGTTTCTCAACTGTGAAAGAAAATATAGTTCTATGTTTTGCAAAAACTCTAACTCTAACTAGAGGAATGTAAACTGCCTTACAAATAAGCCCATACCTATCATCTCATCTTATTGCTCATCTTATTTAGCACTACCATTCGTGATCTTTTTTTAAATAAAAAATAAAAAACTATTATTGAGAGAGCTGCCAAAAATTAATAATACAAAGGAAGGCCTGACTAAATCCAGACGTAGCAGCTGAGAGCTCTGCATTGCAGAGGCTTAAGGCTCAACCTCTCCTCCCACACTGATTGAAATTGGCCACAGAGGAAGGAAGAGAACCATCATAACACAGCATCTCCCACTCCCAACTCACACAACCGATCCAGAAGGATACCATGGTCAGTGATGTCAAAAGTGTCAATTGAGGAAAACAGCAACCAATCACATTTTACAGCATGATTTAAAGAAACAGGTATAGCATTGTTACCTGATTTATAACAAAAAGCTACTGAGAGAACTAGAAGGACCAGAATGGTTGGCCCAAGCCCTATAACATCCTTAGACAATTGCAACTAAGGCCTTTTGAGTGCTGTGCCCTGGCCTGAACTCAGACTAAAAGAGTCCAGATAATCCAATGACGGCTCATACTCTGCAATAAACAGACCTTCATCCTGCAGTGTATTGACTAATTGCTTCAGACAGATAACTATATGTGTGTGTGAGAGTGACAGAGAGAGAAATAGAGAGAGGGAGAACATACCATCTTTTTTCTTTTTATATAAGATCTTCCTTAGTAGATGCAACATTTAGCCCACTGTAATTGGTCTCAAAAAGCTAAACAGGATGAGATCTGTCACACTCCCTCAGCCAATATACTTAACAGAGTTGTTATACTGAGAATAATATGAAAAAAGAATCCCATGTAATCCAGCTTGAGCTCCAGAAGGGGAAGGTAAAATATAAAGCAAATAAATACATTTATTGTAATACCCTGTAAGACCATCTCTGTTTTCTCTGAGAAAAGCAATACTGCTGCTTCTCCTCCTTCTCCTCCTTTCTAAAACAACATTATTAAAGTATGAAAAGTACATTCATTTGGCCACTGGACCATTTTCCAAAATAGGGTAATTTTTGTAGAATGAGGCAGCTAGACTCTGCAGCTAATGCCAAGTAACTTCCAGAGTACTTTTGGAGCAAAATATACATGTGTATAAATAAGTAAATACTTATAATAACACTGTAACCTATTCACAAATCTTAAAGAGAAAATATACCACTGACAAATTGCCTTGTACCACCTAATGATAGGGATGCCTCTGAATGCTATGGTAGGAGCAGATTAAATAAATGTGGACTCAGAGAAGGCAAAACTAATACTAGATGTCCCTGTAAAACCTGGAGCAACCATGTTGCTCTCCACACCATCTTTCAGCAATGAAAACAGGAACTTAAACAAAAAGAATTTATTCCTGGATTAGGTGGAATGAATGATGAAGTAGCTTTTGAACATATTTAGCCTTAAATTACACCTTATACCTGGGGCAGCAATAAGCCTGCAATTTTTTTTATTTATTATTCAGTAAAGTCCTCCCAGGACTGTATCACCAAATGCATTTTACACATAATTGAAAAGGCTAAAAGAAACCCAAAGAACCTAATGTTTATAATATGCATTCACTCTTCAACAATGCAATTTTCAACATTTCGAGAAACAAATTCTGTCTCATTTTTGGCCTCTGGGTAGAACTGAAATCTTTCCGTGCCTGGGGTACTAAGAGATGAATTATTACAAAATGACCTTTGGAGGTACGAATAATGATGCATCACACATTGACATTTTGTCAAACCCAAGGGATTTATAAATGTAAACTTAAAAAAGAGTTATTTTAAAATGAGCAGGATTGATTGGACAGACAATGCTGCCTTAATAGTACACAACATAATGTTCAGACTCTGTATAAATCTACAGAAATTACGGTATAACATGTATTGGTGGCAGTCTGTAACTGACCCTGATCAGTGAGAGATTAAACAGTTTGTTTGTTATTATTTATTACCTGGGTAAAAAATATTCCCAGGACTGACAGTTTCTTATTAGCCCTTATTCAAACAGAGATCAGAATAAAATACACTAGCAACTGAAGTCCAGTTTACATAGAACGGCCAAGCTAGATGCTATGTTAAATATTACTTTATTAGTTAATAGTTTACTCATCTTTTTAAAGGAAAACAGCTGAAGGAAGGGTATATCATAAATATTGGGACTGCACCCAATATTTGGATTTTAATCCTTACCTTCCTACTGAGGTTTTGGGAAAGGAAGAAAAAATTGAAAAAATAGTCCAAAAACAGTTAACCTAAAGATGTTTTCTGATTACTGAAAATGGCCAATAACTGTATTTAAACTACACAGTAAGAATTGAAATGTTCAGCATCGATAAATGTTCTTTATATATACATATAATGACATGCAAAGAAGATTTTCTCCAAAGTCTCTGGAGACGCTTCATTGCGCCTTTGACTTCCTGTCCAGGCTTCTAATGATTAAGCAGTGATCAGGCAACTACCCACAAAGCAAAATGTAATAAAGGTAGTTAAGAGAAAAATAGAGATCCCTCTCATGAATGATTAGCATCCTGTTCAGCTGTTCATTAAGCCACATGAGTTTTATCTGCTGGGAAACTGTTAACTTTCCCTCGCATCCTTTATCTATTTTAACTGAAGTTGCTATCTTTCTGCTGGCACTTTTTTATGGCAGACAAGAAAGGGGTATTCATGAAACAAAATGAAGGAAAAGCAAAGAAAGGGAAGGGCAAAATCAAAGAGAAGTACTTTCTTTCTATTCCAGGAGATGTGAAGAAATCTGCCTTGATGCAGACCATGGGAGAAAAAGCACGATAAACTAAAATCATTCACATATTATCATAATTAGATGACCAGATTTCAACAAGTACAGAAAAGAAGGTAAATGCTAAAATTATAGTGAGGGTGGGGGCATGGTAAGCAGCAAAGGAACTATCTCCAGATTAAGGAAGTAAGGTAAATTAAGGGGTCTTATTGCAAGATTCCCAAAGTCAGTTGTGTCTTTTCCTTAAAAAAAAAACAAAAAACAAATAAATTATTTAAAAGTGTTAATCTCTATTCACCCCAACCATTATATTAGTGCTTTGGTTACAAATGTGATTTGACACTATTTTATTTGTAGCAATCACAGTTGCCAATGTTGCCCAAGGGGATAGATATATATGAAACCTTCGTTGGAGCTGTGGGAGAAAATTCTAGTGGCATTTCAAGGATAAGCAAATAGATTATTATAGATTTTTTTTCATGGATCTTAATTCATTTTGTTAGTTATTTTTAGATGTAGTAGTATTAGGACACATCCAGATAGCCTTCTTTCAGTGGTGGGTTTCAAAAAAATTTGGAACATCTTCTGTAGGTGTGGCCTGCTTTCCCGGTCCACTGGTGGAACTTCTAACCAGTTCAGTAGATTTGATGAACCAGTTCTACTGAATATGTGCGAACTGGTGGGAACCCATCTCTGCCTTCTTTACTAGGCTCTGAGATGACATTCAAGCCAGTTCATGTGACATGTCACATGTCACACTTTCCCAGTGGTGGGTTTCAAATTTTTTAGACCTTCTTTTGTAGGTGTGGCCTGCTTTGTGGGAGTGGCTTGCTGGCCATGTGACCAAGTGGGAGTGGCTTGGAAGTCATGTGACCAAGTGGGAGTGGCTTGGAAGTCATGTGACTGGGTGGGTGTGGCCAACTTGTAAAATGTGGTGAAACTCACTTAACAATGCTTTTGCTTAGCAACCAAAATGTTGGCTCAGAAACTCCGGCATTTGAAGCACACAAGTCTTAAAGCTGTCAGGTTACAAGACCCTTGCACCCCTAACCCTTTAGAAAAAAACCCCAGGAGTGTTCAAACTTGACAGCTTTACGACTTTAAGGTTTAGATAGGACTCTTAGAGGTGGGAGGGGCAATTGGTGAGCCAGCCAATCACTGAGTGGTGGGCAGGGCAAATGTGGTGCGGATGGGCGGTGGGGGAGGGAATTGGAACCGGTTCTAAACGGCACGGTAGATTTGTTAGAACTGGCAGGAACCCACCCCTGCACTTTCCTCTTTCTTCTCACTAACAGTCCAATTTTTCATGTTCGGTTATCCCATTTACCCTAACACAACATGCTCAAAATATACTCTGAGGAGGTAGAAAGAACTACAGGAATTAAGAAAAGGTGCTATAATACAAGGTATTTCTCCTAAGGCTTATAGTAATTTTGAGCAATTTCTAGGCTTTAAGGAACATGTGGTATGTGTTGGAAAATATTCCTGGAGGGTGTGTGTTTATATACTTTCCCTTCCTGGGTTAATCAGTTCATCTACTACATTGCATATGGGTAATTGCTACCTAACATAGCAGTCTTCCCCACCTATTGACCAAGATTATAGGGCAGGGGTGAAATTCAGCAGGTTCTGGAGAACTGGTAGTGGAAATTTTGAGTAGTTTGGAGAACTGTCAAATACCACCTCTGACTGGACCCAGAGTGGGGTGGGAATGGGGATTTTGCAGTATCCTTCCCTTGCCACGCCCACCAAGCCAAACCCACAGAACTGCTAGTAAAAAAAAATTGAATTTCACGACTGCTATAGGGGTGACTGTATAGGATCCTCTACCACACTTAAGAAAATAAAACAGCTGAAAAGATTCAGAACCTAACCAATAATTCAATCTAAGGCAAGCCACCTTATTTTGCATGGTGTGTTTGCATCAAACGCCTAATGACATATTTGCCCGGGCCTTATGAGTCCTTAACCATACATACTGTTGTTTAAAGTGAATTTTAAAAGAATTCCAGATGATTCCTTCTGATATATAGTATTTAAACTCAAACTAGATTTTTCCAGTTTTTTTGTTCCTCTTAGAAGTACCGGCTGCCATGCTTCATTTACAGACTGAATGCCAGCAAGTATATTATAGCACATGTTAAAAAACAAACAAACCACCCCTTATTCTATTTACAATTAGACATTGTTTTTGAAATATATCAGTAGCCCCACAGGTTCTGCTAATTTACGGAAAAATATTTTTTTTTAAAAAGTGGTTTTTTATCTGTATGGTTTATCATTGAAAGAAGTATACAAAGAGCAAGCTGTTCAAAAAAAGAACACATGTAGCCACCCAAAATAAATAGGTATTATTCCATGGGAAACTAAATGTCCATAGATTTATATAGACACCTGAAAAGAATCTATTCTCTACCATATTCAATGGAACTTTTTAGAGTGAATAGATTTCAAGAATCTTACAAACACAGAATTTCTGGTCATATGAGGAAGGACATGTGTGCTAAAGCTTATTTGAGATATTAAAATTCAAACTGCTTGTGAGAATGAAAATGATGTAATGCATTCTTTCACCAGTAGAAAATCATTTTTTTAAAGAAATGCTACTAATAACATCTGAAAAGAGCTAAGGCCATAATCTTTAAAAGCAAGTTCTATTGAACTCAATAGTGCAGCTTACTACTTTATAGATGGTATTATGACTATACCGTAAGAGCATCAGATTTCTGTAATATATTTCATTGCACAATGAAGCAGATCAGGGACACATTTTCAGGGATAGTTTTAAAGCTTTTGAATGTTAGAGGAAAGAAAAGGGTGAAAAGCACTCTCTAAAGGAGCTTATCTATGGATTCTGAAGCAGGAATCATTGGTATTCATGTTGTAATCAGTGTATAGTTCTAAATAGCATATAAATAGTGACATATATTGTTAACCTGCCATGTAAGTTCTTGCAAGAGGATTAGTGCTGGTATTCAAGTGCCATTTGTGTAGACATAGAGAATTAAACCTTAATGTCAAATACCAGGAAGGAAAAATGAAGTATTAAAGTATGCTGTAGGAATTATTGCAACAAGGTGCCTTGCAACAGTATCAGAGGCAAATAAATTTAATAAATAAATAAATACAAGACCATTATGACTCCAAAGTGTAGTTTAGACCAGTAAATGCAAGTAAAATTATTCATGCTTTATTAAAGTAGAAACTATGGGTATCAGCAATAACTGCAATCTTTAAAAAAAATAGCTAAGTGTTTTGCTACAAATTTTAGAAATCTTTGGGCCTTCTTATTTTTTCTAGATGTGGCAAGACTATAGCTGTGTCACGTATCCATGCATTATTGTAAGTATTTGTATTTTGTATTTGTTTATTATTTATAGGCCGCCCTTTTCCCTGAGGGGACTCAGGGTGGCTCACAATTTATGGGGAGGGGAATACAAGACGAGACATGAAACAGTACATAAGTAAAAGTAGAACACAACATTCATTCATCATTCGGGTGGGGACGGATTAGAATCTTTATCCCCAGGCCTGACGGGATAGCCAGGTCTTGAGGGCTGTGCAGAAGGTCTGGACGGTGGTGAGGGTGCGAATCTCCACGGGGAGATCGTTCCAAAGGGTCGGAGCTACTACTGAAAAGGTAAGTATGGTAAAATAGCAGATATTTTGTATAGCATACAATGCACTGGAAGATGAACAATATTCCTTCCTTTGTTAGCAGGAACCTGGCAGAATTTCATCTTCATTGCAGTTGAATGTTGTTTTCTGGGAAATCAGGTTTACATAATGTTCATATTTGCTTTTCAAAAAGCACAATTTGCATTTTATCAAATGCAGATTTGATCAACCAGCCAGTAATAAAGGGTTGTTTCCTTTAACTAAGTCAACTAATAATAACATATAGTCAGCTTTTTGCATACTAAATAATGATTCTTTTCTGGGCTATGATTATTCAGCCAGTAAGCAATTACAGTTAATTCATGCAGGATAACAATGATCTCTAAAGTAAAAGAAGCCTGACCAGTTCACATGGGAGGGAAGGAGGGTGAGAGGGAGGGAGGGAGGGAGGGAGGGAGGGAGGGAGGGAGGGAGGGAAGGAAGGAAGGAAGGAAGGAAGGAAATGACAGGCAGGCAGGCAAAGTTTAGACATTTTAGCTACAAAGCTGCTCACCCAAACATATACTGTATATCCAGAAATGCTTCCCTGGCTTTTAAGACACTTAGTTAAAGTGGAGCTTCCATTTGGTACTCAACTTCTATTTAGCTCTGTTTTGTATCTCATTTGGATAGAAGATTCTATTATACCCAATCCAGTGGTGGGTTCCGGATCCCGTTGCAACCTGTACAGTGCAACGGGGCCAGGCGTCCACCACATGCATGCACGCACGCGTACTTACCATCCACAATGCTCCGCTATGCTCCAGCTGCTTGGCAGAGCATCACACAGGTGCCGTACACTCCATGCGCATGCACCTAAGCACCGATCGGCTCAAATACAGGTAAGGAGGGCAGGCGGGTGGGCCCTCCAGAGCACCATACTGGAACGGTAACTGGTGCTTCCAGCAGGCACCAGTACGCCTATACCAGGGCGTACCGGTCGTATCCCACCACTGATCCAATCCCAATAAATGTAGTTTTAACTTTTTTATAGAGAGACTGACATGAATCTTGCAAGTCTTGTTAGACTATTCCTCCTCCCAATTCTTACACTTCAGTGAATTAGGGAAGTGTCTGTCTGAGCTACAACGTGCCTATTGTATACTTAAAATATAGATATCTCCTTCAAGGTCATCATCCTTACTTTCAACTGCTTGTCTTAGATAGTGCGAAATATCCAAAAATAATACAAAATAAAGACTTTTGATCCATCACATAAGACTCCCCCTTTTTAAAGAATGAAATATAGCAAGCAGTTATATCTGGTATTATTACTGCCCTGCAATGTTAGGAAAAGGTTGGTTGTATTTCTGAATTATATTTTGCATACGCAGATGATTGAAATGCTTAAAGAAAATTTTATATTCAGCTTTTAAAACAAATCACCAATTGTCTTCTTATAACCCTGAGAAACAAAACATCTGTATAGCTTAGAGTTCATTTTGGGGTCACAAACAGTAATGTATCTATCAGTTTAATATATTTTGGATTTTCACAATCTTATCTAAATTCTGTAGTCTCAAGAGAAAAAACCCTGTACTTTGTCCAAAGATTCTGAAATGATTAATCATTATTTCTATAGCATATTTCAGTATATGAAAATATTTCATTTATCCCTGTAAAAACGTTAGAGATGGGTTAGACTGAGATAGCTTGGCCAAGGAAATCCAGTAAGCTGAAAATAATCTTCTTTTATATTCAAATCCATTTCACCAGGCATTGCTCCAATCAGATCAACACAGAAGGTAAGAGCAGGGATTTTTTGTTTCCTATTTCCTCTATCTTTTGCCAATGTCATGCTGAATTAACAACCTCATTAGAACACTTTTTATGTTCTTATTTTTTGATTGACATGCTGACTGGACAATTCTGAGGGTTCATGTCCACACAAAGCTGCTGAATTTGACAAACACAAGGACCTTCTAAGTCATGGATGTCAAACTCTCAGCTGGGGGTCCAGATGCACCCCAGATAACCCATTGCAACATTTGGCTAAATTAAGTTGTATCCCTGTGATTAAGGATTTCCTCTCCTACCCAAGTGACAAACATCAAGTATGTAAAATCCTTTGCATGCACATATCTGAAAGAGATGCTTTGTAAAGCAGGGTATGACAAGTGGATTTCTCACCTCACAATCAGAAGGTTGTGAGTTCGATCCTAGGTAGAGGCATATGTAGGGTCTCCTGCTTGGGCAGGGGGTTGGACTAGATGACCTGCAAGGTCCCTTCCAACTCTGTTAATCTGAAACCATCCTCACTGAAGTATCCAGTTCTCTTGGAAGTTGTGTGCATTCAGAGATTTGTGTAGCTGTTTCAACAGTCACTGCATTTTAAAAATCAGCATCAGTTCTATAAAGCAGTGGTCCCCAACCCCCGGTCCGCGGACCGGTGCCGGGCCGTGGAGTACCTGGCACCGGGCCGCGGAAGCCGGGTGTTCGCTGTCCCAGGCAGCCCCGCTGCGGGGAAATGGAAGCCCCGAGAACAAAACAGGCGTCAACGCAGAGAACGGGAGCCTCGCAGAAACAGCCCTTCGGGCGCTTCCTCTGCAGCCGGAAGCTTCAGCGGCCAAGGCGGCTCCGCTTGAAGAGGCTCTTCGAAGCTTTTTCCGGCACCGAGAGGAGGGCTAACCCGCCCTCCCTAGCCAGGGCTCCGGCTTTGCCACATGCGATGCTCGGCGCATCCCCCGCTGCTGCATGGCCTGCGAACCCCGGCAGCTCCGCTTTCCGGCTGCAGCGAAAGCGACAAGGCACCTACCGAGCGGCCCCAGCCCAGTTGGCAGCGGGCATACGGTCCCAGCCCAGCCAGCCTCATCGCAGCGAGGGGCTCTTGGGGAAGCCGCCTTGCTCGCCCCCCGACCGGCTAATTTGCAGAGTGAGGCTTCCGCGATGCAGTCCCGGCGACTTCCCTTCGGCTCGTCGGAGCTGCCCCGCGGCCAAGAAGTAGCTGGGAGGGCGGCTGCGGCTCCCCTGGGCGAGGCCTGACCGTGTCTCGGGAGGCGCCCACGCGAGCACGGCTCAGCCGGCAGCCGGGCGGGCCTCCGGAAGCGCTGGCGTTCCTCTTCAGTGGGATCGCCGAGAGGCCGAGGGCAGAGCCGCTCCCTTCCTCCCCATGGAGCCCACCGTGGGGAGGGGGCGAGGAGGGAACCGCCGTTCGTCCCGGCAGGTGGGGGCGGCGGTTCACCGGGGAGATGATCCGGAGGTAAGCACGGCTGACGACCACGCCCGCCCACCCACCTCCTTGCGGGCCACTTTGGCCTCGGCGTGCCGGAACTTGGACACCCTGAACAGGCTCATGCACCTCTGAAGGACGGCGACCAATGACCGCCCTCTGGGCTAGTGCCCAGAACCACTTCGCGGGAGCCCTGTGGGCGAAGGGGGTGGGCAGGCAGGGGCGCAGGGTCGCGAACAATGCCCCCCCACCCCTGCGCGCGCTCAGCGGGCCACGGTAAAATTATCAAAGGCTGACTGGTCCGCGGCGATAAAAAGGTTGGGGACCACTGCTATAAAGAATGCAGATTTTCAAGGAACTTGAATGCTTTAGAATATGATGTTTGCTCATATTAATTGGTTTGTGAAATAACTCTTCATGAAATCCCTGTTCATATAAATTTAGGATGACCCTGATTGTGCTCTTCTTGATCACACATTGACAATACATCAATGTAATATAAACATGAAGATACTTTCTTATTGAAGAAATTATACTCAAGAGTGCTTAATCCAGTATCTCTGGTTGTATAAAAGTCACTTTTTCTTTGAATGAGAATTTATGGCTTTTTCATAGGTTATTACCTTGTTTTAATTTATTAATAATCTTGAAGAGAAATCTTAATTGTATAATTAACATTATCTTCAATAAGAAACAAAGTCTTAAATGTTTTAATGATATAAGAAATATCAACAATTTTCAAGCTTGAGAATCTTTGATTAAAAAGAATGAGTAGTAGAAAAATTATTGGAGTCAAAGTGGTTATGATCTTTTTAAAGGGCAATAATAAAAATGTTCACTTTTAAACAAGTGTTGCATTCAAAACACCAGCATACATTTTAAATAAAGAAAAATATGGAAATCAGTACCCTAAAGCTGAATGGCATCATAATAAAAAATGAGCCCAATTAAATATAATTAGGTTCCATTTAAAAGACCTGTTCTGGTGTCAGGCAGGCACAGTGGTGGGATTCAGCCAGTTTGCACCACTTTGGGAGAACCAGTTGTTAACTTTCTGTGCAATTTGGTCAATTGGTTGTTGGAGGAAATCATTAGGGCAGAGAACTGGTTGTTAAATTATTTGAATGCCACCACTGGGCAGGTACCAAATCAAATAAATAAATAAGTAGAGAATTAAAGACAAATAGCAAGATTGAAATCAATTTGAGTCTGCAAGAAAAATGAGAAATTATCTGCTTTATTATTCTGTTTGCTTTGCTTAGTATATGTTATATTTCCAGAATCCTACAGTGAAATCTATGAAGGCTAAATTGCCTGTACCATTTCTAAATTCATTGAGCTAATGGTCCCATCCTGAGGTTTCTTAAATGAATAGTAACCCTTTGGATAAATGAGCATTTATTTATTTATTTATTTATTTATTTATTTATTTATTTATTTATTTATTTATTTATTTATTTATTGCTGACATTTCTATGCCACTCCACTCCAAATGGCTCTAAGCAGAATACTCCAAAATATGAACTAAAAACAATAAAATGAACAGAAAACAGTATAAACCGTAATAGCATAATTCATCTTATATTATAGTGTTTACAGCCTCCATTCCTTTGTCTTTTAACGGCACAGAGATTTTCTCAGAGATTTTCATGTAGCTCTGCAGAAAATATATTTCCATGCTCAGACCCTGACATCCAAGCAGTGAGGAATTTTAGTGATGCTACTAGTGCTTTCTCAGTAAGAGGTTGGAGGACATTAATTATGATTCTGTAGCATAAGATTTATTTACACATATATGTGTAAGGACAAGGATTTCATAGCCTTAAAGCTGTAATAGATTCAGTCCTAGGAAAACACAATTTCAGCTCTCTTTTCCTCTCATCATTCCAGAAGAGATTGATTTCACTTTTCAATTAATAAATAAATTAAATCTGGTTTGTTTTCTCCTTTTTTGGCAAAATGATAAATTAATTCCTATGCAAGTAACTTGGAGAACATTTTTGGGCAAAATCAGGCTAAATATCTTCTATCTTTTCTTGAAACATATGTATCTTCCTTGCTGACAAATGCCCTTGAATTTGATACCTATATAATAGATACATGCTATTCACTAATTAAAAAGTGTTTTGAAACGCCAATTTGTGAGTTTTACTAATTCACCTCCTCAGTTAAGCTTTGAAGTCTTCAAATCCTGACACAGAGAGAAAGGAAACTGATTTTATTGCAGGATTACCATTTGCTAAATGCATTCATTTTTTGTAACAAGCTCAGTAATCTGCAGATAGTAATAAAATGGTGTGGAAACTTCTAAAATGGTTTCCAGCCATTTTCCATGCTATCAACAGTTGAAATTATTTTTATGAATGAAAAAGATTTGTTTAACATGTGTAACTGTCTTAGTAATGTGCATATGACTAGCATAACGAATATGGAACTGATCCAATTAAATTCCATCAGATGATTCAGCTGCAAATGACATTTCTTCTGCCAAATGACATCAAGAATGCTCATCTATGAACTGCCAGGCTGAACAAGCTTTAGCAGAATAGCTTGGGGGCGACTACAAGATTGAGACAGTTAGGGAATTAAGCATTGCCAGAACAACTTAGAATGGAAAAAAGAGCCATCTTTGAAGCTGACGGCAGTGTAATATATAATACCAGATTTGGAAGTATCCAATAATATTAACTTTAAAAATCTCACTTCAGGCATCAAATGATGCCCAGAATGAAGGATAAACCTGTGTCACATATGCTTTCACATGTTCTGCTTAGAAGAGATAACCAGGATCAGCAGCAGGATGCAATCTAAGTCAGTCAGCAGGATCAGAGGTTTAATCTTCAGCACAAGTCCAATCTTTTGGACTTGTGCTGAAGCCCATCCTCAGGAAACTTCTCAGACACATTCTGGTAGACAGAGGTTTCCTAAGGATGGGCTCCAGCATGAGTCCAAAAGCTTTTGGAAGACTGGTCCAGTGACCAACCCAGATTGGATCCTGCAACATTATTCTGGGATACATATAATTCACTTTCATTCATGAGACTCCTCCGGCTTGCTTCTAATAAGACAGCATGCTGCATCTGATCTGTACTTTAATCTGTAACAGCCAAGAATTTGGAAACAGCTACACAGAACCCACTACAAATAATAATAAAAAAACAACTCACAAAGCAGCTCCACTAATTCTGCTAGTCTTCTTCATCTCATTTATATATTTCATTATATTATATTACAGTACATTGTTATTCTAGAACCACACTTGAGTGCTTCAGTTCCCTAAAGTTAGAATGAAACAAAGACCATCATAGAGAAACTCAATAACATTTTTAGCAATACACTTCCTTTAGTGCAGGAGTCCCCACATTTCAGCACCTCAAACCCTTCATGAAATTTCAAAATGTTCATTGATACCCCCCCCCAATATTTATTATATGAAAATAATTTAAATAATTTAATAAATACTACCTTAATAGTACTACAAATAATAATAACAGCAACAAGTCCTTAGTTAGGACTTGAATTAGGTTTCGAGTGTGAATCTAACCATAGATTACCACACACAATAACACATAATAGCAACAATGGGTTGCCCCATCAATATTGACCACTTTGCGAAAAATCTCTTCAGTGTAATCTTAATGTACACACCTCCAAAATCCAAAACCTAAAATAAACATAAATGCATAACAACAACAACAACAACAACAACAACAACAACACATTACAATGAAATTTTGGGATTTATGGTGGATTTATTGTAACAATATACTGTAACTAAAAAATTCTTCAGTTCTTCCCTGGACTCTGTTTGAACCTTCCCAGGAAAGGTACACCTCACAGTTTGGGAAAGTGCATTTTACCTGTGCATAGGCTTCTGAATCCTATTTGGTCTCAGAAATTAAGGAATTATTCCATTGAATTTCTCCAGAAAGAGTATATTTTCTATGGGAGAGGTAAAACTTCTAATTCTTTGTTCTTTTGTCTTTTGCTTTTGGCAGGAATAGCCCCCATTGTTCTGTGTTCTCTCAAAAAGTCCAGATCTAACCATGGTTTGGGGCATTATGAAAATCTGCTGTATTATGTGTTGAAAATTGCAGCTGCTCCAGTCCCAACACAGAAGATTTGGAGAGAAGATTGCAAAGTTAATTCTCTATAAGAAGCTAAATGGAGAGGGAAATCAACTGTTTCCTTTTAGATCACTAAGTTTATTAAAGAGGATTTACAAAAAGCACTGCACAAAGAGACATAATAAATTTATATGCAAATGCAAATTAATAGAAAATCATCTTTCCTTGTAAATATTTATTATTTTATTATTAATTTTCCTCTTGACTGGGAAAGAGTCAATCTTGGCAGACAAACACAACACTTGGTTAAATAGAATTAATATAGTAGATTTGGCATGTTAAATTTATTTCAGGAGAAATGCTCCAGTTTGCTCATGAGAATGATAGAAATCTATCCAGCACCTTACCTTCTAAAGAGGGAATTTGTCAAAAAAAAAATTCAACACCTTTTTCACCATAGACTGTAACAGTTTGTTTCTGAAAAGAGAACACATTTCTCCCTACACACATTTTGCTTTTCTGGAATTTCAGGTAGAACAATTGTAACTTAGTGCAGCAACAAATAATAACTTGTCACTTGTTCTGACCATTGTGGTAAACATCAAGTGATCCAACCTGAAGCCTTTTTTTTAACAAGAAGAAAATCTGATATTTGTTTTTGATGGGACATAAAGAAAATCGCAAAAATCTCAGTTTCTTTTGTGAACCGCTTTATAAATTTTTATGAATTGGTTCACAAACTTGCACAAAGCAATAATTAGATTTTTTAGATTTTATTTAGCATTTATAGGCCGCCCTTTTCCCTGAGGGGACTCAGGGCGGCTTACAATAGTAAGGGAAGGGGAGTGAAAGACAAAATACAAAAAAAAAAAAATGTGAAATAACTAAAAAGTACTAAAACACAACATTCACTCAGCATTCGGGAGGGGCAGAAGAGTTTATCCCCAGGCCTGACGGGCTAGCCAGATCTTGAGGGCTGTACGGAAGGCCTGGACTGTGGTCAGGGTACGAATCTCCACGGGGAGATTGTTCCATAGCGTCGGAGCAGCAACTGAGAAGGCTCTCCTCCGGGTGGTCGCCAGTCGGCACTGACTGGTGGATGGAATACGGAGGAGGCCCGCTCTATGCGATCTGATGGGAAGCAGGGAGATTATTGGCAGGAGGCGGTCTCTCAGATAGTCAGATCCACTACCATGGAGCGCTTTATGGGTGGTAAGTAAGACCTTGAATTGCACCCGGAGATCTACAGGCAGCCAGCGCAGCTCGCGGAGGATAGGTGTTATGTGGGCGAACCGAGGTGCGCCCACAATCACTCGCGCGGCCGCGTTCTGTACTAGCTGAAATCTCCGGGTGCTCTTCAAGGGCAGCCCCATGTAGAGCACATTGCAGTATTCCAGCTTAGAGATCACAAGGGCTCGAGTGACTGTCGTGAGAGCCTCCCGATTCAGGTAGGGCCGCAACTGGCGCACCAGGCGAATCTGGGCAAATGCCCCCCTGGTCACAGCCGATAGATGGTGATCAAAACTCAGCTGTGGATCCAGGAGGACTCCCAAGTTGCGGACCCTATCTGAGGGGTATAAGTTTTGTCCCCCCAGCCTGATTGATGGTACGGTGGTCAAATTATTGGGGAAGATTAGGAGGGGGGAGTTGATTGATTTGGCCTAGTGTATTGTGTGCATATAACTACCATGGTTTGGTAGCTTACCAACTATATGGTAATTGCTAACCTGGACTTATATCATGCAAATCCAGTCCTTGGTTGCATTTCAGATTTGGGATAGTAAACACATGTTCTGTGATTTCATAGACTTGAAGCAATTTTACAGATGTTTATTTAGAAGTAATTCTTGACTTCTAAATCTACAGATGACAGATTTCATCTGAAATAAATAGTTGCATGTGAAGCATAAATTATAGAAAGAAAGAGAGAGACAGGGAGAAGAGAAAGAAAAGAAAGAAAGAAAGAAAGAAGAAAGAGAGAGAGACAGACAGAAAGAATGAATGAATGAACAAATGAATGAATTTGAATTATCTGAAAGGAAATAATCTTTTAGAGCCATTAGACATGTCAAATATATTCCATGGTACAATAACAACAAAAGGGAAACCAAGAAAGACCAATTGTTACTGAATAAAACAGCAGCAATAATTAGGTGATGCAAATAAAGTAAAATAAGGGGCTTCCGGGGGAGGGGTCTGCCGTCGCCGGTGACTCAACGGAGCTTCCCCTCAGAGTTCTGGTCTGTATATCTAAAAGATCTATAGATATTTCTCCTTTCAGGCAAGAAAGGAGCAGGGAGGAACTCAGTCGTTAGAACTCTCTTTGTAGTTCACAGCTTTTTGTTTTTCGCTGTGAACAGAAAAGAGGTTCAACAAAAGCTGAGTTTTTTTTTTACTCCAGCCAGATCTTCTCAGCTGTTTTTTTTCAGCTCAAGGCAGGTCGCCCCCCCCCCTCAGGACAAAACTAAGCTATTTAAAATCAATCCGAGCAGCGACCATTCCTGAGAACCCTTTTTTATTATTATTCAAAATACCAGCTTCAATTTTATAAAAAACTCCTTTGTCTAACTGCTTTTCAAAATGGCGATTTTATAGCTTCCGCATTTGATATATGATATATTTAACCAGCCTTGTTTTCTTGAAGACTTCTTTTTACGAACTGCCAAAAGCTTATTGAAAGTATCTTGTCCTAAATCAAGGTGAGCAGAGACTTTGTTTGTTTCCTTTTTATAATGGCTCCGAAGTCAAAGCAATCTAAATGTTTTTTTAACAATACATCCCAAGCAATTGCTATAAAGCCACAGCTCTTGCCTTCTACGCCCTCTACTGGAGATTTGTTAACGAAAGAATTTCTTTTTGAAACCCTTAAAGAATTTAGAGAGGAAATGAAGCAACTTATTTTGGACTTATGTGATAAACTTGATGCCAAGATTGCTCAAACAAAGGAGGATATGATCGGGGTTATAACCGTAATGACAGATTATATTGCTGGAATGGAGGATAAACTTGAGATTTTGGAAGAAGCTAATTCTAACCTGACATCTAAAGTTGAAATGTTACAACAGGAAGTTGAAAACGCACAAAAACAACTTGTTATGACAAATTATAAGAAGACTGCATTTGCAATAAGAGTTAGGGGATTGCGTGAAAACGAACAGGAGAATTTGAAACAGACCTTTTTTGAGGCTTTTAGTCGTTCGGTGGGAAGTCTGGGACTCAACTTTGATTGGCAGATCCAAAAAATTTACCGCCATAATTCGTCCGTAGCAAAACAGAGACAGCTTCCGAGAGATATAATTATATATTTTGCTACAAGAGAATCCAGAAACACGATAATACAAGAGTTTTATAATAACAGGCTGCGAATTGATGGACAGGACCTGATTGTTTTCAAAGAAATACCACCTCAAATGTTAAGAGCCAGGAGAGACTATGCTTTTCTAACTAAAGAACTCAGAAATTCTCAGATACAGTACAGATGGGAAGTGCCATTTGGTATTACAGTTACATTTGATGACCAAAAACATCGCCTCAACTCTGTTTGGGAAGCCCGAGATTTTTATTACAAGATCCTGAAGGCGGGACTTCCTGAATCACCCGGACTTGGAGAAAGACAAGGAGAAGTAGAAGAGAAACAACAAAACACACAACTACAAGGCGGGAGGTATCGCTTTCCCCCTCCGGAAGGGCAGAAGAGTAGAGAACAAGGATTTAGCTATGCTTCCAAAACATTTGCTTAATTTTTAACTTGAATAATACTTTAAAATGGTATAGTTGTATACTGATGAAGAGACATTAAGGCTGAAAGAAGTGATGCTGATTTCCTCAGAAAATATATTGTATGGGACTTAAAAAAGACTTGATGGATAACTTTGAACTTTTATTTAAATTGTTTATGATTTATTCTCTAGGGTGAGGAGGGTGGAGATCGTGATGTTCTTGGATTGCGGTTTAGGATGAATCGAGTTGGGAAGTGGGGTGTAGATGGGAGGGTAGTGAAGGTTTAATTAGAGCTTATTTTGAGCCAGAATGTAAGTTGATTTTTGTATAAACTGTTATTTGAATATAATGTTTGGAAGGATATACCCAGAGAGTCTGCAGGAAGGCGGAGCAAATATGAGAGGAGTACGGATGAAAATAAAATATATATATGGACACGGGTAGAGGCAGGACGAGAGGAGTTGGAAAAGGAAACCGAGAGAAGCATTTGAGATGTGTTTAAATTGCTTTATAGAGAAGGAGGTAAAAGGGACAAATTAAAGGTTTGGATATTTAGATAAAGAGATAAGGCCCCCAGATAGAGAATTCCATTTGATTAACTTACTTGGTTTCAATATAGTTTGAAATCCTGCAAGTAATAAATTAACTGAGATTAGGAATGATGTACATTGTTTAAGTTTTAATAATGATGGGAAGCTGAGCTCAATGTAGAGAGTTTATTGATTTTCTCGTTCTTCTTTTTTTGTTTTGTATTTTATTATTCCCTTTTTTTTCCTTTATCTTTTATCTTTTAATTTCTAACCTATTTGGTTTTAATATACTCCAGACTGTGCTTGATAAAGAGTTATGCCGGGTATGGGACCTGGGAAGTCGGAAGGGGGTTAGGGAGGGGGGTTTATGGGGGAGAGGGGGGGAGGGGGAAATATAGTTTCAATTTTCAGAACAATAAGAACGCACTTGTATACTGTTGCTCTTTTTTCTTTTTTTTCTTTTTTCCTTTTATTTTCCTTTTTTTTCTTTTTTTTCAATTTGAGTGTAAAATATAAATTGAATAGATTAATGAATAGTAGAAATACACCAAAGTGAGGAGTAGAGGGAAAGAAGAGGGAGAAGTAAAGAGGGAGTGAGAGGGGAATGTAAGGAGGGTGAGATGGAGGGAAGGGGAGAAAGGAATGTTTGAGGGGGAAGGGAAGTAGAAGAGGGGAATGTTGGAGGGGAGAAATGAAAATTGGAGGGGGAGAAGAAAGGGTGTGTGGAGGATTGAAGTGTTATGTTGGGTTTCCATGGTGGAAGATGAGCTGTGTTTATTGCTTTTTTTTAAATGCACAGTATATAAGTGATTGTATAAAATGAAAACGAAAATGAAATAAAACAGTTTTCGACCCTCTTTGCTAATAAAGTAAAATAAGTATTAGGAAGTTGAGAACATGTTAAATATAGAGATGGAAAGAACAAAACTGACTGGAATAAATTAAATATCCTGTTGAGATGCTTCTTTCCCTTTTTGTATTATAGTGAAGTGACAAAATAATGATATGACTACTGTCAAGTTCTATATCTCTTTTCTGGATTTCAATCAAATGCATATTGATTGTGAAGCTATGTTGGGGACAAATTAGAGGGGAGAAACAGAAACACTTGGCTATATGTGACGAGAAAGCACATCTCCGGAGAATCAATAGGTGAGGAATAAAACACAGCTAAATTTCACAGCATGTTACAGAGTCCTGTAGCTAGAATTTTCAGTCTTGCAAATACGGTTACATTCATTTATGGAAGGGATGAATTGTACTGGCAGCTTTTTATCAGTTTGTTATTTTTCTATCCAAAGTACTGCTAGAATAAAATTAGGTTAGCTACATTAGGCAGAAAGATTGCAGTGACACCCATTTCCCATTCAACTGGAGAGTGTCATCCTTGATTCATAGAAACTAAAGTAGACTTACTCCTAGGCTTGTCTATTCAGAAGTTCCCTGAAATCTGTTGTCCTGTTGTGCATTCTTTGAGTCTGATCATCAACAATATTCTGCTCTGAAAGCTATGAGAAACAGGTCAAGAAGACCATCTTCATAAAAACTATAGGTGGAATTGTTTCATTTGTCCTTTTGATATCTTCCCTTTTTTCAGCAACTGGCTCTATCTTAAGTTTCTTTTCATACAGTATTAGATTCTCCTGGCATAGAATCTTACTTATCATTGCTCTGAGTTTATTAAAATCTACCCTCTTGAAGTTCAATATATGTGCTCAACTATATTCAGCTTTAGTTTCTCTTAATATCAAGAAATCCAATATTGCACAATTACTTTCCCCTCCAAAATTTCCATTATTTTACCCTGTCTAATAAGTCTTCCTTATTAATGTGGATAATCTCACTTATTCTCCTTTGATTTCCTCCATCAGCTTTTGGGGTTCATAGACTTAACATACCTGTCTTCTTATATCTTATCAAAGTAAATTATCACTAAGATAGATCTGGCATTTCTGAGAGGATTATACTATACATTTTGTCTCCCAATGGACAAAGTTATTAAACTTTCATGTCACTATTACTATTTTTACTTCTTTAGTGGCTAATAGTGGCTCATTCTGTAACTTCCATTTATTATAACCCAAATGCCCTCATTGATATCACTCAGTACATTCTTGGGGGATGTCTGTATAAATGCAAATAGTCCTAAACACAATAAAATTCTTCCTCCTGTTTATTTGTTTCTGTTTCTTTGAAATAAACAGTATCTTTCAATTGCTCTAACCCCAGTAGGAGTATCCCTTGTGAGGTTTTATTTATGTTGTCAAATATCATTTTCCTTCTTGTAATGAAAATTCAGGCTCATTTTGCTTATTTCCTTTTCATTATATTAACATTCTGATTTTCTTCAAGGAATTCACAGGGCGAATCTCTTCTTTTATTCTCAAAGCAGCATGAGGATAAGTTGGTTGAAAGTGGCTCAAAATCATACCGTGAGAAGAGAGAGCAGGCTATTCCATTCTGATAGTTCAATCTGCTTGAATTAAGGATTTTGCTTCAGAGAAGTGTTTCAGTCAAAGCCTCTTCAGTTCAAAGCATTTTTCAGCATATCCCACAGTTCCACTTGTGTCTTTTAATTTAATTAACCACTGTCCCTTAGTGGTCTATGTTTATTATTATTGGGTTTCTGTTTCACAAAATTCATCTCTATCAAAGCTGTGAGCAAATATTAAGTAAAGCTACATTAACAGCATTTTGGCAGGGTTGCTCTGCTCTGCTCCCCTTTTATCCCAGAACTGACAGAAACAATGCTGCTGTAAATTGCCATCACTATTCACCTAAAAAGGTCCTGTTCTGTTCTGTTGTCCATACATGCTTCCTATCCTGATGAAAGGTAGTCACAGGTGTTCCCAAAATTTTCTGGCTAGTATATATCACCCTTTCTTGATAGATCTAAAGCAAGGTTCAAACAAGTAGGTTTTCTGAAAGCTTATATAATATTTGGTTACAATTGCTCATTGTGTATATTTATTGCTAAGCCTTCTTTAGTACTGCAACATTAACAGTAAAATACAGTAAAGTAAATAACACACGTCTCAACTTCATTTGAGCATCATGTTCATCAAGAGAGTGTTGATATCCAAAGCAACAGCTTCAAGAGATATTTATATTTTGCTTGGTCTTACTGTGGTGCTCTACTTGGGACTGACATCTTCTGAAAGTCCATTTCTTACTCAATCATCTCTCTATCCTCAACAGGTGGCAACAGCTTCATAACTTGTTTCTGGGATCAGAAACAAAACATGGTTAATCATGGTTAGGCAACTGGATAGGAGATTGCTGGAAATCCCAGTGATGTAGGCTAGACTGAGAAATAATTAACATGTGTCATTAGGTAAGCAGATTACTTTCTCTGTGAAATTTTGCTTTCACCAATAGGAAGGTGGTAAATCAACCGGCAGGCGATCAGGAAGAGACTCACCTTGGCCTCCCAAGATAGCAAAGCATAATTAATTGATGACTTTTAGCTTCAATGGATGGCAGCTTCTGGCTAACTTTGTATTTGAAAACTAAGATGATGGGTCCGAGCTATGCACAGTTGGAACTATTATTTTTCTGCTGGTCATTAAAGCAACTTTCTATGCAATCCTTAAAAAGATGCAACTAATGGGTCAACATTAAAGAACCAAGAAACTTTATTTCATGAGTATCAGAGAGATGTTGTCCAAAACACTTCTAAGTAATCCAGGCACAGCTGTGCTGGTTATCCCTTTGGCAGATTGCAATGAATGCTACAGCTGAAAAAACCTCCCAGGAGAATATAGGTAAATTATGAATAGACCTATAACAATAAACTAAGATTCTGACACTATAAAAACATTAAATTAGGAAAGGTTCCTGTATCAGAGCCGAGGTGGCGCAGTGGTTAAATGCAGCACTGCAGGCTACTTCAGCTGACTGCAGTTCTGCAGTTCGGCTGTTCAAATCTCACCTGCTCAGGGTTGACTCAGCCTTCCATCCTTCCAAGGTGGGTAAAATGAGAACCCGGATTGTTGTTGGGGGCAATATGCTGACTCTGTAAACCGCTTAGAGAGGGCTGAAAGCCCTATGAAGTGGTATATAAGTCTAACTGCTATTGCTATTGCTATCAGATGAATTATCACATTTTTATTAGAAATGTTTTGAGGATAAACTTTTGAAACCATTATAAAACATAAAAAACTCTATCTTCCAGGGAGGAAGGAAAGATTGCAGGGAGTTGGAAAGGGACAAATATAGCATTAATAACCAAAAACAGACAAGGGACTAGAGATTGATATCATTATTGAATAATAACTACAAGTTGTTCACAATGATTTTAGCTGATATAATGAATAGAATCTTGCAAGAATTTATTCATGAGGAACAATGTGGGTTTTTATCCTGAAAGACAAGTAAAGGACAATGTTAGAAATGTGTTGGATGTTTTGGAATATTTAGAGCCACTAAATGAAAAACAGGCTGCACTGACCTTCTTATATGTAGAAAAAAATCCTTGACAATTTGAACTGGGCTTATTTGTTTAAGGTTCTAAAAGAAACAGATTTTTAAGAAAACATAAATCAGATAAAAACGTAAATTAGAGGTTGATCTACACTTCATAGAAAGCAGAAATAATTGTTAGTGGAGATTTAACAAAACCTTGTGAGATACAAAAAGGAACAAGATAGAGATCTCCACTGTCCCCCCTTTTGTTTATTTTAGTTTTGAAAATATTGAACAGAGATATAAGACAAAAGGACTGTCTTATTGATGGGCAAATAATTCGGGGAAAGCCATAGAATTTTGTTTTGGTACATGACAACTACAGCAAAATTATTAGATGCACAAAAATGGGGAGATTCAACATTAGCTACAATAGAGGAATGGTTAGAGAAAATGATAAATATTGCTGAAGTTGCTGAATTTACTTCTTTGATTACAGAAAAGACAGTATCAGCATTAATTGCTGGCAGGAAATTCTTTTTTGTGTGAAATAGAAAACAAATGAACTTACGATTTATGGTTTAAGTGATTAAATAGAATAAATTATATAAAGGGAGATATGTTGTAACAATAGAGTAAGAGGTAAATTTATAATTGTACTTATAACTCCTATAAAGAAAACCAAAAGCTGCTTCTTTTCAGTTTTTCCTTTACTTTCTTCTTTGTAGCACTTTTCTTTTTTTCTTACTTTATATTAGTTTGTATTAATTTTTATCATTTATATATATAAAATTAAATATATATAATAACTGTGTGTGTATGTGTAGATACAGAAACATTACATCTGAAACTTTAACATTACATCTGAAAATAAAAACTACCTGGAACAACTTGAATATTCAGACACATACACACAGCGAGCAATTAAAAACTGCTTCATTTATTATGGCATTTAGTGACAATGCTCAAAGTTAGCAAAGAATCCTGACTTATGTAACTGAAGCAGTCTGAAGGGTTCCTCAAAAAAACATATTCATCACCAACAGAAAAGTCTGGGACTCTACCAGAAAGTAGTATGCCAGTGAGATTGATGCCAGAAGCAATATAAAATAAATAGAATTTTGTCCCAACTCAAAATTTGTTATTTTATAATTTTGTATGCTAAATTATTCAAGAAATTAATTATGTTCCTTGATATTTATAGCTAAATATATATTAAGAAGAATAGAAAGGAAGAAATAATTGCAGCCCTTATTCACAGCCCAGGCTGAGAAAATATACCATTTCAAATCTCAAAGACAGGTTGAGGGGCAAGTTAAAATGAGAAATACACAGAGATAAGAATTTCATTTCCTGTGCAGGTCCATTTCTTCTCTGTCTCAAGTCTAAATGAGTTCTAGGAATGATATGGCACTTGTTTCCAGTGATAGGAACTTGAAAATTATTCAGGAAGAGTGAATGTTAAATATCTCTCCTATACAGTGACATGCATATTTCTTTACACCGTTATTCAGAATGTCAAGAGAGTATGTGGAGCAAAACTATCTTAACAGCTTTGTATTAGGCAAGAGGCCAAGCGGGTTTATTATCCCGGGAAGAAATTTAGAAGGATTATGCTGAAAATGGATAATTACTTCAAGTCTTTATTTTGGGAAGCAGATGAAATAAACATCCAGGTTTAAAGCACACAATTTCCATAAAGAAAAGAGGCTGACATTCCATCTAGCCTATTCAAATGCAAGCATTTGCCAGCTTCAACAAACTACACAATCAAAATCAAGTTTTTCAGGACTAAGGACTTATTCTGAAGTTGGATATTTCTTGTGAGAATGTTTTTTTTCTAAAAAAAAAAACTACTGATGGAGCAAGGTCCAGTAATTCTGAATTTAGGGTATTAAAAATGGTCATCCCAACATCTACTCTTGGTGTCAGTAGTTCTTACAGTTGTTTCTTATAATCTTGGCTCTTGATACTTAGGGCTGCCATATTTAAGAGGCAAATATCTAACAAAGAGAGAGAGAAGATTTTTTGTGAGACTATGGATTTCAATGCCTCACCACCTGTTTGTTCCTCATAAAGTTTGTTTGGCTTCTGACAGCATTCTGCAAAAGGCTGTTTTATAGCCAAAATTAAAAGGTGCAACTGAAAGTGTCCAAAAAAAATAAAGAAAAAGAAATGTAGATAAATAAATAAATCTCTTCAACATCTCTGATCTTGGAAAGGGAAATCTGGCACCAATTATCCCATTGCTTGTTTCTGTAGAAGCAGCCATTTCTCTTTTCTTGTGTATGTCATATCATCAGTACAAAACAGTAAAAAGGAGAGTTGCAGAATCCAACTGGGTCGGTCACTGGGACCAGGGGTTTAATATTCTGAGTTTTCGGATTCCTGCTGGAGCCCATCCTCAGGAAACTTCTCACCAGAATCTCTCATCATGTATTCTGGTGAAAGAGACGTTCCTTTGGGCTCTAGCATGAGTCTAAAAGCTCAGCAGACTAAACTTCTGGTCCCAGTGACTGACCCAGATTGGATCCTGCAACATTATCCTGAGATATGTATATTTGCCTTCATTCATGGAGAATCTTCATAGATTTGCAATACAGTAAGGGACTCTTTGGGTTCAAACCTCTAGCCTATCATCATGTTATAGGCTGTGGCTGAAACTCACCTTCAAGCTCAATTAAATTCACGATTTTTGTGTGCTTTAAATTACAGCCAATTTGGGGTTGTACTGCTAGTTAAGGCACTATGTTAAGACTATGAGTTCTAATCCTGCCTTAGACATGAACCCAGCTGGATGGCCTTGAGCCTGTCCCTCACTTTTACCTGGAGAAAGAAAGCAATGGCAAACCACTTCTGCAAATTTTGCCAAGAAAACTGCAGGGAATAATCCAGGCAGTTGCCAAGAATCAACATTGCCTCAAAGGCACATACGCACACGCACTCCCATATTTTTTAATATGTTTGGGAAGAGGAGTAAATATTTTTCTTCAATTCTGCACTGCTGCACTGATTCCTCAGAGTCTCCAGCATTGAAAGAGAAGAACAGAATAGCCTTAAAAGTCAAACAACAGCAAAAACTATACTTTTAATACTTTTGTTTTAGAACAAAAACATGTGCATGCTTTGAAAATGATTTGGAAGAACTGCTTTAAGAACTCTTGCAAATTGGCACAACACCTATCTGCTGTTAATTAGAATTAATGTCTTTTTTTCAGGCCAGCTGCAGTTATAATTGCTTTAAAACTTTACTCTTGTCTCAAAAAAGCAGCTGTTTTTAGATTTATATGGGGATATGAAAAGAGATGGGCTACTTCAATAAATAACATACACTAGATGTGATCATGCATAATCTGAAAAATCTCTTCCTGAACAGTCAGCATTTGCTCAATATTTAGTGGAGAACAAATATATTGAATCAGAATACCTAGAAATTAATATTGTACCCTCTCAACACATGAGATTTGCTTTTTGAATATATATATATTAGCTTAGTGGCTAACACAACTGCCTAATATGTAATACAGCACAGGTTCAAATCCCAGTAAGGGTATGACTAGCTGCTAAGAGCTAAATAGCTTGAAATAGATCGGATTCCGGGGGGGCGGAGCCTGTTGCCGAGGAGGGCTCAACCGAGCTCCTCTCAGAGATCTGGTCTGTATATCTAAATAAGATCATAGATATCACCCCTTTTTGGCTATAAAGGGGCAGGGAGTAGCTCTGTGTGCTAGGGTCTATTCGTAATTCACAGCCTTTCTCTTTTTTTTGGCTGTGGACAGAGATTAGATCCAGCGTGAGCGGAGCTTTTATCTCCAGCCAGTTCTTCTCAGCTGCTTTTTTTTTGCAGCCCCAGACAGGCGACCCCCCCCCCAGGACAAAGCAAAGTTGTTTGAAGCTAGGATTAACACGGGCGGGTCCCACTCCTGTGAGATTTATGCTTTTATTACTATCTTAAATACCAGCACCATTTGTGACTTTGAAGGCGGGACTTCCTGATTCACTTGGAAAAGAGGAGAGACAAGCCGAAGGAGAAGGCAAGCAACAGATCACATGGCTGCAAGATGGAGGGGGTAGCTCCCCCTCCCTCGGAGAAGCAGAAAAGCGAAGTTCGAGGATTTAGACATTCTAAAATATTCGCCAAAGTTGTGGATTGAATGGGGGTTTGCGACCTCTCTCCGGTAGAAAAAGCGGAATTTATTGGTGGGGTGATACTGAATGTATATATGTAAAATGCATGCAGAATGATTTACGCTGTTTAAATCTTGTTAGAAGGGAAAGTTTGAAGAGATTATTTTAAAATAGAAGGTAAACTGATTCTTGTTGAAAGTATTATTTGAATATGTGGAATGATCTATGCTATTTAATTTTTATTAGAAGGGAAAGCTTGGTGAAATTATTTTGAGCTAAATTTTAAATTAATGTCTGCATAAATTTGATAGTGGTAAATATCAGAGAAGCAAGGGATGAGGGCAAAATGCATGCGGAATGATTTACGTTGTTTAAATCCTATTAGAAGGGAAAGCTGGTCGAGATCATTTTAAAGTAATACTTGATCCACTCTGCTTAAATTTTACTAAGAAGGGAAAGTTTGGTCAGATTATTTTGAATTACTGTTTGAAATTAAGGTTAAGAAAGATTATTTACGCTGTTTAAATCCTATTAGAAGGGAAAGTTTGATTATTCTTCTGTAAAGTAATATCTGAATATGTGGAATGATCCACGCTGCTTAAATTTTACTAGAAGGGATTATTTTTGAGCTACTGTATATACTCGAGTATAAGCCTAGTTTTTCAGCCCACTTTTTGGGCTGAAAAAAGCCGCCTCGGCTTATACTCGAGTCAGTGAAAAATTTGCCCGAAATGGAGGAGAAAAAGGGGCGGGGCCATGCCGCTGGGTGACACTCGTGAATGGCCCAGTGCCCCTGTGAGTTTCCCCTCCCTCTGTGTCAGTTTGCCGCGCAGCGCGCACCGCACCATCCCCCCTCCTCACATTCTAATGTAATGCAGGGCTGTCTTACGATTCCCCTTCCTCCCCCTCCTGCCGCTCTGCAACGATGTCCCACCTCCTCCTTGTTATGGCAAGCAGCCACATAGCGATGTCCCACCTCCTCTGGTACAGTGATCCAATGATAGGAATCACTGTGCCGTGTGTCATAGGAGGCGGGACATCGCTCCCGCGGCTGCACGGGACATCATCATCACAGCGGGACATCAGCATCATGAGGTGAGTGAAGTATTTCATTGAATACACCGCTAGTTTACTGTTTTTCTTTGAAATAAATATTCAAAAACATTATTGGTATCTATTTTTATTTTTGAAATTTACCGGTAGCTGCTGCATTTCCCACCCTAGGCTTATACTCGAGTCAATAACTTTTCCAGTTTTTTGTGGTAAAATTGGGTGCCTCGGCTTATATTCGGGTCGGCCTATACTCGAGTATATACGGTAGATTGTATATTGATGTCTATACAAATTTGGATAAATGTTTATCTGAATACAAGGTTAAGGAAGAGGAATGGGAGAGTCTACAGGAGGTTGGGGTAAATAACAAAGAAGCAAGAGACGAGAATAAAATATAGATAGAATGACTTATACTATTTAAGCATAGATAAAGATGGGGGGCTGAGCTTAACACAAAGAGTTTCTTTTTTTTTTCTTTTTTCTTTGTTCTTTTCTTTTTTTTCTTTTTTTTTCTTAATATATTACTTTTATTTTTAATCCATACGAACATAAGATACTTTAGATAGAAGGCAGTGCCAGGTGTGGGCCCTGGGAAGTCGGGAGGAGTAGGGATGGGGATTTAGGGGGGGTGGGTGGGTGGGTGTTAATATAGTCTCAATAAGAACAAGAATGCACTTATATACGGTTGTTCTTTTTTTTTCCTTTTTTTTCTCTTTTCTTTCTTTATATTTTTTTCCCCCTTGGTTTATTTTACTTTTTATCAGATTATAATAAACAATACTTGAATAAAGGAATACACCAAGGAGGGAGGTAGAGGGAAAGAGGAGGGAGGAGTAAGGAAGGAGTAAGGGGAATGTAAGGAGGGTGTGTTGGGAGTAAGGGGAGAAGGAAGGTTTGAGGGGAAAGGGAAGTAGGAGGGGAGCGTTAGAGGGAGGAAAGGAAAGTTGGAGGGGGTAGATGGGGTGTATGGAGGATGGAAGTGTCAGGTGGGGTTGTGAATGATGAGTTGTGTTTTCTTTTTTATTTTTTTTATTATTTTTTTTATTATTTTTTTCTTATAGCAAATACCCTGTATATAAGTGATTGTAAAATGGAATGTGAAAATGAATAAAATACATATTTAAAAAAAAATAGCTTGAAATAGATCTATACTAGTCTCCATTTATTTACAACACAATACACACATTTATTTTTATTTTGAGTATTTTTGGGTATAGTTCATCTAGGAAACTGAAAGCTAAGATCAAAGGGCAACCCAACATAAAATGGAGCGCTAGGAGGCAAGTAACAAGACAGCCATAAACAGTCTAAACAAACTAATGGCTTTCTGGGAGATGTTTATATGTAGCAGTCTAAAGCTGTAACCTATGTTGACATATAACAGTTGGGTGTCATTTTCTGCATATATGCATAGGATTGTACTAAAAAAAAATCAGAGAAACAGGAAGAGAAACTAAAATTATTCCACAAATACAAAACAAATTACAAGAAATACAATTAATAGTGAAACACCCACTCCTAATGTTTACTTTCCTAAAATCACCCAGAGGTCCTAGCACCTCTTCCATAATTAAAAGGAGATGATTGTAAGGTTACTGACACTTATTGAATAAGCAGCATATTTGTTTGTAAAATCCAGACACAGCCAGCTAGTGCAATTTCCATCTTTTTTAAATGAACCAAACAGAGTAAGAGTGCACAGCTTGTATTGACTTGAGTACTGCATTAGCTTTTAAAGAAAGATGTCACACGCATTATTCATTGATTATTTTTAATCATTTTCATCTTCTTTCTGTAGGCACAACCCCATTATCAGGTTTAAAAAGCAATATGGATAAGTGCTCGAACATTTACATTATTTATTTCCGCCATTCTTTCTTGCTGTAGTAAAATTATACAAACAAACAAACCAAATTGTAGCAGAATGGAGATGGATAAAGGAAAGAGATGATCAATGAGTTGTACACTTATAGTCTATAGCCACTTCCAGATGTGTGAACTTTATCTCAGCAATAGCTGTGTTGGCTGGAGATGGAGTAGGATGGATGCATTACAGTTATTACATGAAACCTATATGGATACCTTACTTTATCTAGAAGTATGTTCAGCATGTAAACTTCTACTACAATCTCAGTAGAACTTACAAAATAGGAAGAGGAATTTTACTGCTCTTGGGTCTTTGGAATTCCTTCTCACAGTCTTGGGGATAGCATTCTTTATCTCAAAGAATGAAGACTAATATTAGTTCTCAGTGTGTACATCAATTTCTGCCTTGCAGTTATGTTATGTGCAAGGAAAATAATTTGAATCTTCTTCTTATAAAGACAGTTGTGAGATTCATTAGAAGAACAACATTCAATATTTCATATTGTAAGAGCCACCGATTACTTTATCAAAGAAATTGGATCATATACAGGCAGAAATAAAAGGAGAATTTTCTCAAGAAAGTTTAGTTAGTTTAGTTTAGTTTTATTGAACTTGTATGCCGCCCTATTCCCCGAGGGGACTCAGGGTGGCTAACAAACTAAATAGGGGAAAGGGGAAATACAAAAAGCGACAAAAGAAATACAAAAGAAAGTCATGCATATGTTTCTAAATATTGTGTTATACATTTAACAATTATGGTAAATTTTAAGGGTCTTGAAATGACATTAATAGTGTTGGCCGCAATTGTTATTGCTGTAACTGTAACTTAATGGCAGATAACTGGGACCATTAAAAAGTTTTCTACTAAAGGCTACAATTTTTCTCCAAGATTTAACTTAAGGAGAATGCAGTTTGATAATGCACTTCAATAATGATGCAAAATTTTTATTTCATTTTAATTTCAAAGGCACAGGAACACAGTTGCTCAAGTGGTTAGGATACTGGCTTGCAAACAGCGAGCCCACATTTGGGCTTAGGCAGGGGTGGCAGTTCTGCCAGTTCTAACCTCTTCTATAGAAGAGGTTCCACAAATCTACAGTACCATTTAGAACCGGTTCCAGCTCCCTCCCCCCCACCCATTCACACATCATCAAGATGAAGAGCAAAAGGAAGACTTCTGGGAGTTGAAGTCCACAAATCTTAAAGCTGTCAACTTTGAACACCCCTGGGTTTTTTTTCTAAAGAGTTAGGGGTGCAAGGGTCTTGTAACTTGACAGCTTTAAGACTCGCATGCTTCAAATGCCAGAGTTTCTGGACCAACATTTTGGTTGCTAAACAAGAGCGTTGTTAAGTGAGTTTCACCACATTTTACAAGTTGGCCAGACCCACCCAGTCACATGGCTGGCAAGCCACTCCCACAAAGCAGGCCACACCTACAGAAGAGGTTCTAAAAAAATTTGGAACCCACCACTGGGCTTAAGGTACTATCATGAGGCAGGGTGAGATCCCATCCTTTGCTCTAGCTCCTGCCAGGGACATGAAAGGCACTCCCAACTGGGTGTTCCATAAGCATTGGTAATGTCACTGCTTAATCCTTTCAACCTGGAAGCGCCTCAGTACTTCCAACACGAGTGGGATGTGATTTCAAAGTCAGACCCTCTCAGAGCCTGCTCCAGTCCTGGATTCTGAGAAATTCTGTTTTAAGGTCTTGCTTGCCTCAATGGGTAGTTAGATATTGGTAGTTGTGCCCTCTTCTATCCCTTTTCTCAGCCAGTTTGGGAAAGTGAATCATAGATGCCATTGTTTGAAATTGGTTTTCTTCCAGTATAAAGTTATAGCCATACATAATACATCATAAAACATGGTTCTCAATGGTAACATGAAAAACTCACTGAAAATAATCTGAAGTGGGGAGGAAGAATTGAGAACATTCCAGTTAGCTATACTAGTGTTGTCTTATTGTTCTGCCTACTATGGCTTTATTTTTCCCCACCAATATCCCCTTAAGTTAAATCAATATCCTGGCTCTTAAAATGTTAAGTCAATTGACTCTTCAAATGAAAACTCATTGTTTTTACCTATATAGCATGAACACCTGAGCAGGCCAGCTGCTGGCTTATTTGTGATTCAGTAAGAAACATGTGCAAGTTATCATCTGACCCAAATAAATCATCTCTAAAGCACAATGGTTATTAATCTTTCTGTTTTGTATAATCTAATTTACAGACAAGACATGTGTGAGATAAGTGAGATAACAGTGGTATGTCAGACAGTGAACTAAAAGGGTTAGCACAGAATTATTAATCATTTTGGTAGCATTTTCAAATCGCATCTATTTGATATACAATTTCTACCCTTTGGGCATTAGAATAAAAGAGCTCTGAAGCCATCACATCTATCTGCATTGTGCTATCAATTGTCAAAGAATGTCAGGCCCAAGCACAAGGACCACTCAGCAAAATCCAATTGAGTACAATCTTTTAGTCCTTGACTTACAACAATTAGTGACCATTTGAAGTTACAATAGCAGTAAAAAAAAGTGACATATGACTGTTTTTTCTCACTTACAACCATTGCTGCATCCCCATGGTCACACGATCAAAATTCAGGTGCTTGGCAACTGACTCATATTTATGACATTTGCCATGTCCCAGGGTCATGTGATCATTGATCTTCTGACAAGCAAAGTCAGTGGAGACTCCAGATTCAGTTATCAACAGTGTTACTAACTTAAAAACATCAGCTATTCACAACAACTGTGGCAAGAAAAGTTGTAAAATGGGGGGAAGCTCACTTAACAACTGTTTGTTGCTAAGCAACAGACAGTAGTTAAGTGAGTTTTTGAGCTGAATTGTGGTTGTAAATCAAGGACTATCTATATTTTCTTATACCTAATGGACAAAATCTTGCCAAACTAAAGCTATAACTTTCTAATCTACTAGATATGCAGTATCCTGACAAATTCTAGGGTATAGCTATTCTGGACCTCTTCCCCCTCCCCCATCCAATTCTGGATTGCACAGGCTTTTAATTTGGGCCTCTCTCTGATTGAATTTACCGACTCCTCTCTGGGAAAGCTCAATGCTGCCAAAACTCCTGTCTGCACATTCCAGCTCATAAAACTGTAAAATTATGAATAGATCATCTAAATTAGATAAGCCAATCCAAATCCTTTGCATATATTAGGATCATCACATTTGAGCTGCAAAAATCCAGGAAGCTACAAGGTGGCAACAAATAAGTATATAAAATTCTGGTTCTTTGCTGCCCTCTAATGGTAAATTTAGTTTTTGCAGCCCAATTTAGGCATTCCTATTACATAAATATCTGAAACAAAAGGAAGTTCATAAATTTAATTGCACTTATTAATTTTAGAAAAGTATTTAACAGGTCTTCTTGGTAAAAATGAATCTGCAGGTACAAATGCAAACCGAAATTAACCCCAAATCAAAGCAACATTTAGACACTTTACTGTCAAATAATTGTTACAGTACATTGGGACTGTACTTTAATTGAAACCCATTGCCCTTTAATTTTCATTCATCACTTTGGATTTTTTCCACCAGAACTCCATGTTTCTCATTTCTGCATTTTATTTATTATATCTATGTGCTTCTAGACTAAATATGCTAATCTTTTTCAATCTTCCTCATGGAATTTAGTTTCTATGGAAAACATTTCTTGGACCCCTTCTAATTTTGTCAATGACCTCCTCAGCCATTCAATTTACTTTTCATTGGAATGAAAAATGTAGTGGGACAACAGTATTTGCCTCAAGATCTCCAGAATTTCAATATTGTGCAATGGGGACAAAGACTTACAAGACAGGAGTTTGACTGAATACCCTACCTAGCAACACTTATAGGACTGGGTTCCCCATAAGAAAGAAGCTTATTTACTTCTTCAGGTATCAGCCCTTAGAACCATATTATTTAAGGTGAGATAAGACAGTTCTTGTTTTTAATTCTCAGATTAAAAGATTTAATATTCTTTTCAAATATCACTGAAGTTCCCATTCTTCATTAAGGATTTGGCAAACAAAGGAATATACATGCCTTTTTAGAGTGAATGAGGAGAGTTATTCATATAATTTTTAATTTAACCAGTGTTTGGTCTTATTGTAGCCATAATGTCCCATCTTTTCCATTCCAGTCCTTTTTCTTAAAGCAAATGTATATGATCAGATATATAAATAGGTTTCGGGGTCTGATTGAAATTGGCAGGGCCACATCATTCCAATACTGCTTTCTCATCCCCATCCACCTCCCGTTTTTAGTCTGAGGACAATGTATGATGCTAATTATTAGAATTATTCAGTAAATTATTTTTAATCTTATATTTTATTCAGCTAGATTTAAGGACATGATTTACAGGTTGGATGGCAGTTTACCATCCTTCAGAATCTGCAAAGCTTACAAGTAAGCCTTTAATCTTCTTTTCTTCTGTCAATTTTCTATAACCAAAATGGTGCTTTTCTGCTTAGTGATTTTTGTCCTCCCCCTCTTCCCCCCAAAAGACTTCTAGTCTCACCCAGCATCCAATAAATCCTTATTAGTATCAACTGCTCAGTCCATGTTTAGCTGTCTGCAATATCTACCATTACTCAGCCTCTTATTTATTTATGTGTTTGATTGATTGATTGATTGATTGATTGGTACCCCATTTGTTTATTTTGTACAACTGTCCTTTCTGATGTTTTACTCTACTTCTGTCAGCATCGCATCTGCTACTACCAGCCTATCTGCAGGTCTTCCTTTTCTTACATGAATCTAAATGACTGGAAAACACTATAAACAATTTTATTTGGTTGGTTCCACGGATACATGTAGAGCCAGTAAAATGTTATGGAGGATAGCAGATTCATTGCATATTCTCTGTCTTTTTGGAAAGGACTGGGTAAGCATCAATAGTATCAATTTTCTATAACTTTCATAGACATTATTGGCATTCGCTCTTCAGATAGCACTTTAGAGAGAAGTTCCATATGTAGGCAGAAAATAACAACTTAGTGTTACATTCCTGCATGATGCTGAACTACTGCACAAATGTATATGTAATATAGTCATGTAATTTGTATTGTAATATCATTTGTAAATAGTATCATTAATTTAATTTGTTTGGATTTATACTTCTATTCTTTTTAATTTATTGTATTCTGCCTAGAGACCAGTAAGTTAAATATTATATAAAACTATATAAAGACCAGAGATACCTTTTTGTTGTTCTTTGTGTTATTCCCATCATATCACATGCTCCACAGTTTTGCATTTTGCCCACTGCTTTCTCTGGTCCGTAGCATCAGTGGGACAAATACCTAGGGCTCGTATATCTTTCTGCAGGCAGTTCATCTATCATTGTACTTGGGGCTGCCAGCTAGATTAGAGATATATTAAGAGATAAATAGATAGATAGATAGATAGATAGATAGATAGATAGATAGATAGATAGATAGATAGACAGACAGACAGACAGACAGACAGACAGACAGACAGACAGACAGACAGACAGATAATATTATATAATTTACACTAAAACTACAAAGTTACAAATGTATTAACCTATATATGATTTCATGGAATTCTGTAATATTGCACTAATACATGCCATTTAAAAAGACTATGCTGATTCCCATTTACAAATAGCTTTGCTGTTCTTGCCTACAACAACATGTTTGAGGTGAAAAAAAATCTGTTTAAATGCCTATGCTTAATCACACCTACTAAGGTCATGAAACAAATAAATAATATCTAACATCCATCATTAGTAGTGTAGAAAAACTCTTGAATTAGCATTTTGAAATACTCATGGGCTTAATGTTACTTATCAACTTAATGGTTTTTTTACTGAATGCCTCCTTCAAAAAGTACATGTTTTTTAGTGTTAAAACTGATCTAGTATTATAGGTCTTTGCCATTATAATCACATCACCTATTTGTATTACCATACACTTGATTTATAAATTGGCTAGATTTTAATATAACAACTTGTACAAAATACAACATTGGGACAATTCCAAAAAATACTCTACCTCTGCTTTTATAGATTCACCAAGCAATGAAAAATGAATATATATACCGTATTTTCACAACTATAAGCCGCACTGAAAATCCTAAAATTTGATCCAAAACCGGCAGTGCGGCTTATAACCCGGTGCGCTTTATATGTGGAAAAAGATCTCCCAGCTGCTTTTGCGGCTTCCTGGAGCGCCAAGAACCTTCGCGCTCTTCTCCGCTCCTCGCGACTGCAATAGATGTCCAGAAGTGGCTTTTGGGGCTAATGGGGATTGGATTTCCAGCTCGATAGCCCCTGCCGCTTCTGGACGTCTATTGCAGTTGTGAGGAGCCGAGGAGAGTGTGGAGAAGAGCGCGAAGGTTCTTGGCGCTCCAGGAAGCCACGAAAGCAGCTGGGAGAGGCGCGCGGTTTGGTTTCTCCTCCCTGGATGTCGCAGCAGCACCCCCAAACTCACCGATCTCAGTGTTTTTCGCATGAGATCGGTGAGTTTGGGGCTGCTGCTGCGACATCCAGGGAGGAGAAACCAAACCGCGCGCCTCTCCCAGCTGCTTTCGCGGCTTCCTGGAGCGCCAAGAACCTTCGCGCTCTTCTCCACACTCTCCTCGGCTCCTCACAACTGCAATAGATGTCCAGAAGCGGCAGGGGCTATCGAGCTGGAAATCCAATCCCCATTAGCCCCAAAAGCCACTTCTGGACATCTACTGCAGTCGCGAAGAGCGGAGAAGAGCACGAAGGTTCTTGGCGCTCCAGGAAGCCGCGAAAGCAGCTGGGAGAGACGCGCGGTTTGGTTTCTCCTCCCTGGATGTCGCAGTAGCAGCCCCAAACTCACCGATCTCAGTGTTTTTCGCATCGGGGTGTGCTGCAAGAGCATGCCCCAATGCGAAAAACAGAGATCGGTGTGCTTGGGGCTGCTGCTGCGACGTCCTGGGAGGATAAACCAAGCCGTGCGCCTCTCCCAGCTGCTTTCGCGGCTTCCTGGAGCGCCAAGAACCTTCGCGCTCTTCTCCGCTCCTCGTGACTGCAACAGATGTCCAGAAGCGTCGGGAAACGTGCGGCTTATAACCCGGTGCGCTTTATATGTGGAAAAAGTTTGAAAAATTAACGTTAATTGATACTGCGGCTTATAATCCGGTGCGGCTTTTGGTCGTGAAAATACGGTAGATAAACTGGATAAAGTTTCAATTGTATATTATTCAAATTTCAAAACAATAGACTTAAAAAACAAAGAAGTAATTCTATAAAAGGAGTTAGCATCAATAAATATAATGGAGTTCAAATCTAAGTAGATTGTACTATGTTCTTGCTATTAGCAACTAAAATAATTATTCATATCTTATTATTTTTTGAGAATCTGTGTGATAAAAGATGATTCAAAAAGTTCTGTTCAAGTACTCTGTTTGAAAATATTTTTTAAAAACACATTGGATGAACAAAATTGAGACGTATCTTTTTTCAGGGTGTGGCATGGTCTTATTTGTAACACAATCTACACATGAACTCCTTTCCAAAAAAGTATCTGACAATAGAAAATACGATTGGTTTACAATATGAAGATATGTAAAGTGTAATACAGATAGTTATAATGTTGAACCAAATATAGTATATAAATATATTTCCTCCGCTAAAAAAAACCTATCAATAAATTAACAATTAACAAATTAGAGTACTTTAGAACTGGTCCCATCAAATAACTGATCCCATCAAGTCTGTTGAATAAGTCCTTGAAAAGTTCAGATTTAATGTATACTGCAGAATATACAACTCAACGAAATTATGAAGATGTGGTCTTCTGTCATGATGAAGACAGCATCATAAAGATGTAGCGAAAAAAGAGATTGAAGGGACATTTGCTTGAAAGAAAACCCCATGCGGGATTTTTTATAACAATGTCAAATTATATATAAGATTAGGACAGAATTATTGTTTATTCCAAATATAAGCTTGTAAAAGTAGTATGGGAGACTTACACATCCTTTCATCTTGAAAAAAAAACCTTATCTCTACTTAGGCCAATTATAAGTTCAAGAAAAGAAAGAGATTCTGTAAGCAGTTACTGGAACATAAACCACTGGTGTTTTCCGATAATAAACATAAATGACTGTAAAATATGCCTTCAAATAGTTGAACATCTGGAACAAGGATAATTACAGAGTGCGGCATAAAATGTGGAATCAAAAGGATTCTCTGAGTCATGTGCCTTTTGGAGAAAGAATTCAATTTATTGTGCTGCTCATATGCTGAAATAATTGAAACTCACTGACTGATTTACCAGAATCAAGATCATAACATTGCAATGCAATTGTGAACAAGATGGCTTCTCAAGTAGGAATCACATATGGTAGCAACTGCTAGAAATCTGTTGGGAATTGTAAAGACCTCCTGCTGCATTTTTGTTGATCTATGGCAGCAGTTAAAAGCACAACCTCATAAGGTAATAATTTCTGTCAACTGTTGCCAGCAATTTAGCTTCATATTATCAAGACTTTTAGGATTAAATCGGTACTGCAGGGCAGAGGAGACTATAGAGGAAATAAAGATAACTATGTAGTTAAGGTGGTGCTTTAAATCATTAGTTCTGCCTTCCATCTTGATTTTATTATTCCCTTCCCTCCTCCAACACCCTCCCCCAATGGATATTCCTATGACCACCTCCATTTATATTTCATCCTTGGAGAAACAAGGTTGAAAAAAAAACTTGCTCTATTCAGATAATGAAATAGATTTCTAAGAATAAATGTAGGATCAGGCAATATTAATCCAGCTTTATTTATAAATAAATAAATGGCATTTAAAAGAAAAAAGCAAATAAAAACAGGGAACTTTACATTTAGTTTGCAGCACGATGTTTGCATACAGTTACTTTCCAAAAACATTTATGCAAAGAAAATAAATAGGGAAATATTATTCAGTTTCCTTTAACATTGGCCAAATGATGTGAATTTTATTGGGGAGAAAAGAATATTTTAATTAATACATAAAATTAAAAATACGGCATAAATTAATAATTAAAAATTACAGCTGTGTTATGGGGTTCTTTGGAATAACAGTAGAAGCTTTGTAAATTTAATGTTTCATAATGTGGCAAAGTGAAAGATGCAAAATTCAAAGAAAAAAAGAAATATAAAGAAATTACTTCCAATTTTATTTTACAACAGTTGTAAATATAAATATAAAATCACCTCTTACTTTATGGTTACAGTAATCTTACAGCTTATTTTATTGTCTACATTTTTTATAATCTATTAGTTTTATACTAATCTTAAAGTCATATATCATAAAATCTGTTTGTTTTCCTGTTTCCCACAAAAAGTCAGTAAAGGTTTTCCAATCATCATAAAATTTAAACAATGTCCTATCTCTAATTAAAGCAATCAATCTGGACATCTCATCAATTTCCATAATTTCCACTATCCATTCCTCCATTTTGGGTAAAGTTGAATCTTTGCATCTTATAATACAGTAATCTAATTGCAGTCATCATATATGAAAACAATTTTTATATATTTTTTCCAGCACTGAGTCTTCTTTCTAAGCATATCTCCTTTAACTATACTGTAACTATAGATTTAGTTGGCTGCTGAAATCCAGAAACAGAGAGAAACACTCTTATTTGAAATACTTTGCTTCTGGGACAGATTTATTAATTTATGTCTGAAAGAACTGGATATAAAAATATTGATTTAAATCACAATACAGTTGAAAGAATCTGCTTTAATTGGACTGCTTTGGCACAACAGGGAAAATGCATGCCATTAAAACTACACATTTAGAAAGGATGAATGAAGAAACGATGGCAAAAAAATGTATTTCCAGATAATGGAAAAGAGACACAAAACTGTTAATAAATGCAGTAAAGACTTTGTGATCTATCATCTTGAATATGTGCCTAATCTGCTTGGAATACAAGAAATTTCAGTGGTGTCTTTAGAGGACTTCTCAACAAGGATGTTGAATGGGAGAGTGAAAGAAAGATGATAGTGTCATACGGTAGCTACTTGAAAACTTTTCCAGCATTGTTGATTTTGTTGTTCAGTTTTAAAATTAGGGAGTTAGACAGGACACTTCTAAGAACATGGAGGATCAGTGGTAGAGCCGTTGCTAAGAAGAAAATCAATACTTTATGCCAGATGTGTCTGTAGTTTCCCTCTACAGCAGGCCCAAAGGAAAAAAAATAAGGAAGCAGCCACTTTTTCTCTATTGCTGCCTAGTTAAGGGGAGGGGGAAGTGAACACAAAGTTTGCCGTATTACCCCAGGCTCTTTTAAATTTGGCAGCAACACTGCTTGAAAACATGGGGACGAGGAATTTAGAAGCAGAGTTATTTAGGCCGTCTTAGTCACAAAATATCACAGTGTATCAGTAATGGTGAAGTTCCTCATACACTATCCACACCTAGGAATATAAACTTGTTTGTTTCCTGAAGGAAAAATATTAGCATGCAAAACATTTTATTTTTAAAGTCAAGAAATTCTTTCTGTTGACAAGGTCATTGAATATGAACATAACATATTCTGGGGGCTTGCTTCCACAATATTTTCAACCCGGTCATCCAATAGACCAGTCAGTTTTCATTACTGACAGAGTGGTACCATACAATCTCATTGCAGTAGACAGCCAGTGTTTTATGCTGCCTGGCGTTAACATTAAGTTCTGTAATCAACAAAGTCTTGCATGAAAGAACTGTTTTCTCATGGTCTTGAAAAAACATCAACCTTGGTGTCATTTAAATATTTAGTAAAAGGTTTGGAGAGACACCACTTAATAGTTATATCCAGGTCACTAAAATCTTGGATAGAATTCTCAATAATAGAAATAAAAAACATAAGGAATCTTTAATCCAGTAGTTATGTTCTGGCAATCCCTAAAAATTAGGTTTAAGTGGTCTATAGTAATTAGGAATGTACATTTATGGAATGTAGAATTCATTTGACAAATGAAGTTAGCTCTCTTTTATTCTTAGTCCATTTTTCCAACTCCTTAATGGTGGGGTGGTGTTTGTGTGTGTACATGTGTGTATAGAAAGAATGGATTTTGTTCATCTCTCTCTTTCTCTCTGTCTCTGTCTCCCCACCTCCCTCCCTCTCTTTCTCATAATTTGGAAAAGTTTGATAATTACAAGGCCATTTTTTAAAAAAATGGCATTTCGTTATCATGTTCTCATTTGTACCCTATCTTGTTCTAGTACCGGGATGGGCAAGCCGCATATAGAGCATATTGCAGTTGTACAATCTGGTGATCATCAGGGCATTATATATTTTTATACTTAAGAATATTTATTAGAATTAATATTTCAGGTGACCAAAATGGAATTAATTTTCCCTCTGGAATGCTCCAGATCATTTTAAAGCAATACCTCCTTTTCTGTTATAATTAATCTTCAATAACCAGCAGTTCTAAAATAATATTCAAAAAGAATGGTTAATAGGCTTTTCTTTAAGACCCTCTCCACAAGCCCTTTAAATAATACATTTTACATCAACACAGAGTTTATTTCAAAAACTTGAGGAAGTACTTATTCAGAAGCAAGTCAGGTTCACTCTGAGGGTCACTTTCAATTATTTCCACAATTTCCATCCAGATTCTGGTTAAAAACATTAATTAATATTCCTTCAATTAACTATTCCATTCATCCATCATAATTATCTCAGTCAATTTAACTTAAAATGCATGATTCATTTTGCATGATCAGATTGTTTGTTTTTACTTTCCAAGAGATGAAAGTTTAAGTGCTTTACTGTTCAAGAATAAAGTATGGTATATTCCTTTACTTTATATGTACTTCCTAGCTAATAGGAACATAAATTGTACTGTTGATAGCCATGTTAGTCGATGGTAGCAAAAATGTGAAGGTGTCTCGTAGCACATTTTCTGACTAATAAATTATATTAAAAGGCACAAGCTTTCATGTAAGCTCATGTAAGCTTATATCTTTTATTATAATGTGTTAGTCAGCAAAAGTGCTGCCAAACTCTTTCTGAGGAATGCATCAGGCTATCTGCAGGCTTGATGCTGCTTCTGGATTGTTTCTGAATCAGTTGATTTCCAGTCTTCTAGATGAGAATTAATTCTCCTAATTTACCACCTAAAGACACAACTGAGTACTTAGGAACAAGCCAAGAGCAAGATAAAAAAAAATCTATCTACATTAGGCACACTAATTCAACAGGAGTTATACATAGAAATAGACCACAGGTAACATGGCAAAATGAGACAAAACTGTCTCTATTTAGAAATTTGCAGAATGATCTTCACCCACGCCAGTGGGTGACTCCACAAAATTACATTGACAAATCAAACATTGCTTGGTTACTTCAAAAAGTCTGTTAGTTCTTCCTTGACCCTGTCAAATTTCTGCCTCTTTGGAAGAGGAATTCTTTGACCAGGTATGGCATTCGACCATCTTACAGGCATAACTTAGCCATAAAGCCAATTATTACATCGATTTTATGTTGGTAGACACAGGAATCAAAGTCCAGGAAGCAGTAAGATAGGCATTAAGCCCGTCACTTCTTTGTTCCTCGCTACAAATCCCCACCTCCATTCTTCACATCTCAGCCAAATGTCACTGCATTTACAAAAATAAAGTGGTGTACTGATGCTGATCTGATATTAAGGACCATCATAATTTGCAGAAAAGTTCAAGCTGACAAGTATATTTAGCCAGCATTATTCAATAAAGGTTTTGCACTGTTCATTTCAAAGCAAAAACTTTGAAGGGAGAGAGATAAAATCTAGCCACTCCTGATTTTCCAAGGATTTGGGGATGTGCAAAAACTTCTTTGGCTCAAATGTATTACAATAGAAATAGATGTATTTGTTAAGCACAATTAATTATACCCAGCTAAAATTGAACTGTCAGAAACCATGAAGCACTCATAAGAAAAATAAAAACTACACAGTAAAAACTAGAAGAACTAGAAAAAAGAAGAGTTTACTGAGTTAAAAATGTGGGCTTTTTTGTGTAAGCATGCACGTGAAAGGTTTATAGGAATGTCATGATTACAAGGGGATCAGCATCTATTTTACCTCAGGGCTTATGAAGGCAGTTAAATTTTCAAAAACCTTTTGAATATCATCAGGGGTGGGAGTCATATAAATCTCTGGGGACATTTGGCAGGCACTGCAAAAGAAAATGTACATCTCCTGAATTCCAATAGCTGATGTCATTTAACCAAAGGGATTCATAGTATGTCCACTCTGCATAATCATGCAGGCTGGGTGGAAACTATGTAAAATAATTAGGCCCCATGCCTTGAAGTGTTATAGGTACTAGTAAGTACCTTGAATTGCATCTAGAAGCCAAGTGACAACCATTGCAGGTCATGGAAATGAAGCAGACATCCATGTTGACTGAGGCTAGAAAGAAGACAAATCCGCCTTACAATGTTCCTATATTTTCTTTCTAGTACTGCAGCTATCATCTGTATACTTCCACCCAGCTGAAGGCATTGTAAGCATAGCTAGCCATCATGAGGTTAATGTTCTCCTATTGTTCTTGGAAATAATATGGCCCTACTCACCCATGTCTCTGAACTTCCAAGTCGGAGTAGAATATGGTAGATATTTGGGATTAAAACTTGCCTCATCTCTTATTACTGACTGTAATTGCTGGAACTGACCAAATGTACAATATATTATAAATCCTTGGCAGATTACTTCCCATGTGAATTCAAATGCACAAGAGGACAACTATTTGGAAGCTGGAGATCTGCTAGGCTTTAACCATTTTATTACAGTGGAGTCTTTATTTCTCAATGGTTGGAAACTTATACATTTTGTACATTTTTCTGTAATTGCCAGGGAATATGACAGCTCACTGGCACAATCTTTTTCTTGGTATACATGAGAAAACTGATCTAGTGTAAATCCAAGCTGAAGATCTACCAAGATTTTGCTTAACAGATTAACAGAGTTGGAAGGGACCTTATAGGTCACCTAGTCCAAACCCCCCCCCCCCAATGATTATGTCCATCATAAATAAATAAAAATAAAAATAAGACAGACAGAAATATTTTTTCCCAAAATTTGAGCCCAAATTTTCTGTTGCTAAGTGAGACATTTGTTAAGTGAGTTTTGGCCCATTTTACAACCTTTCTTGCCACAGTTGTTAAGGGAATCACTGTAGTTAAGTTAGTAACACAGTTATTAAGTGAATCTGGTTTCCTGTTGACTTTGCTTTTCAGAAGGTTGCAAAAGGGAAACACATGACCCTGGGACACTGCAACTATAGTAAATATGAGTTAGTTGGCATGTGCCTGAATTCTGATCATGTGACTATGGGGATGCTGAAAAAGTCTTAAGTGTGGAAAAAAAGTCACGTTACTTTTTTTCAAAACTGTTGTAACTTTGAACAGTCACTAAATGAACTTCTCAACTGTAACTTGAGAACTACCTGTACTGAATGCAAGGATTCGATAGAGAGTGATCTGTAATGAAGAATCATACTAAAATATATCTAACTTTTATTTGATAAACATGAGCCTGATAATTCCACTATTCCATCAGCTGCATTTCTTAAGATTTGGCTGCCCAGTCAGTTTGGAGGCAGTGAGAGTCTAGACATGCATATGTGGAACTAAGTGTATTAAATACAGAAATTTCCTAAAATTCATGCAGTAAGAATGATGGGGGATGAGTCAATATTCAGGTTTCCACACAGGAAGTCTAGATCACTTGGCGAAGGTCATGATACCAAACTCTGACTCACCACACATTTAAGGGAGAAATTGGGATTTGATGTTCATATTGGTTCTTGTTACTAGATGACAATGGAAGGCAAGATGGCAGATATTCTTCTATAGCGGAAGTCTAGAAGCACCAACCTTGCCCAGTGTGTTGCCAATGCATAGTAAATGCAAAGTTTTCCTATTGTCATAATTTCCTCCCAGTTTCCAGATAGATGTGAAGAATGGCTGTATCGCAGTGTGTATGGGGACATGATATACTGGTAAGTGTGTGTATGTGCATCACACAATATCAGATCCTAAAACAATTTGGAGAATATGAAAAATGTAATAGTGGCTCTTCCATCCTTGCAGATTTGGACACAATGGAGTCACAACAATAAGAATGCTTTAAAATGATGGTCTTTCTCTCATCACATTCCTTGTAGCTTCTTTCTGCTCAGATTTCAATAAGGCCAAATGGGACACCTACAAAGCTCTCATTTGACCTCTAGAATAACACTGCTCACAGAATTTCCACAGAATCCTATCTGAGGGGAATCATTTTTCTTTGCTGTATATATTCCAAATCAACAACCAGTCAATGACTAGAGCACTTGAGTTTTAGGCTACCTTTTTTGAGAAAATATATTTGTGTATATATGTCTACATGTGTGTAACATAAAGAAGCGAATTGATCCAGCCTACCAAATACCATCCACATAAAAAATGGAAAAGATTTATAGCAAATCCCTCAAGATCGCATTAAATTTGCAACAGTCACATTCACAGAAACTACAACAGTGCCACACCATTATTATTATTTTATTTCACAGTAAACATTTTATATATAAGGAAGAAATAATGGTAGTGGGAAGCATAAACTAGCCACCCAGGATTATTAATGATGAAACAACCAAGTGATTGTTACTGTTTTAGCTGTAGAATTGTATGAGAAATAAAGGAAGGAAGGAAAGATAATCAGGGCATGTTTTTCCATCCTGCCTGATTGAACAAACCATAATTACACAATATTTTCTACCATTCCCTATCCTTTACGAATGCAGTGATTGCATACTGAAACCAAACAAAACATATTACTATGGGCATCATGGTGATACATGAATCCAGCCACCGAAGATACATTATATGAAATACCCATGAACAATTAAGACAAAAAATAAAGGGATATGTGAATTATACTTATTGTTAGATGGTTACTTCAGTTCAATGCATACTTACGAGTCACTAATTTCACTAGGGCTGACTTTCAGGAAAGTATTACAGTACAGGAATGCAAACCCTACCTTTTTCCAGCTGGGACAGTAACTTGTAACTTTTGAGTAACCCATTACAGTACAATCTACATCACAATTGTGATTTCCAAAAGCAAAGAAGAATACAACAAAATCCAAATAAAGTGACAAACGACAGCTGTAATTCAATGAAAATTTGCCCTGTAATCTATTGAGTGGAACATCCTTCCAGGTGATAGATAAATAGACAGACAGAAAGACAGACAGACAGACTCATACAGTTATGTCACTAAGAAAGGGATGGCATACAATGGGTTAAAAACCATATTTGCAATATTTCATTATGTCAGAACAAATCTGTTAGATCATCTATTATTCTAAGGGTATGCAGTACGGCACACATTAACAAGCATGCTTGTAACTTGTAAACAAAATCTTAAACATTATATATATTATTAAAACTTTTGCATCTCCAACATTGATAAACTGTCCTCAGTTCAACACATACTAAAGTTTTCAACAGCTTGAGGTGTTCCAATCATACCCTAACTATTTTTCTATACTATAGAATAGTATAGTACTATAATAGTACTATACTCTTCTATGTACAACATTAGTCTGTACCTCAGTGCATGAACAAATCCAGCACAAATTGGCTATTGAGTTATAAAGAGTATGTTTAACTACAAACAAATAGAATCAGGTTGCCAGGCTACAGTCTAGTTTTGTTGTGTGACTAGAATATATGGCATATAGAAAATATGGTCCAGAAGATATATGTGTAAATATTATATGATCAAACAAATTAAAAAAAAACCTACAACCACAGGGGCACTCTGACTAAAGTACATAATGGTTCCAGAAGTCAGAGTATTGATTTAAAAATTTCATTAGGCAAAAAATAATAATAGAAAATTAAATATTTACATAGGAATCCTAGGCCATTCTGATTGAATAAAAGTTTCACGCAGTTCATAAGACTTTATTTTCAGCTAATTGGCTATGGTAACAGAATACAGGAAATTTCAGGGAAAGAAGGAATTCAGGAGTACCAGACTGAAAAAAAAATGTTCTAAAAAGTAGTTAAAGCATCAGACTAGAATTCAGGAGAGTGTGAATTCTAATTCCACCATAGGCATGAAAGCAAGCTGGATAGCTTTGGGCCAGTCATGTTTTGTCAACTCAACTCACTCCACTGGCTTATTGTTGTTGTTGCAGGTAAAAAAAGGAGGAGGAAAAGTATATTGAATATATTTTCTGCCTTGATTTATTTATAAAAATAATAAAGGAGGGATAGAAAAATTATTAGTATGAGATTAGAGCTTTAACTCTGCATGATTTTTGTTCAATGTATGTAATCAAACTGATATTGTTATTGTTCTTATGCTTTATTCCAAAACTATAGTTACATTCCCTATTCACAGGTTATTTAGAGTTACAATGGTAATTGGGACCAGAATTTCCATTAGTAAGTGATATAACCATAAAGCAAGATGTTACATGACTGTGCCCTTTAATGACAGCAATCCAGGGGTGGGTTGCTGCCGGCATTACTGCATGTGCAATTACTGGTTTGGTGCATGTGCAATTTTGCATGTGTGCTCTCACTTTGCTCACGCATGCACCAGACGTGCACTCTACATGCATAAACGTTTGCCCATAATGCAATTATCATTGTTCTCTGCTGGTGCAGAACTAAAAAACAAGATGGTGACACTGCCTGGGGAACCAGTTCAGGGGTGTGGAAGGCCTGCGTCACTTCCGGTTCCAAGAACCCAGGCTAGCAAAGCATTACCGGTTCAGCCCAGTTCGGCAGTAATCCAATAGTCCACATTGCTGTTGGTAAGTGAGAATCCCACAGGTCATTGTTCTGACCCCCCTCTTTGCTCGTTCACAAACGACAGCCAGACAGAACTTCAAAGGAAATATCTTTATCAGTCCCGGCTCAAGCTGGCTGTGAGCCCAAAATAAACATAGATAAAGTCTCTGGCAAAAAGTTACACAGCAAATGCAAAAACAAAACTCTTACAGCAAACCAGGTTTACAGAAAGCAAATCACTTATCCAAGTGCCTCTTTGTATCACGGAACTGAACTCACGAACAAACGAACTATGAACGACGTTGACTTCTGCAACTAAGGCGTGGCACCATCAGTCTTTTATCTTCAGGAGAAGACCCTAACGAGCAACAGCTGCTCATTATCCTGCAACAATTCACAGGTTTCTGCTGAGTCACAACAGGTCATTAAGCAAGGACCTCATGTGAGCATGACTTCCAACTTCCTGCTGGCTTCCAACAAACAAAGTCATTAGAAAGTCAGCAGGGTTACAATCTCAACCCTTTCCTTCTTAGGTGTCTCACAAGCAGGATGGCAAGCAAGAACTATGAGTGGGTGTATGGGTGAGATGGTGTTATGGACAGGCGTAAGTGCATGCATGTGCTATAGAATATGAGCGCCCTGCTGCCCAGGGGGTCCTCAAGAAAAAAAGTGCATGATATTTTGCTGGTTTTCCCATTGACTTTGCTTCTGGGAAACCTGCAGATAAGGTCACAAATCATGATCATGTCTCCACAAGACATGCTTGCTGGGGAATTTTGGGAGTCTACAAGTCTTAAAGTTGCCAAGATTGGACAACCCTGATCTAAAACAAACAGGTTATGGAGCTAGTTATATCAAGACTAGAGTCCAGAATCATCTAGCAAACAATAATCTCTGTAATCCAGGTAATTCTATATATATGTGTGTGTGTGTATATATATATATATATTAGGAGAGCAAACCAAGGGATCTACAGACCAACAAAAGCCAAGTCTTTGTTAGATATTTATGTCATCAACACTTTTGCTTTCAAATTCATCATAGACTTCATAGACTTCTTTTTTGGCAAGAGACCATTGCATCTGCATAATTTTTTCAGAGTTTACTGTTCCCCCAAAATGACACATTGTACTCAGGTGCTAATATTCCTTTTTCCCCACTTTTCTTTACTCTTATTGTGTTTGCAGTTATTCTAGAACTGTAATTTGTTCCATCACAAGCCTTAGCAAATGTTCTTCTAAACTCTGAGTTTATTCAGTGTTTGGTTACTTTATTTATACCCCTTCACACTTCTGCCAAATTTTTAATTAATTGATTTCAAGAATATAAGGCTCTACCTACAGCTGACTAGACTCTTATTGTTTAAGTTTAATTAGTGTTTGCAAAGGAAGTTCTTATAACATCATCTTCCCCCATGGGTGTTTTATTATATCATTAAGAAATATTCTTCCCCTTGGAAATAAAAGTAGTACTAGAAAAAAAAGGTCAGGACCAAATACATTTCCACAATAATCTTGCAGAATTCTCAGTAGGCTACATCTGAATCATCTTCTTATGAGCTATATCTTGTACTAACTAAATGCACCTCACAACCATTCTTGTATCTTCCTGTACTATTTTCCAGATGCTTGTAATTGCTGATCAGATATATATAAAAATATTTCTGATGGCTAGATGGACAAATCCACATATTCCTCTCTGAGAGCATAACAAAAGTAGTTTGCTGTTACCTTTCTTCTGAGAGGACTTTTTCAATTTCTCTCAAGTTGATAGATTTAGCTTTTCCTGATGATTTCCCATCCAAGTACTTATTGCTATCTTGTGAGGCTCAGATGCAATCTTATTCCATTGTATACCTTGCTCTATGGAATACTGTCTCTCCAACCAAGATCTGAAAGCCCCCAACCATTCTATCCTTCTGGAGAGTACTTAAAACCTGGTTCTTTCCCCAATTTTGGGATAGGGTAAGGCTAAGGTGGGTTGAGAAAGTGAGTGAAGGCAGGAGGTGGGCCTGTTCCACCAGGTTTTTCTGTTATTTTTATATTGTTTTATTTTTTTACTGTTTTTATACTTTGTTATTGGTTGTAAACCTCCCAGAGTTGTTTTAAGATAGGTAGCTATATAACCTTTTGGAATAACTGACTAACAAAGTCCAATCCTGCTTAGCTTTTCAAGTTCCCCAAGGTCAGTTACGAGCTGTCCCCATCTGTTTTGGTATGTGGGAATAACTTTGGGAACTGTGGGAAAGAAAGGCTGCCTAGGGAACAATCAGATAAGAAGGGACGGGACCTCATGGATATGTGTGTGTGTGTGCATGTGTGTGCGCGCACGCATGTGTGTATGTGTAGTAGTAGCAGTAGTAGTAGTAGTAGTAGTAGTAGTAGTAGTAGTATACTGTATATATTGTTCTCAAGAAGATAACGCATTGACCTAAATGTACAGCTGTTAGGTCAATGAACAACTAATTTCATTTTAATCTTAGATTATCAATGAATGAGTTCTGAGAAATGCTACCTATACTTTTGCCCAAATTAAAATGATCTTTTAGTAACTGAAGTTCCTTTTGTACGTTAGCATATCAGTGGCTTCCAACATAGTTCCATATTGTATGTTAGGTCATAATAGTTTTTTGGAGTCTGACAAAATGTGTTTTAGAAACCATTCAGTCTTTATGTCAAGGAGAGGGGGATTACAAGCTATATCAAGTCAGTGATTACAAGCTGTATCAAGTACTACTTTTTCTGTAGTATGTCATGGAAGCTCTGAAGAAAACAAGAATATCTTAATATAATAACAAATCCTAGGCAAGAAAGAGAAATATTGCTGAGATACTGACAGAGACATACTGTACTAAGGCAGAATGCATTTAACCACAGATTCTTGACTTGCCATAGATGGTTGTGTTTACACAATATCCTAAACTAATGGTTCTTAAACTGTTTGATCCAATTACCAATTTTACTAGTCTCAAATAACGTTAACACACACAAAAATTCCCAAATGGTTTTACCTATGCTTCTCAGTGGTGGCAATCTCAAATTGGATCTCAATTCATAAACAATTCCATGTAGTTCTATGTTAACAATGGTAATTAGGAATGGAATTTCTGTTGCTAAGCAATGCAGTTGTAAAGCATTTGTTATTTGGCCATGTCAGAGATGGGTTGCTCCCAGTGACGTGTGGTGAGGTTTATGGCTGGTGAGGCACTGATACAGTGGTGGGTTTCAAATTTTTTTAGACTTGTGGACTTCAACTCCCACAATTCCACAGCCATGCATGCTCAGTTCCAATTTAAAGCAACAGCATTTGTTTTTCTCCTTTGCAAAAAAGTTTCCTTCATTCTTTTTCTTCTCCCTCCCCCTTCTTCTTCCCCTTCTCCCTCCCTCCCCCTTCTCTCAAACAGACACAAGCACACAGAGAATTTGGATTGGACTATCTCTCCTACCCGCTTCCCTCTCTCACTAACTCACTCTCAAACAAACACAAATACAGAAGTTGGATTGGTTATATTTTCCAATGTCTTGAAAGCAGCTCCTCTGCCATAACCCCTCCCATTCCTCTGCTGCCTTCCCCAAACACCTCCAGCATTAGCAAATGCAGCCTGCTTTCTGGGTGGGAAATGCCTGAAACGCAATAAAGCCGACCCACCCACTCATCTCCTGCTTGTAGGCTGGGGTGAGAGAAGAGGCAGAGAAGCCGGAGGGGAGCAATCCGAGCCTTTGATTGCAGGTGGAGCCATGTTACCTTTTCAAACTTGTAATCAATGAAGCTGGGCTTATATAGTTTTATCCAGCTCTGTGTGTGTGTGTGTGTGTGTGTGTAAAGGAAACGTGGCTCTGCCTGCAATCAAACTACACTTGGGGAGGGATCTACACTTGAGGATGAAGTTTGAATTCCTCCCCCTCCCTCCGACCCACACATACCTTTTCCAGCTGTTTCAGAGAGGATTTCAACTCTGCTCTTGCCTGTCATCATGAAAAGAAAAAAAATGTAAAAGGAAAAAGGTAAGAGCTGCGGTCAGGCTGAGCTAGTTGGTGCCAGAGACACCGTGGATGACTCTGCTTAACTGTTTAAAAAAGTCTCTAAAAAAGCGCCCTCTACAGGAGGAGGCAGAAGAACGACGTGCCTCACCTACATCAGGAATTTTTCGGCTTTTAACCCTTGCTTAACTCTGCTGAAGTGATCATAAAACACCTAAAGTCAGACTATCTGAGGCAAGCCATTCTCCTGCCTCCTCCTGTAGAGGGCGCTTTTTAGAGGCTTTTTTAAACAGTTAAGCAGAGTCATTCCCTGTGACTCTGGCAGCAACTAGCTCAGCCTGACCTCAGCTCTTGCCTTTTTCCTTTTACACTTTTTTTTCTTTTCATGATGACAGTGGTGAGGCTCTGCGTCCCCTGCCTCCCATGACTGCACGTCCTTGGTTGCTCCTGGTTCGGCCCAGATCAGGCGAACCAGTAGTACTGGCAATGGGAGGCTCCGCCCACTCACCCAGACACTTCTGAACATGCACAGAAGTATAATGCATGAGCACACCCAAAGCAGTAGTAAAAAAATTGGCAACCCACCACTAAGCCATATCACTTAGCAATGGCAGATCCAGCACTTCTCAGTTGCTATTATCAGGTGACTCCAATGCCATCATTAAGTGAGGACATTACAAGGTCTCCATTTGCAACTTTTTCCTGGCTTCCTCATTGACATTATGTATAGAAAGCTGGCAAAAGTTACAAAGTATAAACATGTGATTGCTGCAATGGCCAGATCTTCAGGAATCAGTTGTAAGTTCCACTCATTCTGTGCCATTGCACGTTTGAATGGTAGCCAAGCAAGAACCACCTATACCAGAGGTGTCAAACTTGCATCATCACGGCATCATCACCTGACATATCATGACTTTTTCCCCCTTTGCTAAACCAGGCATGGGTATGATCAGCACGTGATGCATCGGCCCTGCAGGCCACAAGTTTGACACCTCTGACCTATACAAATAGCTCTATTTCACCTGGTTTAAAAAAACACTATCCTAAGCATTAAGTTTATGGAGCACTATCCTTGCTCCATAAACTGCAATGTCACCCAGTGAACTTAACCACATTTGGCTTAGTGTAAAGGTAAAAAATCTAAAGGCCCAGGGCTCTGTGCAGCCAACCAAGTCCTGGGTGTTTTTCCAAGTATCTTTTTCCAAGTTGCCACTGAATTATCATTTTTAATGTGGTACAAGTGGAAACCGAATACATGTAATGTATAATTAGACTATAATTAATCGTAATGACACATGAATTAAATCAAGGGTAGCTTTTGAATCAACTCCATCTACTTTGTGTGCTGTTCAGCCTTCTATTGGCTGATATTAAAATATGTATAAACAGTGGTCCAGACCAACATTACGGCTGTCAAACAGAAAATACAATGTTAAAAGATCTCATCTGAGACACTTTCTCACAAAATTCTTGTGAATAGAGTTTTCTACAGAATATTATAAAATGCATAAACTGTTTGTGTTCTTCAGTTTGTTTATCACAATAGCCACCAAGCCCAGGAAACTAACCCGATATCATTGCATCAATAATGAATACATTCACTCTGATGCCCTATAATGCAGGAACATCTTTCTCCATCCAGTGGCAATCAGAATATTGTTGTTGTTCCAAATACTTTGCTCTTCTAAGCTTTTATGACACATTGTATTTCTGGTACTTGCAAACTCTGAAAAGATTTTAATAATTTATTGAGGCACTAGGGAGTTACCATATGAAATAAAGATGAGGCATTATTTCTGTCACAAAGGGGCAAAGCATCCTTCTGATCCTTTCTCACTTCCCTACTGATTCTTGAAGACTTTACATTTTCTATGTACAAAATGCTTCCCACCTGAGAACAACAAACTGACTTGATCAGCTGCAATCTTCAATGCAGAAGGCTGAAAAAGCAGAAGAAACACATTGTAATTGTAGCTTCAGAAATCAGTTTCAACTGGGACCTCCAGGTGGGCTTTGTGCTTTTATACACAAGAAATAAATGGTTATCCCAACCCAGGTATTATGTTTGGTTGCACAGTCAGTCAGATGTTTAGTCTGGTTTTGGCATTTTGGTCCACTTATCAAGTCCTTCCCAAGGGACCCAGAATAGGCAGATGTTGTTCAGCAATGTTAAAGGTACCATTGTAGGATATAAGCTATTCCAAGTAAAGCTGCATTTTGCCATTGACTGATAGTTATTTTGTCAATGTCAATGAAGTTCAAGTGGTGTTCCAGATGTTTTGAGAATATACCAAAGAGACCTATTGCTGTCGATATTATTTTTTGCTTTCTTTTGCACTGTCATTATGTTACAGTTTGCAAGTCTTTGTAATTTGTGATTCCCTCCACTTGTTTTTCATCTATTTTGCAGCCTCTACTATCATCCACTAACCAGACATTGTCTTTTTTCTTAACAATTGTTATGTCTGGGGTGCTATGTGGCAGGTATTTCTTTAATTGAATCTAAAGTCCCAGAATACGTACTTTAGCTTCTTTGTCAGTGGTGGGATTCATTTACCTTCGCTACCGGTTTGCAAATGTGAGCATGCTCTCACAGAAGGTCAAGGATTACATTGGGACAGGTGGGCGGAGCCTCCAGCAGCTCCCACTACCGGTCCATCTGAACCGGTAAGAACCAGCAAATACCACCACTGTTCTTCATTTATCTGTACTTTGTCTATTTTGAGTTCCTATCAGTTCTTTGTAGTAATGGATCAAATGCCTTTTTACAATCAATCCTGATCATATGTAAATTCCTTTCTCAGCTTTTGCAATTCTCCAGAAGTACTTTATCAATCGGAAATTAATAACTTGATAAATTGTTTTTTATCAGGACAACCTTGTCTACCCAAATATGGGACAGAGCATGCTGGCTCCACTTTCACTTTTCAGCCCCAATCCAGGAGCCTTCCCAGACAGTCGCTTTCATGACAAACTATTTTTGTGTTAATTTGTGGTTAATTTGTTGGTAAATATAAATTCGATAAATTGAAGTTGACAATGCATGATATTGGTGTGTAGTTTCCAGGTATCATCCCTTTCACTAGGTCTTTTTGAATCAAGTAAGTTTTGCCAGTTATTACCCAGTCACTGATGTCTCCTTTATGAAATACTTCATTAAGTTATTTAGCTTTAATTAGATTTAAACTAGTCAGATATTTGAATCTAAAACCATGTAACTGATCATTTCCAGGACATGTCATCTTTTAACCCTTTTTACCATTTCTTCTACTATTATTAGTTCTTCCATTTGATTTTCACTAAATATTGTATTATTTAGTAACATTTGTGTGTTTACTTACCTACTAGGAAAAATATTGGCAATGTTTTTAGGGTTATTGTGCAATCTTGGGGGAAAATGATTTAAGTAAAATTTTAAAATATCTAATAAAGAAGAATATTTGTAGTTCAGGATTGAAATGAGAGCTCCTTGGTGTTCTCTGAGTTTGGTTGTTTTCTTGAGGACATTTCATTACCCAAAATAGATAACATCATTAGTGGTAATAATAAAATATCTACACAACAACAACCAAACTCAGAAAGCACTAAGGATCCTCATTTAAAATGTCCGTTGATTGAAAGGTTTTTGCCAAACTTATGAGATTTGCAGCATTTTAAAAGATATATTTATAGGGATTTTGTAGATGCCATCTGGAATATCATGCTGTGACTCATGGATCATAATTGTTTCCATAATATTGTTATCATTAACCTCAAGCAATATTTATTTACTTGTCTTACATGTTGCTTCATAGAGCCAAACCTCTGTGCTCAGAGAACGTCTGTATTGTGATCAAGTAATACCTTAAATGTATAAACACACACAGAGAGAGAGAGAGAGTATAAGCAACTGTGAATAGCTGAGTCTGTAAGGAGATACTGCAGTCAAATCCAGACTGGAGTAGAAAAGCATGTGGATGAACATTTGTTTTCATATTTTATATATCTGTTCTGGATAATACAAGCTAAATTCATGGAACTGCAAGAAAGGAAACTTTAACAAAGTATAAAGTATGTAGAATTTGTGAGAGCAAATGTTTAAAATCTGGTGCATGGTTTAAATATACAGAGCAGGAGTCCTCAAACTTTTTAAACAGGGGGGCCAATTCATGATCCCTCAGACTGGACTGGCTGGATGGTTATGGCTATGTGGTCATGTGACTGGATAGGTGTGGCTAGTCCATTCAACAATGCACACAAATTAAACTTTAATTTGTTTTGCTCCTGGAGGTATTTTATTTGCTTTTGTTTGCATGTTGCTCTTTTGATTGCCTTTTCTTTTTACTAGATCATTTTTTCAGTTGTTTAGGAGTCTAGTGGTCCACTTCAGGAAATGCAGTTTTGCAGCAATTCTTCTCAGCCCCAAGAGCTTGAGAAATATATATATATCTCCCTCCCCCCCTCTCTCTATTTCTTTCTCTCTTTGTTTCTGTCTCTCTTTTTTATCTCTCTCCCTCTCTCTTTCTCTCTCTCTCTCTTTCCGTCTCTCTCTATCTATCTATCTATCTATCTATCTATCTATCTATCTATCTATCATCTATCTATCTATCTATCTATCTATCTATATCTATATCTATATCTATATCTATCTATATCTATATATCTATATATCTATATATCTATATATCTATATCTATCTATATCTATATCTATATCTATATCTATATCTATATCTATATCTATATCTATATCTATATCTATATCTATATCTATATCTATATCTATATCTATATCTATATCTATCTATCTATCTATCTATCTATCTATCTATCTATCTATCTATCTATCTATCTATCTATATATATATATATATATATATATATATATATATATATATATCAGTGACGTGCGGTCAGTTTTAGCCCTGGTGAGGCACTTTTTAGACTTGTGGACTTCAACTCCCAGAATTCCACAGCCAGGCATGCTCAGTTCCGATTTAAAGCAACAGCATTTTTCCCCCTTGCAAAATAAGTTTTCCCATTCTTTTTCTTCTCCTTCCCCCTCCTTCCTCCCTCTCTCCCTCCATGCCCCCTCTCTCAAACAGACACACGCACACAGAGAACTTCAATCCCTCTCTCATTCACTCACTCTCAAACACAAACACAGAAATTGGATTGGATATATTTTCCAAAGGCTTGAAAGCAGCTCCTCTGCCATACCTCCCCCCTTCCCCTGCTGCCTTCCGATCAAACCTTTTGAATTCCTCCCCCCTCCCCACATGCACCTTTTCCAGCTGTTTTAGAGACGATTTCAACTCTGCTTCTCCCTGCCCTGCCCTGCCCTGCCCTGCCCTCCCCTCTTGAAAAGCCAGAGCTCTGAGTCAGACTGAGCTAGTTGCTCCCAGAGAACTCTAAAAAGCCTCTAAAAATGCCCTCTACAGGAGGCAAGATAATACGTGCCTCATTTGCATAAGGAATTCTTTGCTTGTTAACCCTTGCTTAACTCTTAAAAGGCGAAAAATTCCTTATGCAAAAGAGGCCCCTAGTTCTCTGGCCTGCTCCTAGTTAATACTGAGAGCAGACACCAAGCCACCGTGACTTGAAATCTGGTAGCAACTACCCTGGCTTTAATTATTTTAAGAAAATTATTTAAAATCCTTTCCTTTCTCTGAGGAGACTGGTGAGGCCCTGCCTCCCTTGCCTCTAGTGACTGCACGTCCCTGCTATATATATCTCTCTCTCTCCCTCTCCCTCTCTCTCTCTCTCTCTCTCTCTCTCTCTCTCTCTATCTTCTGGAAGCAGGGAAATGGGCAATGGCCCATTTTCACCAGTTGTTTGGCCTCCTCGGGCATCTGTGCACCCTGTTTTCCACCCTCACTACCTCCAGAAGCATTCTACAAGCCAAAATATGGCAAAAATGGCTCGGGTTTGGGCTAAAAATGCGCCTTTTTCATCCATTTTTGGCCTCCTGGGGTGTCTGTGCACCCCGTTGTTCACCTCCCCCACCTCCAGAACATCTCTGCAGGCCAAAATTGTTGGCCTTACCTTTCAGTTCCATCCTGCCCTCGGCCAAAGGGTGGGTGGGGCGAGGTGGGCGGGGCAGCCTTGTGGTCCTGCAGGAGCCGGATGAATGGTTTCAGAGGGCTACAAGCAGCCCACGTGCCATAGTTTGAGGACCCATGGAACAGAGGTTGAAAAGAGGCAAACAGAAATCCATTGTAATATTCCATTTAAATTAAATTTAAATTCAAAATTATTTATTTTAATTAATTACAAAATTAAAAGACTCGGAAAATAATCTTTAACAGAAACAGCTGACATGCTCTCTACTTTTTCTTCAACTTTTGAATTTTAGGTTATTATCAACTGATTAAGCATGCCTGTGATTTAGTACTATCACTCAATTGACTTGGGCTGCCTGTATATCATGCAATTTTTGCAGACTCTCTGGAATTACTCTTTGCTGAAGTTTCATTAAATCTGCTGCTCACTCTAGTCTTTGTTTGATCAGTGGAAAAGACACAATCTCCTCCAGTGCCTCTTGTCTAACACACAAACAAAATAGTAATAGGAAAAAAAATATTACAATAATTGCACCCATTTAATTCAAGGAAATGAACATATGGAAGTTAGTGTTTTTAAAGCACTAGCCATTTTTTTTCTTCTACACACAAACTGTACACATTTTATAGTACTGACGTATTTTTCACTTCTGTTGTTGCCTTCAGTTTCAGCTATTTTAATGCTTGCTTCAACTAGAGTAAACTGCTGCACTAATTAATTGCCACTTATAGTAATTTGTATTTTATGTATTAATGGACATTTTTGCTCAATGCAAGAAAGCTCAGCTGTATTTAAAAGGCAGAACTAATTAATCCAAGAAACCATTTTGATGTTTTATATGTTTTTATTATTGATTTCCTATGCAGCTTATTTTTGTATTTTTACTCTTTAAATAACTTCATAATCCATCCAGGGGACTCAGATTATTTATCAGATTAGAAATAGTAATAACAGTAATAAAATAAAGTTATTCTGAATTTATTTTAATGTTTGTAACCACTTCCATATAATTTTAATGGTAATAGTATGGTGTTTTGCCATCTTCTAACATCCTCATAAATCAATTAATATAACATCAAATATAAATTCCTCAAGGGGTTGTTGCAATATTTGTATTATTGTCTGTTCACAACAGCTGCCACCTCTTTAGCTAAGGTTGACCTTCATATGCATCAAGTTCTTCCCAATAATCAAGATGCTGCATTGTAATGGTATAGTATATGTGTGGATCAGAGGTGGTATTCAGCAGGTTCTGACCAGTTCTGGAGAACCGTTAGTGGAAATTTTGAGTAGTTCAGAGAACTGGTAAATACCACCTCTTACTGGCCCTGCGCCCATCTATTCACTGCCTCCCGAGTCCCAGCTGATCAGGAGGAAATGGGGATTTTGCAGTAACCTTCCCTGGAGTGGGATGGGTGTGAAGATTTTATAGTATCATTCCCCTGCTACACCCCACAGAGCCAGTAGTAAAAATGTTTGAATCCCATTCACTGGTGTGGATCCCAGAGAATGGCCTTTTGCAATTGACAGATGACAATTTTGTAAGGCCATTGTCTGTATTCAGTCTATATGATCTTGCAAGCAGCTAACTACTGTACGTAGTCCATTGTTTCTTCAGCTTCTTTACAAGGGCAGCATTGTTGGTTGCTGTCTTCTCAATTCTGATTTTGTATGCATTTGTTTTGCTTAGTCTTTTTCAGCTAGAATTAACCCCTCTGTTTCTTTCTTCAGTTTTCCTTCTCTTAGCCATTGTCAGGTCTTACTATTATCTGATTTGTCTGCTAGGTTTTTTTATGTACTTACCATGTAATAGTTTGCCTGACCTTATCTCTTTTATTCTTCATATTATCTTTCTTGAAGGCCAGTTTGGTCTCTCCAATACTCAGTAAACTATCATGGTATACTAGCTTCAATGCATTTTCTTTACTTTCCTTCAAATATTTTGTCAATGCCCATTTTTCTTCTTCAACTGTCTCTTGTACTTGCAATATTCCTTGCTTAAATATGATATTACAGTTTTGTCATCTTTTAGGATGTATGATAGCTATTTCTTTGGAACAAGCTTCATTGCAGGCATCCTTATTCTTATGTTTTTGTGCTATTCTAAATGCTCAGTTATTCTTTATTTCAATTCTTCTTTAGTTGAAGGCTTGTTCTTTCTGAGGAAAAGGCAAGGATGTCTGGTTTGGGGATGAAAATGATTCAGTATCAATGCTCACTTCCTCTTCCACTGATTCCTCCTGGTTTGCCTCTACAGTCTGAACTATATTTGGCAAGGCTTCAATTTCTTTGAGACCTTTACAGTTCTTCCACATCTGCTTTTGTGAATATTTTATTTCATATTATAAACATTATAAATAAACATTGATCTGCTAGCCTCTGTTCATTGTTTCGGATTCTGGAAACAACGTGCAGAAATAATGATTCTGCAAGTTCTCTCACTTCTCTCTGAAGTGGTATACATATCCTCTTCTCATTGGACTTGATTTGTAATAACAGATAATTATTTGTTTTCAATCTTTATATGTTTGCAAAAAGTAAATACTTTTTGTCCTAGTAAGAGCTGCAGTAATTAGAATGCAGTATTGCAGGATGCTTCTGCTGACTGCAATTTGGCAGATCAAAATCTCACCAGGCTCAAGGTTGACTTAGCCTTCCATCCTTCCCAGGTCAATAAAATGAGAGCCCAGACTGTTGGGGGCAATATGCTGACTCTGTAAACTGCTATAAAAGCACTGTGAAGCGGTATATAAATCTAAGTGCTATTGCTCTTACTAGTAATTCTGCAACTGCTGGTCCTGGCTGCTCAGCCAATCGTTCTGAGTTCTTTAGCCCATTTGTCACCAGTTATCCAGGAACTCCAATACCAAGTGTAGTTCTAACAGACCTGGGCAACCACTTATCTGATTTGAGTTTCTATAAATTAAGTACATATTGTTTAGGGGGGAAACATTCTTCCTTTGGTTCCTCTGATGAGATCTGTCCAGCTTGGTTGGACCCCTTAGGATTGCTTTCATCTTCTTCAGAGCATGTGAGCCTCACAAGCATATCAAGGTAGTGCCTGATAGAGGGATTATTATTAACTATATTTTAATCTTCACCCCTGCTATCACCATTTTTATATAATAATTTTATATAATCATATAGTGTTTCTTTAATCTGTGTAGTTATTTTTATCTGTCGCACCCACTATTACAATTCAAGTTCTTAATCATAGAAAAGACATGACATGACATTTCCAACATAACAACTTTCCTCTGTGTGTAGATAACATAAATTCACTTCTAGCATAGAACATGTCTAGGCAGGAAATGTTCAGATAACCTGAAGGTATTTTATACATAACAATGGTGATCATGCCATCTCTTGTGCTCTCAAGGTGCAGATAACATAACTGAGTTCATCTGAAGCAAAATTAGGCATAATGTTTCAGGTTCCATTTAATTCAATGGAAGAGTTAAGAACCACTCTCTTGAACTTAATGAGACTTAAAATTGCTTAATTGTTTTGCATTCATGTCCATTCATAAGTTTGAGATCTGGTGTGGGATTATTGAGATGTGTCCGTGAACTAAGAGGATTCTTAGGCACAAAAGAATCATTCTTCTAATCCTTTCCAACTTTTGATTTCATGTATTACATTTTGCAGCTAATCCTGAAGAAATTCTACATGAAAGAAAATAGTGTGAGGATAAAGGTTTGCTACTCAAAGGACAATTTCTACAGATGGCATTTTTCTTCTTGCAAAAGATGGAATAGAAATGCTGTCATAAATGATTCAAAGAAAAAGTCAATAATGTGTTGTTTGGAAAATGTTAGCTGGCACAGCTCTACTCTTTGTTCACTGCAACCTTTTCCCTTGACACAATCACATCTAAGCACCCAGCATTCTTTTGACATTAAAAAAGGGGGGAATCACTTCATACATCAGTGTCAGAATTACCTATAAAGTGCACTCATGGAATCTTTTATTTGGAAGACAAAGCAGGATGTTTTCAGAACATTGAGATGAATTTTACAGAAGATAATGTGTAAAAGAGAAAAGTTTCCAGCAGTCCAATCATTTAAGGGCTAGTCATCAACAGCATTGCAGTGGGCAGAGCTTGGTGTATGGAAATGCAGTCTGGCTAAACATCTGCACAATTGCTTTGAGGTTTCTTGGACTTTTCACTAAATTAAATGACCTCCAATACAAATCAATATGAATATATTGCAGCTGTTTCGTATTTGTATTAACTTTGTCCTAAAAACAGGTTACTCTTCCTATTCACCCTTTGAGATTAACCAGACAAGAAGCATTAACTATGAATATTAACACTATCTTTATCATAAGCTTAAGCAATAGTATCTTACAAGTACAGTACCTCTCCCCTCTCTTCCCTTCCTCTCCAAAACTAGGGAAGATCTATTCTGAGGTACTTTCTGCATCCCCATTCCTGCTTTAGATTCAGATTTTTTAAAGAAATCTTTGCATAGGTTGCAGCTCTTCCTCCTGTCTCCCAAAATCATTCCCCTGTACCATTACATTTCCTGTTCTGACCTGAGTCACACAGGCAAGATAGATGTCAATTTAAGTCAGTTTATTGCACAACTTACACAGCATTCAATGACACATTAATGAGGCTGGTAAAGCTCCATGTCACTTTTCCGGTCCACAGTCCCCCCATTCAGCACCACACGAACTAGATGCAAGCTGGCCCACAAGACAAAGAGAGAAGTCACCATACTCACAAATTCCAAGTCCACAAAACAGAGACCAAGGTTCCAAAACAAAGCATAGTCTAGGAGTCTGATGTCAGAAAGCCAAGCCCAAAATCCACAAACAATGTCCAAAGTTTAAGCAGAAAAACAAGATCCAAGTTTAACCTTACTTTAACTTTAACCTCAGACTGTCTACTGTCAACCTAATCCCATTCCTAAGAGGTCTGTAAGGGGTGTGCATAAGCACACCAACGTGTCTACCATTCCTGTCCTAATGTTCCTTTTTATTCGTATTTGTTTCATGTATCCAAAATCATATAAATGGAGACTAGTATAGATCTATTTCAAGCTGTCAGCTGAGCCAAGGAAATAAGTAAGTGTTATGTCAAAGCACCTGGTATACCCAAATATGGGAGGGAGCATACTGCTTCCCTTTTTGCCTTTCAGCTCCACCCTAGGAGCCTTCCAGGCAGGAAACCATTTTTGTGTGTTGCATTTGTGCTGATAAATAAAACTTACTTATTTCCTTGGGTCAGCTGATAAGGGAGTAGAGCCTGTGGCTTAGTGGCTAATACAACTGCCTAACATGTAAAAAGTAGCCCAGGTTCACATCCCAGTAAGGATATGGCTAGCTCATGAGAGTTAAATAGCTTGAAATAGATCTATACTAGTCTCCCTTTATTTATTTATCAGCCCAAATGCAACACAAAAATGGTTTCCTGCCTGGAAGGCTCCTAGGGTGGAGTTGAAAGGCAAAAAAGAAAGCAGTATGCTCCCTCCCATATTTGGGCATATATTTTAACACATTTGGGCATATATAGTCTAACACATGCTTGATGAAATAAATAAATAAATAAAGTTTCATGAAGCAGGGCCCACAAAACCCAGGAAGTACATGTCAAAGCAAACAGGTGTTCCTGACAAACCATTTCTCCCAGCATCTAAATCATTCTACACTCTGAGTATGAGCAGTGCTGCTTCTTCGTGAGCAATTTCACAGAATGTCTCTATGCCTCCCTATGCTCTGCTCGCCACACCTATGGACCAGGGGGGGGGGAGGAAGCTGTTCCTCATCGGAGGTGATCTAGGGCCTGTCATCACTGCTGACTTAGAAGGTATGTTTGTCACTTGAATTGACCATATAAATATATAGATGCATCTATCTACCCATATATACTCTATCCTCTATCATCTATTACCTATCAATCATCCATCCACCTATCATCTATCAATCTATATCTATCTTAGGATATAAATCTAATTATCGTCACCTTCATTAAGGCCAAAAATTGTTCCTTAGTTTGGACATTCCAATTGTCATTAATAAACACAGATTTCTAAAGATTATAAATTAGTCTGAAGACCATGTTAATACTGGTGTTTTATGGTGCTCTAATCTATGTTATATGGAATGGGTTGCTGTAGTTTGGAATAATATTTTTAAAAGCAACAAGGCAGTTATCTATTAAAATGCAGCAAAATCATTTTAAAATGTATGCTTTCAGCTGTAAAAAATATTTACAATGGTACCTCAGTACACAGCCGCTTTGAAACCCATTGAATTTGGTACTCGATGCATTTTGATGCAAAAAAATTGTCCTGATAGTTGTCATTTGTTTGTTACTTTTTGGTGTTGGCTACCTCCTGATTCACTATCTTTTCCAGCTTAAAAAAAGGCCACGTGTTAGTCATGCGGTTTGTTTGGTACTCATTTTTAATAGTTGTTGTACCTCCCTTAACCAATTAACAATGACTGCTGATATATCATTGTGTTTAGAAAAAATATTTCACCAAAATTTATGAACTAAAAATACGAAACAAACAGCAATTTTTAGAACATACTACTTTATTGAAAGCAAAATCCTTACCCTTACTGCAATTGTCAATGTACCAGTTTGTCAACACTTATCAAAACACAGCTAGGTCAAACCATTTTATTTTTGTTTTCCCATCATTAAATTCACTTGATCCTATTCAAAGGGGTTATAGAAAATTGTAACAATGCTTGCATAGATTTATTCAGAGTATTGATGTTTCCTCTGAATAATAAATAATATGTGTTACAGCTGCTTTACATCAAACTAGAGAAGTATCTATAGCAGGTAAACTGGAGTGGGGTGTCAAACTGGATTTCTTTTTTTTTTCTGATTGTATTAATTTTTATTTTAAACACATAAGCAAACACACGACTTATCGGTTAGTGTTTTCCCTTCTATACATTTCTATCTTGCATTCATAATCTCCTTGTTCGTTATCCATTTTTATGTACAATGCTTTATTTATTTATACTTAGCTACTTATGACCAAATATTATTTACTTATATTGTGCTTTATATTTTTACTGTCATTTATTCTCTTACATATAGTTATAGGTATACATTCACATAGTTATTCTTTTTCTTTGCCATTCTTATATTATTATTATTCCATTTAAAAGGTTCTAAGGTATAGTTTGGAATGCTTTGTTTACCATCCTTCGCACCTGCTATGACACCACCTTATTTTCTCTTTCTTTTCTTTTCTCCCTCCCTTCCTTGTCTACTTCTTCCTTCCTCCTCTCCTTCCCCTTCTTCCTTCCCTTACTTCTCCCCTACTCCTACTCTCTTTCTTCTCCTTCCTACCCTCTCTCCTTCTCTTTCTCTCTCTTCCTCCCTCCTCTCCTTCTCTTTCTCTCCCTTTCACCTACCTCTCCTTACCTCTTTCTTCTTCCCCTACCTCCCCTCCACATTTCTTCTTCCTCTCCTACTATCTCTCCTTCTCTTTCTCTCTCTTCCTTCCTCCTCTCCTTCTCTTTCTCTCCCTTCCACCCACCTCTCCTTACCTCTTTCTTCTTCCCCTACCTCTCCTCCACATTTCTTCTTCCTCTCCTACTATCTCTCCTTCTCTTTCTCTCTCTTCCACCCTCCACTCCTTTCCATTCCTTCGTCCCTCCATTCTCTACTTCCTTCCTCCTCTCCTTTCCTTCCTGGATTTCTTTGAGGGCTGGATCAGCATTGTAGTTCTCCTCTGCAGGCTGTCTGGGGGCGGGGGTGAGGAGTAGGGAGATGGGATGAACACCCTCCTGCAGCACTTTGCTGGCCAAACAATGGTGCAGGGGGGCTCACATGGGCCCCATTTTTGGTATCCACAGCATCCTGCAACACTGTGCCAGATGAAAATGGGCCACACAAGGATCTGCCCCACAGTCCTTGAGTTTGACACTCCTGATCTATAGTATATGACTACAAATATCTTGAATTTGAAACATTTCTCACCTAGGACCTATAACCCAGAAGTCAAAATTTGGTGGAGCTGAGGGGATAGCAAATAGTTTCTAGACATTTCTGAAACAAAGACAGAGATACAGCTGGATCATGATTAATGCACATTCAAATAATGTGATATTCCATTCATTGTAAATTGTACCATGATCCAAGGTCACATTATCTTCTATTGATCCCAGGTCACGTTTAATAAGAACCAAAATTTAGTAACTGCAAGGTTGGCACACGTGCAGTTGAAGTTAATGGGGTTAAACCTAATGCAGTTAGGGTTATAGGTACTCCTACTTCAGTCTTCACTTGTTTTTTTTGTGTTACGTACTGCCATTCGGCATTTCTGTTTTTTCATTTTTTAAAGAATATCCATAAGAAAATCTACCAATGGTAGATTCCTTTATACGTATACAAATACTACTACAAATGCAAAAAAAGGAAGCTCCTGGTAACATTTTTCATTGTCTATTTTAATCAATCTGGAATCAATTACCATGTTTTATGCATAATATGGGAACATTTCATGGGACTCATTATCTGCACTTATGGAGACTTAGCTGTAAGCATATTGGATGTAAGCCAAGCTTTATCCAAGAAAAGGTTTTTTTTTCATTCATGTTCATAGATTTGTTACTTGTTTGCATTCTTTTTAACCAGGTGCTTTCCAACTGATTGACACCATCTACTGAAAAGGGAACAATCATTCTTTTCCCCTCAAGATCTGTTCATTTTTAAAACCAGTCTCTGGATGAACCCAACCAAGGTTCATCTACATTTGCGGGAAATCCATCTTTAAACTTCAATGAGGTTGTACTTTTCCATTCAAGGGTAGTTCATCGTCTGAGTTTTTCCTTGTATCCATAGCTTCTGATTTGATGAGCAGGCAGCAGCTCTGGCCAAGAAGGCCATTGCTTAGCTTCATTTGGTATGCCAGGTACATCCTTTCCTGAGTCAAGAAGCTCTTCAGACAGTCACTCAATATCCTAGTCTCCTCATGGTTCAATTATTGCTACGATGGTGCTGCTCTTGAATATTCTATTCAGAATATTCAACTGATCCACAGTGCAGCAGCACAGGAAGTGATAAACATGCCTAGGTAGTACCATATGACAACCCTACACCACCAGTTACACTGTCTGTTTGCTTCTGGGTGCTTTTCAAGGTGCTAGTTATGGCTTATAAAGCTCTAGAGGTCCCCCAGTTTCTATTTCTACTCTTGTTTGCCACTCAAGAGCAATTTCACATTATAGACTAAGCTGTTTCTCTCCCATGATGCACCTAGGCATTTCTTAACTTCAGAAAATCCAGCCTAAATTGCTGTGCATTGATTGGTGCTCAGTCTGGAGACTGCAAGACCTAACTGGTGGTTTCCTTACTTTCTGCCTTTCCCATCCAAGCAAGGAAACTAAGCTTTCCTGACTGGGTCTTGTACAGACCTGTCTATAGTGTATGCCTTTTTCTTTTAGGGATAGTTTCATCGTCTGTGATCCTGGTAGCCTTGTACCAATGTTTCAGTCATTGATGCCTTCACATATTGATGCTTCCTTTCCCACATTATGTCCTTCAACACTAAAACAGGCCACTTCTTTTTTAATTCTACCTCCCTTACTGCTCTGAATGATCAAACCAAAGACTGGTTTTTTTTGTTTCCTCTGTAGATCCATAGAAACTCTGCTATAAGGAGAGTTCAGGTCTGTAGAAATGAAATAAGTACGAACATTCTTGTGTTCTGGCTGGTGTATTTTTTAAAAAAAATAGTAAGAAAAATTTCACAGTGCTAGATAAAAGGAGTGGAAAACTAAGGGGAGAATGTTTCATGCTGCCTGGGCAGAAACCAAAAGGGTGCCCACTGGGAGACATAAGACTTGAATGGAATGTGAGTTTCTAAGATTTATTGACTTGAGTTGGATTAACTGCAAAAAAATTTTTTTAAAAAAAAATAGCAACTGCCAACGAGAACAGATTATGGCAGCCTGGCAGGCCAAGATAAAACGGCTGCACAGGGCAGCAACCAGCTGCTGGAGGGTAAGGGGATATCAGCTCTGCTACCAGTTGATCTGGGGCTACTTATAGAATGGAACTAATTGATGTAGACCATCCATTTGGAAAGGTTTAACTTGCCTTAGGTTGGAAAATCAAAATTTTGAACTGTGGGGGAGGGGGGCATTTCCAATAGATTGGGAACGACAATGTTATTATCCATTCTTACACTTAGGAAAAAGTGAATACTAAGCACAAAGTGTGGAATACAATAGGTCTATAGGGAAAGGATTTGTTTAATCCAGAGTGTTAGGAAGCTCATTTGCCTATTCCATAAATTTCCGTACTCAAAACAGTTTAGCTTTAAGGTTAAATCCTGTGTCTTTATGAGTTCAGAATGGAGCCATTTCATGCTCAAAATACTTTGGAATTGTCAGAACAATGTATGGAATACCTCCAGTAAATCTGGAACATATATTTACAACTCAGCACCGGGGAAGTGGGGAAAGACCTGTCATGCAGAACTTTTAGCTCAAAAAATACTTTCGATTTGAAATATCTTGCACATTATTAGTATACGTGTAATTATGTGAGAAGGCTGAAGTATACTTAAAAATAACAACAAAAAGTATTCTCTAATGAAGCAAATATAGTTTAACCCTACTGTTCTTCACACTGTTTATGCTTGCATTAAAATATAACACATTTTTCAGACATTGAGTGGAATCCCATACCAATATTTACTTTCTTATATCACCTTGTCATTTCATGAAGGGACTGAAAATAACAGCTTTAAATTTAAAGAGGCAAAGAATTAGTCTCTAAATTTAATTCTATGAAAATGTTTAAGGAAAAAAAAAACATTTGTCACTGCCTGCATTCTCTGAGGCACAGAAACACCAATAACCATACAGATATTATTTGCCTGATGATGTCATTTTGGGTTCTCCTGATTTTTTTATTTTGCTATTTTCATTGTCTTCCTAAATGGATTGAACCCATTTCAAATTAATGCTATTTTGGCTTGTAAAATGTGGAGAAAAACCCACTTAACAATGCTCTTGCTTAGCAACCAAAATGTTGACTCAGAAACTGGCATTTGAAGCACGCAAGTCTTAAAGCTGTCAAGTTACAAGATCCTTACACCCCTAATTCTTTAGGAGAAAAAAACCAGGGGTGTTCAAACTTGACAGCTTTAAGACTTGTGGACTTCAACTCCCAGAATTCGTCCTCTCACTCTTCATCTTGATGATGTGCGGATGGGCAGGGGGAGGGAGCTGGAACCGGTTCTAAATGGCACTGTAGATTTGTGGAACCTCTTCTATAGAAGAGGTTAGAACTAGCAGGAACCCACCCCTGGTGCTGAGGAACCATATGCTTGTTTTAATATATTGCTCCTGTACAGTGATCCACAGTCATTTTTCATACTTGACAAAAAAAACACCCAAAATGATATGACCAGGATAGTTTCCAATTATTTTGCTTATGTCACATTTTTGGCTGAATTGTAAGAAAAGGATTATTATAGGTCACTTAGTTTATACAGCTACAGTAGAACAAGAAATTCTGTTATATAAGACAATGACAGTTCTAAATTGTGGTGGTGGAGGGGAGTAAATCAGTAGAATAAGCAGAAACAGATGGCAAGCTTAGAAAACTTTCTCCACAGAAGTTCACCAACTATATCAAGGATCTACCACTCTGAATGTCACAAAAGGCAACATGAGGATTAATTTATTAGCCTGAGGGCTACAACTCTGAAGCCTTTTCATAATTGGTTATAAAAGCTTCTAGTGAGTCAAAAATTAATAAAATTAAATATATCACAGGATGATTAAACATTAGACATTTATTAAATAAAAACATTTACTCCAAAACAGACTGCTTTTTTTACCATTTCAGTTTGATATTTTTTCTGCAACCTGCTTTGCACTGGGTTTTATACTCTTAAGATGAAACTAACTACTGTGTTGCTGGCAAATATTTATCACTTGTCCTTAATATCAATGCTCTACAGATTTGTTGACTTTCAGAGATTAGAAAAACTGTTTGTATAAACCTCCATTGTTAGTAAGCAATGACTAACATCGAATATGTTTCTGAAGAATGAGGGTTATAAAATTCTGTTATTCAAACAACCATATACTTTTGCTTCAAAATGGTGTTATGCTGAAATTCAACTAATTTCATACTTCCTCTTAAACATTGCCAATTTCCGTAGGAAACTGGTACAGAAAAAACTGAAATTGTAGATTAAATTCCTCCAAATCATAAAATTATCCTAAGTAGCTCTCATGACAGCTTCATAGAAGTAGTTGAGGATTTCTTCTAAATTTGGCATTAGACATGAAGAGTAGCAACAGCACCTCCTTACCCATTCCTAGATAGCCAAACCTAGACCATTTACATGAACTGGGCTCATTCAGCCTGTAATGGTCTCCTGAACCGAACCCTCTGTCCACTTGAGGAAAAGTAGGGCACATATCATCAAAGCTAATGTTGGAACCAAAAATGGGACCTACTCCCTCTGCCACCATTGCATCTCCTCCTAGCTGTAGCTGACAGTTAAAAAGTGAGATTGCGGAAGAAGTGCCCAATATATGTATACAAATAAGGAAATGGGATATAAATTGTAAACAGTGATTTGGAAAGAAGGATAGAAAACTTTGTTATTAAATATTATGGATGTTTAGCTAGAATAGGATATAAGGATTTAGTGTCATTGGAGGATTTTAGAAATAGTAAATGAAATGCCAATATGTGGCTATGTATTAAATCTTGGTGTATTCTATGATGGGACGTTTAAACAATTATAGTCAAATGAAAAAGGAGGTATGATGACGATAACATGTATAAATATCTGAGTTAAAATACTTCAGTTAATATGAATTATGCTTGATGACTGTGGAAGAGATGCATGAAAGTCTTTTGTAACCAACTGATACACTTTCTACCGTATGTAAAAAAAGGAAGATTTTATGTGTTGTGTTTATTTTGAAAATTAAAAAAAAAACTTTAAAAAAGTGAGATTGCATTTCTAGCCTCACACTGAGATGTGGTCACAAGAGTTAGGACTGGGACTATTTCATTGCTTCTTTGCCACATTTTTAGAGTGAAAGGTTCAGCCCAGATGCAAGCAGTGAACTGACAGGAGCTTTGATGTGGTGTTAAGAATCTAAATACCTCTCAGTCTTCCCCACCCAGTCACTGAGACACAGTTTGATTCCTGACAGTTTAAGGAAGAATCCATTTTATTATGTAGTATTGAAGTATATACTGCTCAAAATCAGTAGAGAGCTACAGGTGACTTATGGGCCATGAGTTTTAAAACCCTCTTCTACACATTGCAAAAGATGAAGAACTAGAACATTTTATTCTTTCCCACAATCAAAAATAATATAGCTAACAATGCTAATGATAGAAAGACATATCACACTGATTATAGTTTTTTTTCTGATTCTGATAAGTGTTATCTTACCAAAAAAATCAAAAAGATGTGAAATTTTAAGGAGAGTATAATACATATATTCTGCATTCTTCATTTTTGTATTAACCCTTGCCTTTGTTTTAAAGATAAAAAGGGGGAAGATGAAAGCTTTCCAATCCAGCATTAAGTTATGCTCATTTAATATTACTGAAACCAATAATATAAGCATTGACGTATGGCAGAGTTGTAGCCAAGGGACATTGCTCTGCTCCCATCTATTCGCTGCTTCCTGAGTCCCAGCTGATCAGCATCACAGCTGATTGGCTGGGTCTTCTTCTATTTCTATGCACAGGAGAACTAAGCTGGAAAGCAGGTTAGTGGGGTGGGGAGGGAATGGATATTTTACAGTATCCTTGCCTTGGAGTGGGGTGGAAATGGAGATTTTACAGAATTCTTCCCCCAGGAGTGGACAGAGAATAGGGATTTTGCAGTAACCTTCCCTTGCCATGCCCACAGAACTGGTAGTAAAATATTCTAGGCTTAAACCTTGTTTTGTGTGATAATTGCCTTGATAACAGATCCTCCTCCCTGTGTCCTTCAAGACCATTCTTTATAGTCTCAGCAAACACTGAAAGAGCAGTTCATAGAAAGTTGGTCAACAACATTGCTGCCAAGAGGGAGGACTTCTACAGCTCTGCCATGATCAACATGCCACCAAATAGCTGAGTGGTTTGCTTGCTAAGAACTGACTTATGGTTCCAGCTCTGGCCACTTCATTGCTTTCACCAGTGCCTCTCTTCACTATCAGTGTCTCTCTGATCTCTGACAACAACTCCCAAGAACTATTGTTCTATCTACTCAACCAGACCAGTGTATCAGGGAGAATTTTATCACCTTGCCAAGAATGCTGTTCATAAGCTAGGAAAAATGGAACTGGCAAAAACTGTGCTTGTCTACTGAGAGTAGAGTAATCTCTCCTACCTGTCTCCAAACTTTCAAAGCTACGAGACATCCACCCAACCAACTCAACCTCCTCAGTAGCCTTACTATCTATGGTAATAAAATTGCTCCAGACCCATCACCACAATGGGAAGGGGAAAATGTGTCCATCTGTGTTTTTAATTTGGATTTTTTTTTCTACATGTAATAGAAGTTGAAATCTTCTAGAAGAAAACCTTCTGCCTAATGGACCTCATAAACTGAATTTTTCATATATTTTCAGCACCATCTCCCAAATATATCTTTCAAGAAGTATAGGAATCAAACAATTACAGATTGGTATATAGTCCTGATAACAATAAGGTGACAGGAAGAAGTACTGAAACTTCCTATTCTCTTCACTAGAATTCCATTTGTCAGATCACCCTCCCCCTACAACATTTGTAAGAGGAAACACATCATACTCCTTGCAAGGCCTGTAATCAAAGAAAAAAGCAACTGAGATGATGACAAGATATCTCAGGCAGGAGGCATAAATCAATCTAGGAGAGAGGAAAAGAGAGGGACAAGAAGAACAGATATAAGAGCACCTCCTTAGCATCAAGGACAGATAGCCAGAACTGATAATTTCCAGAAACAAGACAGCAAGTATCAGATCTCTCTGCCGTTCTGTACATTGTTGATGCAAGCAGTGATCCCAAGTAGCATTGTTTGGCCCATCCTTGTGTATTTATAAATGACATTGTGTGAAATTATGGGAAGCACCTTCCTTTAGCCTTTAGAAGCAAGAGCAAAAGTAGTATCTAGTTAATTCAGTTCAATTCAAGCTGCTGTTAACCTGTTCTACTCACTGGGGCATCTAAGTCAAAATCACAGTCTTTTTTACATGTTAATCTAGGAAGGAGAGCCTAAGCAAATCTACAGTCATGACAGACCAGACTCCAGGTTTTACAGGCAACTGGTTGGTCCAAACAGATGGAAACAGTGCACTGGTATTATAAGATTGGGGGGAAATGGGATTTACCTGAAGTGCTTAATAAAGAATTTTAATTTCTATCTGTTCTATTAAGTGGAACTTGCTTACATAATTATGGTTTATGGATGAAAAATGTACAAAGTAACAGGCTCAGAATCATCATGAAATCTCTCTCTCTCTCCCTCTCCCTCTCTCTCTCCCTCTCCCTCTCCCTCTCTCTCTCTCTCTCTCTCTCTCTCTCTCTCTCTGTCATACACAGATGCCATTGTTCTCATCTCTCTTTTTCAAGAACTCCTTTCAATCATGACTTTCTAAATCTTTCCGTTCCTCTTGATTCAGACTTCTTTCATATATTTGCTTTGCAATTCAGTCCTTATTCATTCTCTCTATGTGATCAAAAACATCCCAACCTATTTTTTTTATACCCCTCGGTGATTTTTGTATTTGGTCCACGTCCATTCAGCACTAGCTCCTTCCTGATCCTATTCTTTCTTACTTTGTCACACACATTTCTTAAGTATCCTTTTCCCATTGCATTTCACTTCCTTTCATGTTTTCTTGACATACCCAGCTCTTATTAATAATAAATACAAGTAAACGTGGACACACTAATAAAACGTTCTAAGCCAGGAATCTGGTTACTGTGGCATATTCTAAGACTTTTTCATAACTGTCACATGTTCTGAATACTAAGATTCATTTTTAAGGAGTGTGTGATTATCAAGGTGACAGAACAATGCTTTTTGAAACCTCTTGAAGCCTCTGAATGTAGCATAGGTGTCAAAATACACATGAGCCTGTTAGGTTCAAGCCAAATGTGTTCTCACTTGGGTCAACAGTCAAAAACTCAAGCAGAACAAGCATTTCTCACTATGTATGAAAAGTGTAAAATACGTAACCTTGGAAGAGGCCATATCGCAGCAAAAGAAGGAAAACCTGCAGAATTTTTCTGCAAATGTTAGTCTGACTTTAGTTTCTGAGCTGTTACTGTGACAAAGAAGAAAATTTGAAGGTCAAAATATATCCCATATTTTTAGCATTATAGCAGACTAACATTTCATAAGAAATGCAAATAAGACAATGCTATATTATGTGTTTTTCATGTACAAGCTTGAGTGTCAAACTCATGGTCCACGGGCCAGATATGTCATGCGCTGGCCACCCAGTTTAGCAGCTCCAATTTAGCAAAAGGCTAAAAATAATGATACATCACCTGACGACAACTTGACATCACAAGTTTGACACCCATACAGTATATTAAGGCAAATGTGACCTTAACTATTAATATGCATACTAACTGGTCAATGTGATTATTTCTTACTCCTAATTGTGAATGTGCAACTGCTTATTCCACAAAAAGATTGAATTGGGCATATTTCCCAGTGTATATATATTTCCAAAATAACTTTGGACATTACTCAGGCATACAGTGTGAATACAGTATTCTCTATTAGACCTTGTGAAATAGGGAAATCTGAATGGCATTCTTTATACTGTCTGGTCAACACACACACACATGAACGTACAAATTAATAAGCATATTATCTATGAAATTTAGAGCAAAGGTAAACTATCTCTCAGGATATTTGTTTCTGTCCATATCAGTTAAATCAGACCTGTCTGTCATATTCATAGGTTGACCTGACCACAGCTTTATACATGTTTTAATAACCTCCTTGTTTGATTACTGCAATTTGATATATATGTGTCTGCCTTTGCAAAGGCTTCAGAAATCTCTGATTCTTTGAGATGAGGCTATTATCACGCAAACACCCTTCTTTCAAACAGCTAGCACTACCAGAGCAGGAGTCGTCCATCTGGAAGAATTCTTCACATTGTTCGCAGCATATAACACATAGGTTCTTGGTGGGATTCACAATTATAAAGAAGTTCAGGCAGAACTTGAACTTCACTGGCTTCCTCATCTGTTATAAGACATAATTGGTTTTCAACTTCAGTGCCTGAAGCAGCCCAGCACTCAGTCTATTTTGAACCCTCACAGAGGGTTAGGCTTGTACTTATGGTGAATGTGCCTGGTTCCTGAAACATGCATTACAAAGCCAGATGCTTGGTTCTTGTTTGCAAGTTGAAAACTGTGATGAAGAGAGCATTTTCTTGTTGATGGAACTCTCTTCCATGGAAGATCTGCCTCTTTGTTATCGGACTGATGCCGGGATCACCTTTTGATTTTAAATGTTCTTATTCTTCAGCTTAATTTCACTCCTTTTGTTTGTATTCTAAGGGAGAACCCAGGGACGACATTTAGTTGCAGAAGTAAGATTCCTCTTTTAAATAAAAAGAGGCCACAATTGCCCAGTGAGCTTATTTCTTTTTTTTTAATTAAAAGTATTTTTATTTTTATTTTTCAAAACAGACACAACACCAAAAATCCTCTTTCTTTTTACATACTGTAGAAAGTGTATCAGTTGGTTACAAAAAAAATTCGTGCATTTCTTTCACAGTCACCCATGTTTCATATTAATTCTAGTATTTTAAATGAAATATATTTGTATGTATTACCATCATCCTACCCACATTTTCGTTTGACTATAATTTTTTAAATGTCCTTAATCATAAAACATGCCAAAACTCAAGACATAACCACATCTCATTTGCTATTTCTAGTATCCGAATAACACTATTCCTCATGGCCTATTTTAGCTAAACATCAATAACATTTGGTAACAAAGGTTTCTAATCTTCCTTTCCAAATCACTGTTTACAATTTACATCCAATTTCCCCATGTACCCATATCTATATATACATTGTTATCATTATCTCTCCTTTATTTGACTATATCCATTATCATAATTTAGTTCTTTTTTATTAATCTTTATATGTAACCAGACCATTTCTCATCTTCCTTTCATAGGTACCATTCAATCTTCATATCCAATTACTACTTCTTATACCAATACATATGTATACATTATTATCATTTTCAATTGTTTATTTAACCATATCTATTGTCACTAAATTTCACTAAGTCCAACTAGTTTTAGATTAAACACTTTCATCTACAGCCTGTATCTTTCCAGTTAGCTAAACAGCTAATAAGAAAGTTTTCTAATCCTCCTTTCCAAATCACTGTTTAAAATTTACATCCAGTTTCCTTATGTTATACCCATATCTATATATGCATTGTTATTCTTATCACTCCTTTATTTGATTTTATATTATCATATATATTATCATAACATTTTCCCCCTAATAATCAAAACTTTAATTGTATCTAACTTAGTTCTATTATTATTATACAATTGTATCACAGCGGCCAGTTGTTTCGCCGGATTTGGCATTGGTTACTAGTCAGGCCCCACCCAGGGGCCTAGGACGTCATAACGTATTTTCGTAATATGCGTGCAGATCCAAGCAGTGCGGCTTTTTGCATTTGACTGATGGTGATTTTGTCAATTTTTAACTGTTTTAAATGTAATTCCAGTGCTTTTGGAATAGCACCCAGTGTGCCAATTACCACTGGAATTATCACTGCTGGTTTGTGCCATAGTCGTTGAATTTCGATTTTTAAGTCCTGGTATCTTGCGATTTTTTCATGTTCCTTCTCGGCGACCCTGCTATCACCTGGTATTGCGATGTCTATGATTGTGACCTTATTTTTCTCAACCAGTGTGATGTCTGGTATATTATGCGCCAGTATTTTGTCAGTTTGTATACGGAAATCCCACAAGATCTTGACCATCTGATTTTCGGTGACTTTTTCAGGCTGATGTTCCCACCAGTTTGTTGCTGTTTTAATATTATAATTTTTGAACAAATTCCAATGGATCATTTGTGCTACTGAATTGTGCCGCAATTTATAATCAGTCTGCGCGATTTTTTTTACAGCAGCTGAGTATGTGATCAACAGTTTCATAAGCTTCTTTGCAAAGTCTGCATTTGGCATCATCAGAGGATTTTTCGATTTTGGCCTTAATGGCATTTGTGCGGATAGCTTGTTCTTGTACAGCCAGGATTAGTGACTCTGTTTCTTTCTTTAATGTACCTGTTGTTAACCATAACCAAGTTTGTTCACTGTCCACTTTATCTTTTATTTTTTCCAGAAATTGGCCATGCAGTGCTTTGTTCTGCCAACTCTCCATTCTTGATTTTATCACATCTTTTCTGTATTCTTGTTTTGTCTGTTGGGCCTTCAGTAGATTTTTGTTCTTTACTTCGATTAATAGATGTTCTTGACTTTCTTTTAAATAATCAGCCAGTGCATGTTTTTCTTCTTCAACTGTTTGCTTCACTTGTAATAATCCTCTGCCACCTGATTTTCGGGGCAGATATAATCTATCAGTATCACCACGTGGATGTAAACTGTAGTGCATTGTCATTAGTTTCCTGGTTTTTTCGGTCCAAAAGGTCCAAATCAGCTTGTGTCCAGTTAACTATACCAGCTGTGTATCTTATAACTGGTATTGCCCAGGTATTTATGGCCTTGATTGTATTTCCACCATTCAATTTAGATTTCAAAATTTTCCTAACTCTGTTGGTGTACTCTCGCCTGACAATAGTTTTTACTTCTCCATGCTTGATGTTATCCAACTGCAGAATGCCTAAGTATTTGTAGGCTTCATTTTCTTTGCATTTAATTAATTGGCCATTGGGCATTTCAATTCCCTCACATGCAGTGATTTTGCCCCTTTTTATGGATACAGTGGCGCATTTTTCCATGCCAAACTGCATTGAAATATAGGTGCTGAATACTCGGACTGTGTTTGTCAATGATTGGATTTCTATTTCTGACTTTCCATAGAGTTTCAAATCAACCATATATAGTAAATGCGAAATTTTTTCAGCTTCTTTCGCTGTTTGGTAGCCTAATTTCATTTTTTTTAAGATTACTGATAGTCGGATCATTGCGATGATGAAGAGAAGAGGTGAAAATAAATCACCCTGGAAAATTCCTCGCTTGATATTAACCATTCCGTAGATCTCATTCCCTACTGCCAACTCAGTTCTCCATTGTTTCGTCGCCTTTTCAGTAAAGGATGTAATATTTTTGCTAATGCCAGTTGTTTCTAAGCATTTTATGATCCAACTATGTGGCAGTGAGTCAAATGCCTTTTTGTAATCAATCCAGACCATATTCAAGTTCATTTTTCTGTTCTTACAATTTTCTAATATCATTTTATCAATTAGAAGCTGATCTTTTGTGCCCCTGCTCCTTCTTTTGTTGCCTTTTTGCTCTACTGGCAAGATGTTGTTTGTTTCCAAATAATCCATCATGTTATCTGCAATAATGCCTGTGAGTAATTTGAAGGTTGTTGGCAAGCATGTTATTGGTCTGTAGTTTTCAGGTGTTGTTCCTTTAGTTGCATCTTTCTGAATCAAGTATGTTTTTCCAGTTGTCAACCATTCATCAATTTGGCCCTTTTGTAAAATTTCATTCAGTTGCCTGGCCAATATTGCATGTAAACTGGTCAGATATTTGAGCCAGAAACCATGTAATTGGTCCTTTCCAGGTGATGTCCAATTCTTTACCCTTTTAACTCGATTTTTGACCATCTCAGTTGTTATTTCTAATACTTGCATTTGTTTGTTGCCAATGCTTTTCTCAAAGTCATGTATCCACTTTGCTTCCTTGTTGTAGTCCTTTGCATTTTCCCACAATTCTTTCCAGAATTCAACTGTGGCCTGTTTTTCTGGTTTTTCACTTTTGGTGTCACCATTCACATTAAGACTTTGATAAAAACGCCGTTGGTCTGATCGAAATTGCTGATTTTGTTTATATTGGATGATTCGTGCCTCATATCTTTCAATTTTTCTAGCTGTTATCTGCTGTTTTACAATCTCTACAGCTTCATTGATGTTTCTTGTATCCAATCTATATCTTCTGATTAGCCGATCTATGATTTTGTTGTTTTTAAACCATTGCTCATGCATGTTCTTTAAGTTATTAGCATCTGCCCTTAATTTTTTTATTTTTTGTTCTAAACGGATTTTCCACTTTGGCTTTGATGCTTTTTCTGTTGTATGACTAGGTACTTTAATTTTAATGCCTAGTTCATTAGTGACTATTACAGCTGCGCTGTACATTAACTGGTTTGTTTCCAAGATGGATCCCGGTTCAATTATTGAAAACAGTGCATTAACCATTTTCATAATAGGGGCCAAAATTTTCTTAGGCACAGTTTTTAGTGATGGTAAACATTGCCTTTCCTCATTAAGCAGAAAATGCACCATGATCTTATCCTTCAATTCTTTTTGTTTTTGAGTTAATTCATCAGTTGGTTCAGTGATAACTGGTTCTAGTGGTGGTGATGTTATTTCCTCCCCGAGAGCTTCTTCTGGGAGTTCTACTATAATGTCTTTAGTTGTGTCTTGAATATCAGTTATTTCCACTTGTGATATTGTTTTTTGGGTTTTGCAATTTGCCTGAATTTCCTCATGTTCAACTTCACTAAACACTTTATTCCGTATAATAAATCGCCTTTGATCTGCTAGTCGTTGTTCACTGACATTTGAATCTGGATATTGTTGTTTCCATAATTCATACATTCACTTTAAATAGCCTCTTTTTTCTGGCTCTGAGTTGTAGTAACAGGCCATTATGGCACGATTTTCATCTGCACTATATTTTTGTCGTTTTGTTGGCTGGTCCACTTGTAGCCCACTTGTCGACGGATGTCCAGGGACCGCAACATCCGCCGCGGCCCTTCTTAACCCGCGCGACGACCGATGCGGTATGGAATTCTTATTTGTTTTTTTCACCATATTGTATGGGTTGGCGGGGGTTTTTTACGGGACCAGATGCCAACCTGACCCCAACCCTCCTCCTTTCTCATCCGGGCTTGGGACCGGCAACGGTGGAGTTGTTGTTGTTGTTGTTGTTGTTGTTGTTATTATTATTATTATTATCCTTTATGTATAATTCAAAGGGATTGCTAATCTTCCTTACATGGGTACCAATCAATATTCATATCCAATTATACTCATCATAACACTACACATTGTATACATTAGTAACAATATCAGTTATTTATTTAAGCTATATTTATTATCAATAAATTTCACTAGGTTTGACTAGTTTTAAATTATATTCTTACATCTATCAATCTGTATTTTTATAATAACAAAACAATTTTATATCTTCTGCCATTTGTGATACCAATCCTCTAATCATTTTCTTGAACAGCTTTGTATGGACTTCTCTTAGCAACTCCTTGCTTGTAAGATCTCTCATATAATCTTTATGCCCTCTTTCTGTTTCCTCATTCAGTTTATCTTTAATTGTCAGCAGTGTTATCAATGCTTTTGCTAATAGAATTTCTCTCTTTAAATCCATAGATTCTTTAGTTTTTTTCTTCTTCTGTATCTTGCCCTGTGGAATAAATTTCCCCTCCATTTAATTCCTCTTTCAATATTCCATTCTTTCCATTTTCACAAACAAACCAATTACCATAATTATCAGCAGGTTTAATTTCTTTATATTCATTTTCCAATTTTTTTAGTTTCAATCACCCCATTTCAATCACCCCATTCATCATATTTTATTGTTATGTGCTCTAAGTATTCCAGTTTTTTCTCTATTCTTTCATATATATTTGATAATTTCTGTATTTCTGAAAGTATATTTTGCAAATTTGCCATTCTAACAAAAATGGCTGCTCTAGCTTGGAAGGTTAATAAGATTAAAGCATAGATTCACAAAGGATGTTATTTGCACTTCAATGGGCCATCTGTGTGTTTCCCTTCTTATCACCCTTTGTAACCAAGCAGTAAAGTCTTATGGTGCCAGGTCAAAAACAACCCGTGAAAGAACAAAAGCCTCCCAGCCTCCGAGCAGCGGTAGCGCTGTTAAAAAGTTTCCTTTTGTATCTTTGTAACTTGTATTTCAAGTTAGAAAAAAGAGTCAAATCTTTAAATGAATTAGAAAAATACCCACAGCAATGAAAGAGGAAGAGTTTAGCCTATAGATTACAGAGAATCATTAATAGAAGGTGGAAGAAGAAAACTTAATCCATCCATTTCAAAAGGCTTGCATAAATTCCATCCATGAAGATAGCATTTAAAAAGTAAGATAACCATTGTCCAAAACGATTCCAAATTTATTTCCGCTGCTTGACTCTTCTATTCTTCAATTTAAATTAATTTTTAAGTTTTTATAGGCAGTCTCTTTTTAAAACAATAAAAGTTCCTCACCACCTGGAAACATTTTCACTTTCTGTACCCTTCAGTTTTGAAGCTGCCCCAACTTTGTCAACCTTGGCTGGATTTTTTACCACCAGCTTGAATAGCTTCTCTTGCTTCTTTCATGGATTTTGCGATATCCCCGAGATCAGCAAGACGTATTCTTCCTGTTCACCATATCTTTGGGATGGTTTAGGTCCATTTTGACCACCCAGCGGCAAAAGTATTGGCTACGGTCTCAGAGCATCGAGACCGCACGACCATATTGTCGCGACTTTGGCTTCTCCTCCCCCAGTGAGCTTATTTCTTAAGAGTTTGTTCCAACAACCTTTTCCACCTGCACCAAGATGAGTAAATGCCACATTTAATGCTGTTTCAATAAAAAAATATTTGTTTTAATATTTCTGAGTTATCACACACACAATTTATAAACCTCTGTAATCCACCCTCCAAAATTTGAAATGTCCATTGTGATAATAAGATAAAAAGTTAGTAATTTAGTACATTTAGTCAAATCATAGTTAAAACATTATGCTAACTGTACAATGACAATTTTGTTGTTCAAATCTTATGCTCATGCAACATTTGGAAACAGAAGGTTTTGATGATGTATCCATAAATTTGGCCCATGGCAATTTAGCCCTGAGGAATAATCTTAGGCTTAATCAAAGATATGCTTTGAAATATGATTTCCCATTATATTAAATTCAATGGTTAAAAGCCAGCAAAAGTCATTTGTATTTTAACTGTGTGCATATATTCCAATATTCTTGTTAAAAATTACCTAGCACAAAGGAACTGAGAAGGGAAAGAAATGGATATGAACCAATAAGTAAGAAGCATTAAAAAACACTCAAAGAAACATTAAACTTGACATTTGGCAGCATATAAAAAGCAAGGAAACATTTCCATAAAAAATGTTTCCTTCAATTAAACTTATTTGGTTCATGCTTTAATTCTATGTGGTATCTTGATACCTACAATTACATTTCCTTTGGCTTATCAAAGTGATATTTCACAATATTGCCAGTGAAGCCAACCAATGAATCAATGACTGGATGGGATAGAAATTTATCATGTCAATGACTCAATAATATGAATTATTTGACCTAGTTCCTTTATGTTATCCTTGTTTGGATATTTATATAGTGTTTTAGATGCATCAAAATAAAATACTAGCTGTTATTAAAATCAAACTGACATAAAATTACTTCCAGAATTAGCCTTATCACACTTAAAAATAACCACAATATAGACAGCATGGGAAAGCCTAACCCAGTTCAGAACTACATGAACTACATGAACAGAAAAAGGCAGATTATTTCATGGTGCCAAGGCACCAATTCAGATCTTAGACCGTTATGCTAGTGGTTTTTTTTTAATGGGAAGAAGACACTAGCTGGCAAGCAAAGGGTCATTTGCGTTCCATAGAAAATATTTGAGATATTTTTTCATATAAAAAGCAAGACATATAAATATTTTTTAAAAGCATGCATGTCAATGGATAGCACTTTGCCTAATTTGAGTCTTACATCATCATTTTATAATTATGATTTGCTCCATTGCAACCAATACTAAATTGCTTGTCACAACTTTAGGTTTGATAGTGTTCTTAGCTAATGCTTCCAAATAGTCTGTAGCAACAGACACTTAGAATTTATTATTCTTCCCACTTATTAGGTCGCAATAAGTTTATCAGGTATTTGGACAGGCAGAAGAGAATATAGACAGGAAAAGAAATCACAGGAACATGTAATGGGATGAGGTAAGGAAGTGGATTCCCAAGAAAAAGGGGGAATTCTAAAGAAATAAATGGAAACTCAGTCCCAATATTATGTGTGAGAGAAAGAGGGTGAAGACATTTTCTCCCATAGCTCATAGAGCTCATAGAGTATATTAAAGATCAGATAGTAGAGTGCTCAGTCTGGAAATATTTTCTCTATAGGTGTGGAAACAATAAAGAACTCAGCTTGGCAAAAAAAAAATCACGTCTTTCCTGGGTTTTAGCTTTACAGAAAGAAAGACACTATTTAAATTTTTTGGCAACTGCACCAAATCACAGGTCCGCAAAAAAAAATGTTTCGAGAGCTGTTTTAGTTATTCCATGTAATTGTTGTTGTTTTTTTGGTGTGCTGAATCCGAAAGTGACCTCCATTTGGTCATAGGACATCACGTTTCCTGACAATTTAGGTAACTATGTTAAATAAGGCAATACCTCAAAATAAATGGAAATAGACTTATACAATTAAAGTTTTATTACAATATTTTCATGAAAATCCTTTTTTGAACTGAACCTACAGACACTAAACTCAATTCTTCTTCCTTGTGAGGCTTCTCTTGGTGCATTTACGCTTGTGAATAGCATATGGAATGTCTCTCTGAAGCATCCAACAGTAGTCTGCCATCATTGTAATGCTCCATTTTCCCTGGTATCTCCTTTCCATCTCTTTAATGTCTTGGTGGAATCGTTCACCTTGTTCCTCACTCACAGCTCCCAAAGTTTCAGGAAAGTAGTTAAGGTGGGACTGGAGGAAATGCACTTTCAAACTCATCAAGCAACCTAAAGCTTGAAATGCTTTCAGCATTCTTCCAAAAATCTTTTTGTAGTGAGGATCTTTGTTATTGCCTAAAAATTTCTGTACGACTTCTTTAAATGCAATCCACCATTTTGAGGATCCTTCATGGTATTGACAAACTCTTGATCAATTATAAGCCTTCTAATGTCTGGTCCGATGAACACACCTTTCTTCAATTTTGCCTCTGACAGGCATGGAAACTTGATGACCAAGTATTTGAAGCATTCTCCATCTCTTGGAAGTGATTTTACGAATTGCTTCATCAATCCCAATTTTATGTGGAGAGGTGGTAGAAGACTTTATGGGAAGGTACCAAAGTTTCTCAGAGGACATTTTTTTCACCAACTGTTAGCACCCTTAGTGGCCAATTCTTCTTGGTCCAGTGATTTTGTCGGTCTCGACTGTCCCATAGACACAGAAAACAAGGGTATTTGGTATACCCAGCTTGTTGCCCGAGCAGCATGCACAAGACCTTCAAGTCCCCACACACTTGCCAACCATAGTCTTAATAATTAAGTTTACAAAGAACCAATTCCAAGTTCTCGTAGGTTTCCTTCAAGTGTATGGAATGACCTACAGGTATGGAAGCGTAAAAACCGTTGTGAAGTAAAACTGCTTTGAAACTTCTTTTTGAAGAATCTATAAAAAAACGCCATTGCTCTGAATCATATTGGATTTTAAATTGACCCATCAGGCCTTCGACATTGATACAATAAACCAACTTGTCTTCCTGGGTGAAGTAAGGAACAAACTCCTGTTCACAATGTCTGAACAATAAATTCCTGCTTTTCAGCTTTAATCCGAGTAACTCAGTGGCATCTTTGGAAAGTTTCAAGTCTCTTACCAAATAATTCATCTCTTCCTGAGAAAACAATTTTGGTCTTGAATCATCTTCAAAGTCAGAACTTGATTCGTCATCTCGTTCAGGCATGACTTCACCTTCATCGGAGCTAGGTATCTCTTCCAAGGTAGCAGGGGGCTTGGGTACTGGTATATCTTTGCCATGGGGGATGGGACAAATTGCTGAGTAAAGATTTGGGTATGAAATGGAATTAAACCCTTTCACATTGCATGAACAAAAGTAACAGTCATCACTATGGTTCTTCTGCTCTCGCCATACCATAGGAATCCCATAATGGAAAGATTTTTTACCTTGAACCAGTTTTGGAGGTCCTCAACACACCATTTGCACACTTTATGAGGCGCCCAAACTTTATCTTGATCTCCAATTTTTAGTCCAAAGTATGCAAAGTATACTTTTTTCACAAAGTCTGTAATATTCTGCTGTTGCTTCAACACTGTATATTCACCACAGATGAAACAGAAACTGTCTGGCGAATTAATACACTTTCACGGAGCCGTAACATAATGGTTGAAGAATGATGAGCTAACATGAATTGCGATGAAAAAGTGTGAACAGCCTAGAACCAAGAACCTGATGATGATTCATGCACAAGTGTGGCATGCAGGAGAGAGCAGCTCTGTGTCTGTACACAAGATGTCACAGTGCTGGCCACGCCCCCTGCACTGACCGGAGATGCTGCTATCTGCCCTGGGTCTCCCTCCCACTGGATTCTTCAGGAAAGATTAACCCCTTCTACCATTAGAAGCACAGACTTAAAACTTGCTTAGCTTATGTATATATTGCTGACCATCAGATTTACAGTGTTATATTTTTTTTACATAACTCGGACAAACCCTTTAAGGGTTTTTTGGCATTTTATATTTTAAATACACTTATGTGAATTAATTAATAGTAATTTGGACTTTAAATTTGGTTAAAAACTCATAATATAAAAAAATACCAAAAATTAAAAAAAAATGATAAATTTAAAGACAATTTTGCATGTTGTGGCAAATCATGATGTCTAGGAATTTTTTCAATATTTTATTTATTTTCAGCACACCAAAATACATGGAAATTAGATGAAAATAATCAAACAGCTTTTTAGTCGCAGACTTATATATAAGTTCCATTATCTTCCCCAAACATTGCTCTGTTGAAGGTAATGACAAGCCTTTCCACTTTTGTGCATATGATGGTCCTATTGTAGCATATATAAAAGCAAAGTTTTGTGGCTTTTTCCTAATTGTTTGTCCATTAGTCCAAAAGAAAAGTCTTCGTTGTACTTTAACCTTTAAAAATCCTGTGAATTAATGTATCCATTTGTATCCAAAATATTTTATTATTTTACACTCCTTCATGTTATTTGCATTTCCAGCAGTGATTCAAAATACCCTCATGTGTTCCAGAAATTTGTTTTGAACAAATATCAACAATGCATCAATTTGTAAAAAGTCTCTTTAAGAATATAACATAATGTAAAATGTAAATCCTTTCAACTACAGAGTTTCCCACTGGTCTATTTGTATATCCAACATTCTTAATCCATTTTAAAATATATTCTTTCATTTGTTCTTTTTCTGTCTCACATTTCAAGAAAAATGTATACATTTTAGGCTCATCATAAGTACATAATTCTATTTTAAATTCACTCTTACTCTGTTCAAAACTTACAATATTTACATGATTAAAACCTGTGAATTTTACGTAACTGTTTATTTTTAACTGTTTATTTACGTAAGAAAACTATTGATACGAATATACTTCTGCTTCACATCTTATCTTGTTTCCATTTTACAATCCCCTTTAGAAAATTCTAGTATGTCTAAGGAGCCATTTACGCTTTCTTAACATTTCACATCTACAAAAAGCTTCTAGCGCTGAAAGCCATGAAGGTGTTTTCTGAAAAAAATCTAAGTTTATATTTATTCTATACTGTTAGGAGTAGCGGATTTGTTTCTTTTTATCCCAGATTACTACTTCTTTAAAAGCTGAAGCCATTTTGGCAAGCCCATTCTCACATCAGCTTTTCTCCTTCTGCTTCTAAGGAAAGGTGAATTATAAATATCTATATATAAATAAAAATGTAAATGTTCATTTGTTCAAAATCTTAAATCTCTGAAAGTTCTTCACCGATTGCTTTGAAATTTTGACACAATGTTGCATTCAAATACGCGTAAGTTTTTATATACCTATATTATATAGATGTCACACCTGTGACAGGTAAAAACATGCTTTTTTGAAAGCCAGCACCATCTATTGGATGTAAAAGCAACACACACTATACTAAATATTTCACAATTCCATTTCAATGTTTCCGATTGCATTGTTATATTGAATTTTCATAGATTTCGATTTATTCTCATTTTGATTTAATTATTTCGTGTGACATTGCGTTGGAATTGAGCTGTGTCATTTACCGTAGTGTTCATTTCATGAGAATAGTATATTTAGAACAGTTCGGCCTCTCTCCAGCTCTGTCCCAATGGTCCCTTTATATATGTGGCTGGGCTGCGGTCACATCCTTTCCCCTTTCTGTCCCCCCTCCAATGAGCTTTGGCCATTTCTGCCAAGAGGAGCCAAAGCCCTTCGGCCTCCCCTTCCCTCTCTCTCCCTTCTCCTCCCGCCAGGCCTTTGTTGTCTATGGTGGGACAGTCGCCTCCCCTGCCCTTAAGCTGGCCTCCTCGCACCCAGCCCAGCAGAGCTCCAGAGAAGCAGGGTGTCTCTTCAGCCAGGCTGGCTGCACGCGCTCTCCACCCCCCTCACAGCGAGCCAGCAAGGTGGCTCCAATGGGAGGGGGAAGCGCCTGGGGAAGGCATCATTGTCATTGGTGGTGGTGGTGGGCCTTCCTCCTGCCAGCCCCAATTCAGCAGCAGCCGCAGCAGCCGCAGCCTGACTCAATGGCAGAGGCGCAGGAGAGGAAAAAGATGACACAGCCCGGGATGCTGCATCGCCGGGCCAGCAGCAGCAGCAGCAGCAGCTTGGAGGACTTCCTGTCCAACCTGCTGGCCCAGCCGATGCTGCCTCCCCCCGCCTCCATTTCAGTCTTCTCCTGCCCTCCTGGGGCGCCTCCGCCGCAGAGCCTGGTGTTGTTCTCGCAAGGAGGAGGAGGCATAGGGGATCTGGCGGGCACCTAGTTGAAGAAGAAGAGAGTCTTCCAGATCACCAGCGTGATCCCGGCGCAGATCTTGGCCAGCCTCAGCTCCAACATTAACATCGCCGAAGACACGGAGAGCTACGACAACCTGGATGAGTTGCACACCAAGAACTTCTCCTCCTCCGAGATCCTGAACATCTTGCTCTCCCGGGCCACCGACTCCTCTGAGGAGACGCTCAAAAACTTCCATGAGGCCAACAGCCCTGGCACTGTCTCCCCTAGCCAGCCTCACCCGGCCCAGTAGCCCTGAGGCCTGACCAATGGCAGCACCCACCCGCCGCCTCACTATGCCCACAGGGGACACCCCCAGCCTCCCTCCCATGCTGGGGTCCCCCCGACCATGTCCTGAGGGGCCCCATCCAGCCCGTCGTTCTGGAGGCTGCCCATTGCAGGGAGCTTGAAGGGTGCCAAGCCGGGGCCTGCATGAGCGTCCTCTGTGGCAGCTCTTGAAGGGGCCACCATGGTTCATTTCCTCTGGTGGGGAAGCCATGGCCAGTGCAGCAAATGGCAGGGCCTGCCAGGTAGGCAAGACCCTCCGAATCTTGCCGCTGCTGGCAACAGCATGACCCAGCCCGGAGAGAACCACCCTGGGAATGTTTCTTTCTTCACATGCTGTTGGTAAATGTGCCCGATCCAACATCTTTCCAGCAATTGAAAATTGATTCTCACACGGATAATTATATGTTGCGTGTTCTAGAGTCGGCAAACCAGACAATCTCTATATCTGCACAGACAATGGAACAACAAAAAATATTGCATACCCCCAAGCATTGTGAAATTAAACATATTAGAAACTTGCACTTTCTCTTTTCTTTCTTTTCCATTTAACCAGACTGGGCCACAGCAACGCATGGCTGGGTACAGCTAGTAACAAATAAATACATTTCTTGTCATAATATAGCCTTTATTGTCATTGTACAAAATAAATAGAACAAAATTGGTTATATTTCATATGCCTTCTTTACCTAAAAGCACACTGCAATATAAAATTACTAGCATTCTTCCCAAATTGCTACCAGTTTGTGTCAGCTGAATAAAATGAAATACATTGAGTTATTTCTCTAACCAAAAACAAGCAACTACTTGCTACATGTCTATAGTATATTAGGTTACAAAATATTTTGAATTATGCTGGGATATTTGTGTACTTTTGCAACTTCCAGTTATAGTATTTGCCTACAACATAAAAGGTAAAGCAAAAAAGAATAGGTAATTTTAAGGTTGTAATAGAAAGATCAGAAAGGTCAGCAGTTTGGTGGTTCAAATCCCTAGTGCTGCATAACAGAGTGAGCTCCTGTTACTTGTCTCAGCTTCTGCCAACCTAGCAGTTTGAAAGCATGTAAAAATGCAAGTAGAAAAATAGGGACCACCTTGGTGGGAAGGTAATGGTGTTCCGTGTGCCTTCAGCATTCAGTCATTCCAGCCACATGACCATGGAGATATCTTCAGACAGGGCTGGCTCTTTGTCTTTGAAACGGAGATGAGCACCACCCCCTAGAGTCAGGAATGACTAGCACCTATGTGCGAGAGGAACCTTTACCTTTACATAGTCAGAATAGGCTGGGACTGCACATTTCAGGTGTAACTGATATTCAGAATTAAACCACTAGGCAGTAGCCTGTAAAGGGGTTACCATTAATATTTTAAAAGAGTGGGTGGCATGAAGTCCGATTATTCCTTTTTATGCTTCCATATAGTTGCTGAACTGCTTATTAATTTATTTCTGGGTCCTCTTCAAAGTGATTGTCACCATAAAAATCCTACAATATTATGATACAGGATACAGTCAAATAAAGGAGGGATAATGATAACAATGTGTGTGTGTGTGTGTGTGTGTGTGTGTGTGTGTGTGTATACAACAAAGGAAATTGGATGTAAATTGTAAACAGTGATTTGGAAAGGAGGATTAGAAATTTTTGTTACTAAATATTATGGATGTTTAGCTAAAATAGGCCATAAGGATTCAGTGTTATTGGAGGATTTACAAATAGCAAATGAAATGTCAGTATGTAGTTATGTTTTAAATCTTGGTATATTTTATGATTAAGGACGTTTAAACAATTATAGTCAAATGAAAAAGGAGGTATGATGATGGTAATATGTATAAATATCTGAGTTAAAATACTTGAGTTAATATGAAATATGTTTGATGACTGTGGAAGAGATGCATGAAAGTCTTTTGTAACCAACTGATACACTTTCTACAGTATATAAAGAAGGAGGATTTTTTGTGTTTGTTTTGAAAAATAAAAATAAATATTTTAAAAAATCCTACATGGTTTGGCATAAAATATTTTCTGGAGTATAAGTTGCTCCGGAGTATAAGACACACCTTAGTTTTTGTGGAGGAAAATAAGAAAAAAAATTCTGTCTCTGCCTACCAGCAACAGGAACCTTCCCACCAAAGATGGTGGGAATTTTTCTACTTGCATTTTTACATGCTTTCAAACTGCTAGGTTGGCAGAAGCTGGGTCAAGTAACAGGAGTTCACTCTGTTATGTGGCACTAGGGATTTGAACCACCGAACTGCCAACCTTTCTGATTGACAAGCTCAGCATCTTAGCTACTGAGCTACTACGTCTCTGGCTATATGGACATGAAGTAAAGGTTAAATAATTCTTTCTCATGAGAAGATAAGTGTGAGTTTATCCGAAGCAACCTTTCTTATCCTGCCATCCTCCTATATTAAAACTTATATCCCATCATTCTAAACTGAGTAACATGTTAATCAAGGATTATGGAAAGTGTCACATTGGATACAACCAAATTCTGAAAGCATGGGACAGAGATTGAATTTAATCATGGGGCTAACGGAGATCTAATTATCAAGTAGATGCAATGCTTCAAGGAAACTCACTTAGAAAAAGCACTAGCCACCGGAGAAGCTTGCATATTCCATCACTATATTCCCACCTTTTTTAAAAAAAGCTTGCCACAAACCTCAGGAGGAAAAGACTCAGATCAGATATAGTTCACCTGCAATTTTTTTCTTTATAACATTCAAATCCCCAAAGTTCTAACTGAAAAGTTCGGTACCTCAGGATAAAAGTAGACGTGGCACGGAAGCCCCATGATTAGAACTCCTCATGTCTTTTTCTGCTACAAAAAAGCAGCTGTCTCAGTGGCAGTGTATGTGACTTACATGCAAACAGTCCTGTCTCTGGCAACTCCTGACTGATACCTGGAGAAAATATCAGTGTAGAAAATGAACAAGGCTGTTCCTTCTTCAAATCAGTAAACGTATCGCCTTTATTCAGGGCTCGATTGAGAATTTGCAGCAAAGAGAGAAGGAAAAAAGAAATCTTTTCCTTTGGGATCTTAAATGAAAATGTTATTATTTCCGAAGCTTTGTTTCTCCCATATGAATGTAACTAAAAAAAAGTACTGCAATTGTTCCAGTCTGTCCAACTGCATTAAATGGCAGTTTGGGGAGAAACAGAATTTTCTAGAAGAAAATAATACATCTGGAAAAACAAATGTAGCCCCTTCTTTCACTCTCTACTCCAGACTAAAATCTCTTGAGTATATTTGGAGTTTGGAGTTTGGAGTTTATTCAATTTGTAGGCCGCCCTATTCCCCGAAGGGACTCAGGGCGGCTGAACAAAGCCAAGGGAGGGGAAATTACAAAAAGTAAGACAAAGACAATCAGACAATACGAACAATTTAAAAGCACAACAGACACAGAAAATTCGAGTGGGGGGGGAACTCAACCCCAGGCTTGCTGGGACAGCCAGGTCTTCATGGCCGTCCGGAAGGCCTGAAGGGTGGAGAGGGCCCGAATCTCCACGGGGAGCTCATTCCAAAGGGCTGGGGCAGCCACAGAGAAGGCCCTCCTCCAAGTAGTCGCCAGCCGACATTGGCTGGCAGATGGAATACAGAGGAGGCCTAATCTGTGGGATTGAATGGGTCTGTGGGAGGTAATCGGCAGAATGCGGTCTCTCAAATACCCAGGTCCAATACCTGGGTATTTTTTGCTCCCCAAAAAAATAAGGATACCTAAAAGCTTCAATTCTAAATTTACAATGTTTCATCTACTTTGATGGCCGAACTACATTCATACAGCCCAATTCTTTTCCAGTATATCACATACAAAGTAACTTCATCCATGGAATGGTTTGGAAAACATAAATGGGAAATTTCTAGGATATTAAATGAGATCAGAAAATATTTTGATCACAAGTACGAACAGGAAAACTTAGTCTCAACAATGCAATGGTTTAAAAAGAGGTACAATTATATTACATTCCAAATCTCAACCTTAGATTAAACTCAAGTTCATACCCAGTATAAAGAAAAGGTCCTTCATTTTGATCAAATGCTTCAGTTGCAACTCAGTGGTGCAGAGGACCTCAGCTGATGCCTCGTTTAATACCACCATCATGCTAGAATCAAGAAATGCCACAACTAGAGAACAGAGTTAGTAGCTGAGATAGTATTCAGCTGGTTTGGACCGGTTCAGGCGAACTGGTAGTGGCCCTTCCACCTGTCTTCACTCTATGCAGTCCTATTTAGCAAAGTTTTTTAGGCCATGTGCATGCATGGAAGGCACGTGCATGAATAAAGCACATGTGCAGAAGATGTGCATGCACACGAAGCGAGCATGCGCGCACACAGACAATTGGTGATAGAAATAAGTGAAACCTGCTGCTGGTTAGTAGGAATGTATAACTATCAACCTATCCTGGGTATTCATTCCAGGGATTTAATTTCACATTTTTCGCTGGAACTAAAGTAGGTCATTCTAAATTAGTTGGATTGTTCCTGGAGAGCTGCTTCTTTCTTTTTCAGAGTTCTATATACAGCAAAAACATTTACTGTGCAAAATCTTGCTTGTAGCTATTTGCTCTTTCTTACAGCAGTTGTAATCCCTTGATCTGTACAGGAAGTCAATAAAGTGAATACCGTTCCAAGACAAAGGAGTACATCAGATAATGTTCTTGAAACTTTTAGTCTGTAGTTGTAAAGATAAAGTTGTGATTTGTGTAAACTCCATAGATATTATATAAATAACAGAAATAAGAAGCCTGGTATTTTGTATTCATTTATTTACTTTTTTGGCTAATTTCATATCTAAGTAAAATTCACAGTTTTTTTAAGATAGCAAGAGAAGGATGAGGTAAAATCATAGATCAAGGTCATGAAATTATTATATAGAGTATCATGAAACTATATATGTGAAATCAGAATGCAAATATTAAAATGGTGGTGCCGTTTTCATTTTAACAAATGTCATGGGAAATCAGCCTTCATTACTATGCATCCTTCATCAGCTGGGGCCAAAAGGGTTCAAGACTTATCTCATTTTCATTGCTTTGTAGAGAGAAATTCCCTCTGGCATTTAATAACTGTATAAGATGTGCATCACACTTCATTTCTACTAATTTGATTCCATTACACTCCCCATTCATCTGTCAAATATAAGGAAAGGAATTCTAATTGAGGAAATAAAGTATGTGTGGATATATATTTATATGCCTGAGAGGAGGGAAGAAAGATTTTTGATAAAATGAAACCAAGTTATATTTTCTATTCTTAGCTAAAGCAGTATCCAGCACTTGTTTTTCACTCAAGTGTTAAGAACTCTTCAGTTTAGGACTTTTTAAAAGAGAAGTGAGGGAGGGGTGGAACTGTAAGTCAAAAGATAGTTGAGTGCCTATAGTTCAGAAGTCTACTAATTCCAAGCTAAATAAGTTTTGTCTTTTGATGGTGTTATGCTCACCAAAGAGAACTGATGTAGAACTTGGAAGGTCCTTCTGTTGTTTCCAGAGCAAAAGAGTCTAAACTCCCATTTTTAAGTAAAATAGGGAGAAAAGGAAAATCACATCTAAAATTCTAGAAATTTCTGTATATAAAAAATTGGACCAATAATAGCTTTCAGTTAAGTCGCTAATTTTGTAGAACTCATTATACCCTACCACCACTATAGGATAAATGTCATTAGTATTTCTTACAATTATTTTGAGCATCCACATGTTAGATTGATGCTAAAATATGCCTCAGCAAATCATCTCGACATCAGAGGTGAGGCTGGTGATGATCCATTTCTAGGATCTTCTTACTGATGCAGTTCCATCTGCTACAAGTAATTTTTGAAAAGATTTCCTGCACCAATTCCGATTTTCAACAATATTTAAATTAGACAACAACTATTTCTGATGTTAATTTGCAACTGTCAAATTATTAACAAGCAAGCAATTGCTCTTTTTGGTCCAAACTGTACATTAAATTGTAAATTAATATATCACAATATATTAGTAGTAGTAGTAGTACCCTGAAAATAAGATAGGGTTTTTTCTTTTGAAAAAATAAGTGCTTGACTTTATTTTGGGGGAGATCTTATTATTTTTGAGGTACAAGTAGCAGTGAGCATGGCTCATGGCTGTTGCTGTGTTGCAATATTTTTGGGGAGGGCTTATTTTCAGGGGAGGGCTTATTTTAGCACATGCGCTCATAAGCCCAATTGGGCTTATTATCCGTGGAGATCTTACTTGCAGGGAAACAGGGTAATAGTACCGTAGTAGTAGCAGTAGTAACAGCAGCAGCAACCCTCCTTGTAAAACATCAACAAGACCAAAATCCCAATTGTAATAATGAACTGTATTAATACATTCAGATATATTATAAATTCCTACAAGAAATTAAAGGAATTGTCTTGTAAAGCATAATCCCATAATTGCTAAATTCATATTCTGAAAGATAATTAAATAATGCATAGTATGCAATGTACTAAGCCATTAATGCGACATTGTTTGGCTAAGGTGCTTATAGTGACTGATCAAATAATTGGTTCTTATTCTAACAAATAATGAAATTAGTATCTGGATCAATGGCTGAAAATTAGATACAACTGCTGAACTTACTAGATGCATAATAATCAGGCACTCAATATTACTGTCAAAGGACATATACCATGGACTAAGCAAGTCAATCTTTGAGCTGTAGTCTAAGAGCTGTGTATTGATGGTTGGCTTTTCTCAACTTCTATATCTTTTGCTGCAATTTTGTTATGTTCTTTTATCTTGTTTTTAAGTATTGTTAACTCCCCAGAGTCATGAACTTGAAATGGACATCCATGCAAATTTAATGAATGAATGAAAGTTACAATAGGGTTAGACCTATTCCCTATCCTCTTTAAAATCTACATGAAACAATTGTAGGAGGTTATCTAATGGTTTGGGGTGAAATACCATCATCATGCTAAAATTACCTAGCTGTGTTCACCCCCGGTTGAGAAGAAGAAATGGTGGAAGTCCAGATCTGGCACCTGATAGTTGTGAAAGACTGGATCAGATTTAAAAAAAGGCTTAGAACTGGAATCAGAAAAGTAGAGATTCTGTTTATACATACACCTTCAGTATCTGTAGCTCTTCTATATTTAATTCTATATGGATTAGCACCTTTTCAGAAGGAGCAACACTGAAAAGGTTCTCCAAAATACTTCTGCTGCTGGAACATCAAGTCAAAAGCTAGGATGGCACTTGCTTCACTCCGACTGATGTGCCAGTTGAAGCCTTTTCTGGATCAGAAAACTGTAGCAACAGTTATCCATGCCTTCATCATCTCAGGGTTAGCCTTACTGAATTTACTTTAGGGGAATACTTGAAAAATATTTTTGTATTTATTAATTTTATATCCTAACCATCTCATTATCCAAAGTTTGATGTTGAATAGCTATTATTCCCAAAAATATTGGGAAGCTACAGCTGGTTCACAGTGTAGCTGCCTGCATTTGAAAACACCAGCATGGCAAATAACATTAAGTACAAAAGCTAAAATGTCTGCCAGCTTCAGTCTGATTTATGTTGCTAGTTACTAAAACCCCTTTATGGCCTTTGTATGGTTAAGACAGTAAGATGGGAATCCCTCTCAAGATGCCATGGAAATTTGTTCTGAAACAAGACTTTAAGTAGCAGTCCCACTCCTGCTAAAATTCAAATAGCCCCTTTTCTGCCATCGATTTGGATGACAATGAAGACTGTTGTCTTCCAGGAAGCTTTGCATTGGAAGGTGAGAACTGCTGAAAGGGTATAACAAGTAAATGGCTGCATAATGTATTATATTTGTTACACTGCCATAAGTTAGAATGTGTGTTAATTGTTTGGTATATACTGTAAGCTGCTATCTATAGAAGTAGTACCACACATATACATTTTTTAAAAGGCAAATCAGGTCACTACACCTTGTTTAACAAACCAAGCTTAAACTAAATCATGGTTCAGCATAACATGAATGCAACTTCTGCATTTAATCTACCCTGAGTTTTATTGTTCTATTTATCTTTCCCACTGAAATCAGGTGAGGTTGTAACCTCATTCGCCCATTCACCTCATTCACCCATTTGCTCAAATGTGAGAAAAATATAAGGGGAGAGGATTTTTGTAAATGTTTCCCCAGCCTCTCTATCTTGAGATAAATGAATCAAAATGGAACCTTGCTCAGATTCAGTTGAATGTAGTAGAATGATCTGGGTAGAAGTATAAGTATAATCTTTATTGTCATTGTACTTAAATACAACAAAATTGGTTGTAGGGCTTTAATATTAGATCCTGTGGAAAACTATACTCACATGAAACACTGTACAGCCCTCTTCCAAAACATCTGCCTGGTATAGAAAAGTTGGATAATTGTGGAGATGAGGGCTGTGTATATTATCTCCCTAATTTTTCTTCAGATATTTAAGAGACTGACTAAATTGACCTTAGGCAGTTACTTGATTAATTCTTAGAGGCAATCATCATATGAACGGGGGCCAATAAGATGGAGATGCTATGGATTGAGAGTTTCCATGCCCAGGAATTAGGAAGGCAACTTGATTTAAGATGATTATATTTTTTCTCTAAAAAATGTAGGTCTTAGAACAGGAAGTCCAAATAATTAAAATAACAGGAAGATCTTGTTACAGCTTTAACTATGGACATTCCTAAAGAGTGATAACCTTTCCATAACATTCCATATTCTGGTAATATTTCAAATATCATATAAATGAAAGAGAATTCTATTCATTTATTAAACTTCTATGCTACCCACTACAATAAGGATTGTTTAGAATTTCTCCACACACACAACATTTAGCCACAACAAAGAAGAAGAATTGGATCATGTTTAAAAATAGACAGAACTACATTAAAACTATTATTGATAGATATAGGCACAAATTTCAGGATAATAAACAATTTAAATGGAAATGCAGTGAATATCACTACGAAGTGAAATATTTGATAAGGTATTCAGCTCAGCACGTAATCAGAAGTAATTAATAGAAGTTTCAAAGTTACTGATGTCTGTTGTTACAGTTTTTGTCTCTCCTTGAGACCTGGATTATAATAAAGACAAATTCATATAAAAGATTATGTTCCGCAAGTAGAACATGTGACAATCTTATATCCTGTCTAAATAAAAATCCTAGGTGATTCAAATGTTAAAGCTTCCCTTAGAAGACTGATTAATGGATCCTTTTTTCATGTTACAGTTAGTCCTTGAAAAAAATATATTGTGTGCAAGATTTTGCAGCTGACCTTGGAAAAGGTATGAAACAGCATTGAGGAAAGGAAGAAACATTGAACAGACTTACACAATACAGAGATTGAAGCACAGATGAGAAGAAAACTCAAAATAACTCTGATTTGATTTTGTTTTGCGTAATGTAAACAAAATAAAATGGTGTTTCAAGATTGTAATTTTAGCTTACTACAATAAATCCCTGCCATTCCCATTTCTTGACCTGACCTACCTATCTCACAGGGATAATAGTTATGCTAACTGTTTTTCAGAGTTTTCACAAGCTCTGGGTATAGTAATAGACCAAATATTGACTTTGAAGTCAATGTTTCAGCTGAGAATCAGTACAATTTTGTAAGATGCCAGTCATTTGCACATAACGCTACAGCAGGATTCTTTAAGAGTACTTCATGATCAAGTAAATGAGACTATTTCATTCATAACCTTAAATTAAAGTGTAAAAAGTGTGTAGCCCATTTGTGGACCCCAAAGTAATGGAGCCAACAATTTGGCCCTTAGTTTTTGCTTTCTTGGCAGAGGGGAGAGAATTAAGGCATGGAATGAGTGCCTTGAGGCTTATAAACTATCTTTAGATATAAGTAGAAAATTTATCTAATGAATATACTATATTATCATTAAATTAGGTCTTCTTATATATGAGTGGATTTCTGGGCTTGAAAAAAATGCAGTCATCCTCTGATGAACATTGGCTTCCATGAACACCTAATTTCAGAGTTTACTTAAGATTTGTTTATCAGAACAAAACTAGACATACATTGAAATTTATGCAGCTTCAGACAGCAAATTAGCCAAGCATTCCTGTGTTTTTGTAGACTATAATATTACATGTTTTAGGCCTTACTTACAGATAAGCTTTCCTTCAGCTATCAAGTGTATGATCTCATTTATCTTGCAATAAAAGCAGTTTTCCACCACGACAGAAAAAGGTTGCTTATTAAATGTCAGGTCTTCCTGAAACTTTATCTGGAATGATAAAATATTTTATGGGAAATTGCATACACATTTTGTTGTGTTTTCCCTGAATGAGAAGCTCCTGGAAAGTAGTTAGTAATATCCAAAATATTACTTCGATTTAAGTACCCATACACAAAGTAAAGCAACATTTCTACAATGTACCAACCTGGCAACAGATTGATAGAAAGATCATAATCTGCCTTAACATTCAATCAGCTCAGGTACGTTATGTTTGACTGTTGTAGTAATTGTCTTTATGTGAAATACAAGATGGGATATGGAATATAATGATATCTCACTCCAAGAATGGAAAGATGCTTACATATAATGAGAACATCTTATATTATCAATTCTCATTAATTAAGTATAAACTGATTTCCATGGACTTTTACTCAGACATTGAGAAGAATGCTTTCTTAAATATCTGTAGAAACAGGGAATGGCTCTGTTAGATGCAACTACAGTATGAATATAGGAACTAGTGAGCAGTCTATACTTCTTTACCTACATATGTTTATAAGGGCTTCTTTAAGTGGAAATTGGAATCTTGGAACCAATCAGGACCCCATCTTGTATTTAGGACATCTATGTAGAACTGTAGGGCCAATAATTGTATAAGTGGGATGTTCATTAATACTTAGGCACAGGCCAACATATTTATGCATATTTTAACTACTGAAGGGATGTGTATGTATTCATTTAGTAGTGAATTTCTTTCTTCAGTGAGAGGAAATGGTGTCCCACACAGAGCCAAGACCATTCTTGTGTGTAATTACAAGTTGCTGATGCCCATAACCATCCAGATAGTTGTCCTTTATGGTGAACATTTTATATTGCCCATTCCCTTGCTAAATGCTCAGTGAAGTGTATTATGAGTAGACTTGCCAATATAAGCTCATCTTACATAAAATGAAATTAAAAGGGAAGATCTACATAAAATACTTACTTGTGGAAAATTCCAAGTTCAATTCTTGATAAATTCTGTTAATAGGTAATAGACCTATTTTTGCCTGAGGTTTAGCACCAAGAGACTCCAGTTTTGGGGGATAGTGAAAACATTTGGAATGTGGAGAGCATGTTATAGAACTTTCATAAACCTGTCTGTCCACAAAACAACTGTCATCATGGCTGTGGCTAGTTACAAGTAAATGAAAGCAAGTTAATGAAGTTACTGCATGGTATTCCTAGTTCCTCAGGCTACACTGCCAGATTATTTTTTTCTTTTCTTTTTTTCCTAAGCAAATGGACCATTTCCTCTAAACATAGCACTGTGTTGAAGCCACCCCATTGGTTTTATTTTCTCAGAATATGCATTGGAATCAATGTGGACCTCCTAGAAAGTCGTGGAAATAAAAATGATGCCAGAGGCTAGCACTTGGCTTTACAAATGCCAGCTTCCCATTAAGAATTAGTAGATGTAAACTATAATAAAATAAGTCAGATGAAATGGGAATCCAAATATACAAAGGACATATGGTTTAACCTTGGAAATAGCAGTTTTATAATTTGAAAACTGATCCTGCAATGGGGAAAAATGTTTGGGAAGTATCTGAAAACAGGTTTGAATAAGTATTTCAGCTGCCCTAGTTTTGTTAATATTCTAAATGCAGTTTCAGAGATTATTTGCCTCAAGGGAAGAGCAAGGACCAAGTCCCTTCAGAAATTTTAGGAAATGCTAATCTATCATTCTCACAGAAAACCAGTTTTTCACCTTTTGGGAAAGAGCTGGAGATTAATTTCTATGGACGTATCCCTTTTTATTATATTCACATCCCTCAGAAATAAATCAATATTTTCAAAGTAATTAACTGATTAATTACTATGATTTCCTAAATAATACTTATTCAGTTAATTAGAATTTCCAAATGAATGTTTATTTGCCCCTTTCTTTCTTCCTTCTATTTGGAATGAACAAGCTATCTTAAAGAATTTTCAGCTTCAATTAAAAAAATAAATAAAAATCAAAAGCAGAGATACAATATTTTTAATTAATACAGGAATCATTATTTAAGACGTAAAATGTATTACTGATAACATTCACACTGAATCCTCAGAAAGATATAACTTAAACAAAATACCTTGTAGAATTATATTTTATCAACGTCATATGTATATGTATATTGTTGTTGTTGCTGTTAATCGTGAAGTCATGTCCAACCTATTGTGACCCCATGGACAAGGTTCCTCCAAGCCTTCCTGTCCTCTGCCATCCTCTGGCTCTGAAGCTCACACCAACTGCTTCAATGGCTCCATCCAGACACTTCATTCTCTGTTGTCCTCTTTTTCTTTTACCCTCAATCAATCCCAGAATTAGGCTCTTCTCCAGTGAGTCCTTCCTTCTCCTTAGGTGGCCAAAGTATTTGAGTTTCATCTTCAGGATCTGGCCTTCTAAAGAGAAGTCAAGGTTGATCTCCTCTAGGACTGACTGGTTTGATTTTCCTTGCAGTCCAAGGGACTCGCATAAGTCTTCTCCATAGTTCAAAGGCCTCAATTATTTAGCACTCAGCCATCCTTATGGTCCAACTTTCACAGCCATACATTGCAACTGGGAAAACCATAGCCTTGACTATACATACTTTTGTTGGCAGGGTGATGTCACTGATTTTTAGTATGCTTCTCTATGTTTATGTCTATGTCTATGTCTATATATATATATATATATATATATATATATATGTATATGTATATGTGAATGTGTGTTTGTCAAAGTAAATGAATGCGATTTTTCCCTACTACATATGCAAAAACAACCTGGCAAAAATTGGAATATTAACTTTGGGTAGCCAGCGGGATTGATTATGGTATTTTCAACATACCACTTACATTTTTTATAGCAATGGTAATTCTATACTTTTTTTTTGACAACTCATCTTCTGCCTCGGATTGATTGATAGAATTGATTCTGTCTCTGCCTACTTCTCTCACCACTGTCAATTGTTTAAAATGTGAGGAAGGGGTGGGTCCTGCTCTCTCTTCTTTTCTTTCTGCTTTCCTGGTTACAAAGGGGACATGAAATGGGAGGTTCTAGAACTTGGCATGGGTTCTTGGCAAGGATTTCATTAACTATTCCAAATCTCCCAATTGCTTCAGTTCCAATCAGTGCATATCATTACATTACTTAGAAGAATGAAATGAAGAGGATAAAAGGGTGAAAAAAAATCAAACAGACTTCACAGCTGCTGTAATTATCCTTTTTAAAGCTGTGAACCATAGGAAGGGAGCCCAGCATTCTTATTGGAATCTGTTTGCGATTTTCCAATATGAGTTGCAGCTGCCACACCATACCTTTGATTAAAGAAAATGAATAATTATAAACCTGAATGCCATAAAAAAGAACTTTTACCAGGAAGGAAGGAGAATTTGGTATTATGTATTTTGCTTTTAGGTGGAAGAGTTATCATGGATCTGGTTTGTACACTCCATTTAGTATACAGAAAAGCTGTTCAAAACAGTTTGTGTGGATGGTTCTTTCTGAAATTATAGTTATTTCAATTACATTTTAAGCTCTACAAAAAGTAAAGAGAAGAATAATGGCATATTCAACTGTAGCTCAAAAAGACTTGGAAAATTACTTACATACCAGTTGATGTAAATGAATTGTCTCATGTGTTATTTATTTGAAACAAGACTGGCACATAGAGAAAAATACATAGTGCCTATTCCAGAAATTATTATGTTTAAACAAAACACAAATGAAAGAGACATTGTGCCATGGAATTAATAAGAACCAGGGTAGAAATGGGAAAACCCTCTTGGACCCAAACACTCAGTGGATTTCTTTTTGCTGTGGTAAAATGAGTTGAGTTACACTTGAGTTCAATGACTGAAATAATAGCAGTAAATGAAATAAATGTATGATTTTTAAAATGCGCACATACACACACACACATACACACACTGATTCAGTGGAATGTCTATGCACAGTTTGTTTCATTGCAACATGACTGTTATTCTTGCAGAATCCAGTGAATATGGGCTCTTTAGGAATAAATATCAGCCCCTGCCATCTGTTTTAACGGTTGTCCCAATACCCATATAATAGTCTATAATGGCCCTGCTTACCATGAAGTGCTGTCCATGGACTGGTTCATCCTTCGGCAGCTGTGCATACAGTACTAATGGAATCTGTGCCCTGCATTATAACAGGGTTGTGTTAATTAAGAAGCTTTCTTAGACTCCTAATTTGAAGTCAGATAACATGAGAATGTTGATGGGAAATCTTACAATGACTAGAAAAAATATGTTAAGTGACTATAAATATAATTAAAATATAATAAATTTGCAGCCAACCTCCAAAAGGCAAAACTGTGAACATTTCTTAACTGGTTTAAAATTGTTATTCTTCCTAGAAGAGAATTTATTCTCATTCAAGAATTTATTAAATCTGAATGGGATTTTTATTCATGCATATATTTTACTCAAAATGTGCACGTGGTCTTATGCATCGAAAATATATATTATATGAAGGTATCTTGTCCATTATATCCAAAATTTGTTAAAGTTCACTATAAGGTAATGGTAAAGGTTCCCCTCGCACATATGTGCTAGTCTTTCCCGACTCTAGGGGGCGGTGCTCATCTCTGTTTCAAAGCCAAAGAGCTAGCTCCGTGGTCATGTGGCCAGCATGACTAAGGTGGTTCCTATTTTTCTACTTGCATTTTTACATGTTTTCAAACTGTTAGGTTGGCAGAAGCTGGGACAAGTAATGGGCACACACTCCGTTATGCAGCACTAGGGATTCGAGCCGCCAAACTGCCGACCTTTCTGATTGGCAAGCTCAGCATCTTAGCCTCCGAGCCACTGCTTTCCTCTAAATTTATCTTTAAATTGTAAATTTTATTGTCATCATGACCATCCAGTGCACCATCCACACACAACAAGCATACAAATCAAACACATGTGCTCTTTTCTACATTTTGGTCTGGCCCTAAGCAACAACAACAAAAATGCTCTTTTTTTCTGACAAAAGGGAGATGAAGAAATCCCTTTTGTACAAGTTTGTAGTATCAAAAATTTCCAGCTTTAATATCTGATAAAAATAAACAGCCTTTGTAATAATGAAGTGTTCGTTTTGTAATGCTGTAATTATGCAAATTATTTCTTAAGTGACACAATCCTCTATTTGGCTTCATGCAGCAAGATTTCAATGATTGGGAGATAGGAATCTGTTACTGAGGGATAACAATGGAAAGGACTCAAAAGAGGCTTTCAATGAAAAATGCAGATATTTACATAACAAATATAGTGTGTGCCCATACTTTGTATGTATAAACTGTATCCCACTAACTGCTGGGTTTTCTTTACTTTTCTGTGTCTTTCTTTGGTTGGCTTAAAACAAGATTACATAATCCTTATTTCCGCTATTCTAAACAGTTGTTGACCCCCTATTTATCTAATCTGTTATACAAATATGCATATTCATAAATATGCTGTGATTGGTGCAGCTGCCATGCTGCCATTAACTGTGTCAAGTTTCTTTCCATTCAAGTTCAAGAGGGTGTAAGAATAATCCTTCTTCTTGGAAAGTACTCATAAAAACCTCTGGGCATTGTCAGTGTTCATCAGAAGCAACTAAACAAAATCCACAGTATTAATTTATGCCCCATGTTCTCAACAAAATAAGGCAGGGCCAATGCCTTCAATCTCATTTTGTGTAGACAGTGATTCAGTGGTGGGATTCAAAAAAAATTACTACCAGTTCTGTGGGAGTGGCTTGGTGGGCATGGCAGGGGAAGGATACTGTAAACTCTCCATTTCCACCCCACTCCAGGGAAGGATACTGTACAATCTTCATTCTCTCCCCACTCCAAGGGAAGGATAATTCAAAATCCCCATTTCCTCCCGATCAGCTGGGACTCGGGAGGTAGAGAATAGATGGGGTGGGGCCAGTCAGAGATGGTATTTACCAGTTGTCTGAACTACTCAAAATTTCCGCTACCAGTTCTCCAGAACTGGTCAAAACCTGATGAATACCACCTCTGCAGTGATTGAAAAAGCAGAGACTTATATTTTTACTTATATTCTATAAATAAATATAGTCTAAAACATCTATAAGTAAAACCTCTATAAGTAAAAATACCTTAATATACTCTTATATACTTTATAACTGCTGATACTCTACTGGATTTTCTCTGCAGAATGAATTACAAATGTATCACCCTGATAGAACATGAAGTTTATGGGCCTCTTTCAAACTATGTAGAATCAATTCAATGGGAAGATAGGCAAAAATGTAGCCTCCATTGCTTTAAATTTGCTTCCCTTCTTATCACCTAATATTTAGGTGGGTTGGTATTTTGCTTTGTCCAAATAGACATTTTCATTTTTGGAGATCAAAATGTCTTATCTTTTGTCCATGCATTTTCTCATGGATTCTACTTGTAATTGTTGGTTCATATCTTACACATCCAATCTCTTCAATTATTTGCTGTCCTTAGTTCCTAGACTTTTCTGCAACAATATTTGCAATAGATATACACAGTTGTGTAGTGGCAATGTGGAAGACTATTCTTATTCCAAGGAATTTAAGTGACCTATTTTGATTTCTCCTTCATATTAAGAAAGCCCTAAATGTTTAGAGCTCATTCTAACATGCCTGTTTTTCATTCTTGTTTGTCAAATAAAGGGGAAGGGGGAATCTTCACATAGCTGCAAAGTTTTTCTTATCTGTGAAAGTCTCAATCTTTCTGTTCCCATCCTTCATTCAAGAGCCCCAGCTCAAGATCAGTTCTTGTAGTTTCATGAACATGGAAGCAGGGTCATAAAGCCAATTTTTAATAAAACTTTAGAACTGATCTTGATGCTGGGCGTTTCTGCACAAAATCTAGCATTGGGTACTTTAGAAATTTGCTACTCTTTGGATATTTCTGCTATTGCTCTTAAGGAACTCCTGACCACTTGTGAGAGATTTGGGCATCATCTTCCTTGGTACATACACTTTTTATGTTATGCTTTTAGATCTGTTCAATTGAATTAATAATAAAGCTTTTTTTTAATTCATTGGGTATGGAACCAAAAGAATAAATTACCTGATCACTACCCTGACATTTGGCAAAACAACAATGTAGGTCAAGGCTGCATTTGACTCTTCTCCTAACACCTCCAGAAACTGTTACCAAATGACACAAAAGTGGAAAATAATTAAAGAGCTTATTAAACAGCTTATTAAAGAGTAATGCGATATACAACTTAGATTAACGTGTTAGTGAAATAAGTACACTGTCATATCTGTCCGGAACTTATTTATTCCTTTCTAGAACATAAGAAATATGGATCTAAACTTTAACCTATTTTCTACTCAACAAAAGAATAAACTACCTGCAGAAAATACTGGAATGATTGTGTGAAAAGTGTTTAATATTGGATGTTTTGGATAATCTCCAGAAAATAATCAAGTTATTCAATCAATGAAAAAAGAGAACAATATCATATATAAAACTGATCTTGAAAAAAAGAATAGCTTGCCAAGGACAAGGCAAGGCAGCGCACAAATCCCAGACAGGCAAACATTAAAAAGGGAAGCAATACTCTGCTCTTTCAAAATTTAATTATCTCTGAAATAGCAAGTGACATGCACTGCAATCAAATTCCCTATGCCAAGCTGAAATTGGCTTGGTGTGTACTACTACAGGCAAGTTCTTTTTAAAATAATTCAAAATACTAACAAGATTGGGAAACTGAGTGTAAAATTAAAACACTGGTGATTCTTCTAAGATTGCATAAATCTGATGAAAATATTTTTTAAAAAGCAGCCAAAGAAAAGAAACTTTTCTTACATAGCAATCCTAAAATGACCTTCTTTGAAAAAATGCCAGAGATATCTTTCCTTGTGTGTATATCAAATCTAGTATATGTTTAAAAATGTTCTTCAGACAGAACTCAATTGTTCAATACCAGCATTCATAATAAAATAAAAATATACAACCAGTAGGTTGTAGTGTAGACTACAACCAAAATAGATAGCTACACTGTCTTGTAGCTGTGAAGAATGGATCTCATACAACTGGTACAATAGGATAGACGTTTCGATAGATAGATAGATAGATAGATAGATAGATAGATAGATAGATAGATAGATAGATAGATAGATATAGACAGACAGACAGACAGACATAGTTATATATAGATGATAGATGATAAGTAGATGCTTGCCTGTTTATTTCCCCTGCAGAGTATAATTTGTTCCACCTATTGTTACAACTGCTAAGGAGATACAGTCAGAGGGTGAAATATAAGAGTTTTTCCAAAAGAATCAAGACTATTTTGGCACACATCTAATTAATCAAACCCAGACATGTTTCTGCATTCCATATTCTGTAAACAGTTTGAAGGAAGGTTACCAGGAAAGAAAAGAAATAAATATTGAATGGTTGGAGAGTAGTCAATATAATAAGTAAAACAATTCAGAATAATAAATTAATTATTACATACTGTATAAAAGAAAAAAAATAGAACAGGGTAGGGTCTACACATACACACGCGCACACGTGCACCCATGCGCGCACGCACATACACCTCCATTAAGAAATTTGTTGAAGCCAAACCAGCTGCAGCCCAACATGTGCATTGTACAGACAAGTGAAATCTCTTACTGTGATTCGGCATGTGTGATCACTTTCCTTTTGAGAAAAATGTCATAATAATGGCACCCTTGACTTTAAATGCAGTTTCAAGGATCTTATTTTCTATAGTTTAGAACAGTCCTTTCATTTATGAAACTACTGTAACTACTTTACTTTACTAAAATCTTTTCATTCTCTACAGCCAGCATTTCTTATTTTTAAGACCTGGGAAATTTTGTCACCTATATGACCTGCTATTATACACCACAGGATGGAAGAAATTAGGGCATTTTTTACTATGTCTTAAAAAACCTTAGCTATTAGTTTGCAATATTGTAGTAATAGTAGAATGATTTATTTGTCTTATTTGACCACCAAATTGGAAAAATTCATGGTGGCTTGTATGTTTCAATGTTATAAAAAGAGAATGAAAGGGAAAGGGAAAAAAGGAAAAAGATGTTTTGCCCCTAGATTTTTTAATACCTCTATGTAGTCTATATGGTCCAGGGGATTTGTTTTAGATTCCATATGAATAGTGTTACAGATTTACTTAAGGCTCATGAGCACTAAATCACCTAACCATATATCCCAAATTTCTAGGACATTTATTACACATTTAAAAATCATATTTTCAGGACTGAAAGTCTTCTGAAAGAAATGGTGGACTAAATAAGGTTCTTTCTACCCATGTTTGGATTTTTTTTTCAAGACATATAAAGATAAATAAGTTTGAAAATTGGACATTAGAGACAACTAAATATTTTAGTTAAAGGATAAAAATACCCATGTTTGTTTAACAATTAATTAACTAATTGGCAGAAAACATTATTACTTTGAAAATACTAAAGAATACTTTTGAAAAATGGAATCAGAAGTTAGTATCCACAATAGCAATACTTGTTCTATATATAGACTATGTCTAAAAGATGTTATAGAAGCAATGCAGTGGTGAGTTGCAGGCAGTAAGCCCCGGTACAGGCGTACCGGACCCTGCCTGGAGCACTGGATGCCGCTCTGGTATGGTGCTCCAGAGGGCCCACCCATGCTCCTTACATGTCTTTACAGTCTTCAGTGCTTCCACGCACGTGCAGGGCGCATACAGCACCTGCGCTGCACTACACCAAGCAGCTGGAGCATTACAGAGGCATCGCTGGATGGCAAGATGCATGCACACGCTGCGCGTGTCCATGTGGACAACGCCGGGCCCATTCCAACCGTACCGGTTGGAACAGGATCTGGAACCCACCACTGAAGCAATGGCAGATGGATAACAAGTTTTATTCTATAAGATATATTATTTGTAGAAGCTACAAGAATGATTTGAATGAGGATCAGTCACTGAAAATATAAAGTAACCTGCTCGGTGTTTCAAAAATCAAACACAAATAATAAATCAAATGGGTGATTGGGATATTTTTTTACATTGGATTTGGGACAAATAAAAAATGAAAAGAAATCAAATTATATAAATTTAAATGGACTAAGGGTTAAGTCTTATAAAAAAGGAATATAAAATTGGTTTATTTGATCAAAGTTAAAATAAAATATGCTGCTGTTTCTGGTAAACTTTATTGGATTTTCTGCTGACATCAGGCAGGACTGAAAAAACGATGACATACATACATGCACACATAACTTAGATCTAGATGTCTGTTTCAATAGATTCAGTGCAGTCTATCTGAAATGAGTCTAGAAATCATTTTACTGTTTCTATTAAAATCTCTTTATCTTGTAAATCAAAACATCCATTCAAACTTTTTTTTTACTGGACCTTGTATGCCATCCAGGTTTCCTTGGAGAGCTTTGGCTTGTTGTTCTTGTTGTCTCACATAGTTAAAGATGATTTTAATTTCTCATTTGGTTCAGTCTTACCTTTTTGTTCTTTTAACTGCTTCTTGATTTCATATATCTCCTCTCAATCTTAACAACAGGGTAAGCAAATTCTAAGAGTTCACAGAAAACTGTCGATTTAGTGAGAACAGTTTTTAAATTGTTTACTTCACAAAAATAACTTCACACAGAATTTTGGGTGTAAACATAGCTTTCTATGTATTTCTTAATTGAATTGAGATGTCACCCACAGTTCCCAACTAGATTTGGGAATAATTTACCTCTTGCATAAAACTTCACTCCATCCAGGGAAATGATCTGGGAAATAAAATTCAAACATAGGTTGAGGTAAATCAGTTGCAGATGCATACACATAAACACATGAATCCCTTGGGTATAAAAGAGAGAGAATGCAGACAGAGAAAAATTTGCAAAAAAAACCCTGTTACTATAGCCTATTTCTATTAAGAACTGTTCTCCATCTCCTGATCTGATCTATTTTGAAGGACTGGTTTTCCCTAACTCTATAACAACATCTCCAAAGCATCCATGTTGTCAGGGGAAAAAGGAATGAAAACAAGAAAGATGCTTTTTCCTAGATTTATATGGCATTAATATCTTCCAAAAGTCCAAGATCAGCACAAGGAATTTGATTAAACGTTATGCTCTGCAATCTTCAAATGCAGTCCACAAATTTTATTTTGCAGTTGATTGGGTAAAGAGAAATAAACTGGGTCTTAGCATATCTTAGTATTTTCCCTCATATTAGAAGTTACATTTTTTTCAATAAAAATGCTGCAAAGATTAGCATATTTTTCTTGAGGTTTCCTCCAAGACTGAAGTGAACTATCTTAATCTCACCTGCAATTATTATGTTATTGTTTAGAGATAGGGCACTTGAACGGGTTCAGGATACCAGCTTAAAAGATGGAAGACCTGACTTCTTAACATATGGACTGCCTTGATGGCATTCATTTTCTGCACAGGAATACATGGTTGACATTCTGCTCCAGAGGTAGGTTCTTACCCATTTAAAAACTGGTTTCCTGAGTGCTGCACATGTGTGCGCAGTATACAAAATACTTACATTTCAGATTGTTGCTTGGGAAGGAAAACAGCTGAGGCGCCGCAATTTGCTCTGCCATGTGATTCATCTGAGAAGATAAATGTAGGTAAAATGCAGGGGTGGGCAGGTGGGCCCACTTGCTTGTGGCACCAAACCAGTTCGCTCCCAGCCAATCTTCAAATCTACAGGTTTGCCCAAACTGGTTCCCACCCTGTCTTGTTCCATATGCTGAAAACTATTTGTACATGACAAAATTGAACATCTGGATGGGTGACTTTGCTGGTCCCACACATTCCCATTGAGGAAGCATTGTTTTTGTAGGCATGTTACAAATTTTGTGTTCCATAGATTTTGTAACTGGGGAAGTTATGGGTTTATGCCAGGGAACCACTCTTAAGGATATGGTAGCTGGGATATTTACAAGAATACCTTTTATGTCTATAAAAGGAACAAATTATGTAAGTAAGTGTTTAGAGAGCTCTTGTATAGCTATCTTACATTTACAAATCTGTGGGAATTGCAGCAGGTTACCAAATATGACACCAGGGAAGATACTTCCTTTCCATAGTGTATGGAAGTATTTCAATGGTTCACCCTTTCAAAGCCCGTTGCAGCTCCAGGAGTTCCAAGCTACAACGTTCTCATCCCTTTATCATCCCATTCATTTTTAAAGTGATTCATTAATAAGCAATGCCAATTCCTGAAGATAGTTCTTAGGTGCTGGGAAATCTTCCAGAATAACCTAATTAAGAGCCAAACCAATGGCTTGAAGGCATAATAGTCGGCAGCATGGAGCTAGATTAAGCTGAAACAAATGCATAAAAAAGCTTTAGTTCTCTTTTGCTTCTCCTATGTTATCTGAAAGCCATTACATGGATTACTTAAGGGAATGTTCCATTGCAATTCTTCTACTGATTTGCAGGAAAAAAAATCACAAAAACCTCTAGAAATCCATAACATTGGCACAAAGAAAATACAAAAAGGCCTTGAGACAGACAGCAGGGACATTTTTTTCTTTTCTTTGAAACTCATAGCTTGACTCAATTCATATCTCTCCATCTTCCAGAAGAAGAAAAATGATTTAGCAAAACTCAGTGCACTGACTTTATGAAGACTTTTGCACTGTTATGTCAAGATACATAATTAAGCATCATTGGTTCTGATCCATTTTCAAACTTTCCCATCTTAGCTTCCCCACCACATCAGAATTTGTCCCATTCTGTTCTGTTTTCAAAGACTTAACCTGATGATGGTCAGGCAGATGGTTGGACAGAATCCCGAGACTCTTTGCATAATTCATTTCCAGCATTCTGTTGGATTGTAAAGAATAAAAACAATGCAAAAAAACCCCCGTACTCAGATGAACAATGGAATATTAATGCAAAGCTAGCCGCAGAGTAGTAAGCCTGACAGAGAAAAATGCCAGCAATCCTTTTTGGCAACACCATTTCCATACATATTGAACAAATAAGAACCCAAATCCTGTGTGTAATGGGTGGTTTAAAAGTGCAAGAAACAAATTTGATTGTGACATGCTAAGTCAATTGGAACATTTAGTTTTGTTTAGCATATTTTACGTCCTGGTTATTTGGGACTCTACAGTGCATATAGCTTCCAGCTGAAATACTTTGTATTGTGTTTTATATCCAGAGTCTTAAAGATCCTAGAAGTAAAGTTCTACTTGCAAAAAAGTAGGCATAAACTGATACATTTCCTATGATGTTCCTCTCTATGATTTTTAACTTCTGAAATATGAGGGAGCATAAAAAGACGATAACTCGTGTAATTTGGTAGGAATATAAAGAAGCAATATTTATTGTATTTATTTATTAAACAAATTTATATAGCCGTCCAACTGACACACAATGACTCCAGGCGCTATACAACATTAAAAACCCTCAGTTAAAAAGCCACAGTTTAACTCTCCTCCCCCCCGCCCCCGTCCCACTCCATGGCAGTGACAAGATAATCCGACAAATCACTTGATTGGCTCCAAATCGGGTCTCCAAACTAGCTGACAAAGCCACATTTTCAAAGACTTGCAAAGAAGCAAGAAGATGGAAGCCAAACTTATCTCTGAGAGAATGATGTTCCAATAGCTAAATTGGAAAACAGCTGAATTCTTAGCTGAACAGCTAAGAACCTAACACTATTTTTTTAAAAAAGGGGAAGGAAAACTATTTCCTGCATTGTCTCTTTGTCCATTGCCACTTATGAACCACTCACCTTTTTTTTTTAATTTAGGAACTGACAATGTTATTCTCCATCCAGGAACAACCCACCATAAATATATCTCTGATTCTGCTTCAAATGCACATTTCCATCCTGAGCTGCCTTAACATTTCCACATTCTTAGATTATTGTACTTCATTCCACTTTAGTGATAACCACACTATGCACTGTCTGCTGTGATTAGAATGACTTTCCCTTCCTGGGTCTGACGGGTGCCTTGTACAGTATTTGCATCCTGGCTACCAACTGCTACACAAGTAATTTTTGAGTTATAACAGTTCACTTAGCGACCATTTGAAGTTACGATATTAACCCCCCCCCAAAAAAAAAGTACTTACAGTACCAGAGTTACGAATGATGCAGCACCAGGGCAGTTGTTCACCCTTATGAATGACCACAGAGACACTGTAACATTTGCCCTGCCTATTTCCCCCCACCTCTGAGCAGCTCTCCAGAGGCACTGGGAGATCTAATGAGCCTTCAGTTTCTTGGCATGCTTCAGTGCTTCAGGCCTTTGATGCATTTGTAGTGAATGGAGGCCTAAAGTACCATGAGATCACATGAGTCCCATGGTGAGTTGGCCATGTCAAGTTGACTGCAGTGAATTGACTGTGGCAAGATGGCCATGGTGAGTTGGCTACAGCGAGTTGTCCCACAACTTCCCTCAATCTGTAAATTCCATTAAACCTCCTTTTTTCCCACTCTTCTCCTAGTACATCTGTCCTACATTTACATCTCAGTAAGCATCCTTTTAATATTTTGCAGTGTAAGAGCTGTGGCACACCATAAAGCCCCTTTGCACTTGCCAGAGCATAGGTCTTTGTGCCATGCTGTTAGGAGCTTTCTGGGGTACAGTAGATTTGTGCTGTGCTACTGGATCAGATTGGGGTGGCTAAGACTTCTAGGAGTGGCTGCCTCTTTGTACTGCACTGAAAAGCCCCAGAGCCACAGCATATATTTTTGTCCAGCCTCCCTGTACTTGCACACATGCATGCACATATCCCTCCATATTCTCTTTCCCTGGCCTCCTTAAAGTCACACTGTAGTAACGCCTCCCCACAACTCACACATGCCTTGTGCCAGGCTTTCCAGGGCTCCCTCCACGTTTCTTATCTGGCACTTCCCACTTCCAGCTTCTCTTTCCTGCTTCCCATTTAACAATCCACACATCTGAAGTTACAAGGGCAATTGGGGCATCATGCTTACAATGGCATAACATAGCAACAGAAGTTCCAGTTCCAGTTGTGGCTGTAGTCAAGTGCTATTTCATTCAGCCAGTGCGCTAAAGTATTTATATGGTGGCTGTTGTGTGATTAGGATGGTTGGCGGAAGGACTTAATAGCCAACCATCAACACCCCAATCTACATCTAAGACACACAACAACCACCATCTAAACACCACACACACAACAGCCCTGATCACACAGAGAAGTTCTCTGAGGATGGACTCCAGCACGAACCTGAAATCTTGGAAGATAAAACCTTTGCGTCCAGTGCCTGACCTAGATTGGATCCTACAACACTATCCTGGAACATGTATATTCGTCTTCAAACTTCTACACACTTCAACTAGAGCATCGTCATATTGCAGTTTGATGCTCATCAAGCACATGTACAATATATAAAGACAGAGACACTGAGGAACATACATAAAAGCAACAGCCACTATGATTCACAGAGCCTGAAAAAAAAATCCTGAACAAGTTCCAAAATAGTATTTATGGGCTCAAATAAGCAGGAAGTGCTTGGAATGAAAAATTGAATCAACTGTTGCTTTACGCAACGTTCCCACAAGGCAAGCTGGCCCCTGTTCATATGCCAGATGTTAGAATAAGAAAAAGACATATGTTTTAATTTATCTTGATTATATATTATGTGGTGTAAGGATGAAAAGAGAGTCAAGAAAAAAAATCAGTCAAAAGTTGCCCTCTCATCTACAGGACAATACGTATCTGTAGCACAAGTTTGTCAAGAACTAACTTGGCTCTACAAACCGATATTGCGTTTTAAGAAGGAAGAGCCAAGAAAGAGGCAATTATGCACAGGGACAATAAAGTTGAATTCCGATTTCCAAAGTTATTTCACATAGAAAGTACTTTAATATCAAGTATCAATCATTATGTGCGAAGTATATAGCACAATGAGCTGGCTGAGCTGAAGTGCTTTCTTTCTTCCCATAGAAAAGATAGATGATATACTTTGATTACACCAATATTCTCAGGGCTTTTCATCACAGTTCCTCTCAGCCTTGCTCTTCAGATCTGATCTATGCAGTTCAAGTATTTGCCTACTAGCTGTCTTTCCATAATAGAGGACAGCACATTATAGCTCTTAACTGTAGTACTAAAGGTAGGTACTCGTGTTTCCTGTGTCTATATTGTTGCCTAAATCAAACTTACCTTTTTTCTTTTATATAAGCGCTACTCTCATTAACACTTCTTTTAAAAGTTATACGCCTAACCTTAGTCTTTCTCACATTTCTTCTGCTCGCTCATATAATTATCTACCATCTGAAAAATACATATTCTCCGTGACTGTAATTTCATTACTAACCTCGTGTTTTTGTGAGGAAAACACGTCTGTTTTTGTTACAGATAGGCCTAATCAAATGTAAGTATCCTTAGCCATCCAAACCATATCTATGCCTACCTCTCTGTCTATGCATTGGGAATGCAACCATTTCCTGCAAGGGAAAATGATGTGTTTTACCATAACTCAAATTTCATGGAAACAAGGCAAAAATCAGAAAGATTATATATTCTTCTTCTACTGTAATTCATGTAGAGCTATGCAAAGTGTGTTTTAAGGACCGTAAACCTCTGATCTTAGCTCAGCTGGATCTACACTGGGGAAAATAAACCTAATTATTACAGATTTTTCAGCAGAAAAAAAATCCACGAAACTCCATACAAGAGATTTAAAGAGCTTTCATTGAACAAAGAATACAGTTCAAAAATGACTTCATAATTTTTTTCTGTACTCTTAGCATTCATTTCATTTATCTATTAAAATATAATGTATTTGACAGCTATCTTTGGAATTGCTACTATAAGTGGTCAGCAAAAAGACCAGTTTTAAGAATTGTTAATCCTCTTGTGACTGTTGAGTCATCAACCTGCACACCATAACATAAAGGCTCCTTTAAAAATCACTGGCAATCATACAAGCTCCTTATTTCTAGCCTTTTAGTTAGGTTAAAGTCCCTTTTGCTTCAAGAAGTAAAGAAAATTGGATATTTGGGGAGAAGAAGTATTAATACTTTACTTTACCAATGCAAAAGTAGCCTTACAGTTCTTTTATATTGTTGCATCCTTAAGGCTTGGGCGGGGTGGTGGTGGCAGACTTTCTCAATACAAAATTCAAAAATCCCAGAGCATTATTACTCTCCTGCAAGATTATTGTAGTTTCACATTTTAAGCAAGTAACCTGAAGCCCTCTGTAGATGGCTATTCCCTGTGTCTAAAGCATCTAGGTGTCAGAACTGTTCGAAAAAGGTTCTTCAGAATATACAGGGGTCTGTATTAAGAAGTGCTTCTTTTCAAATAATTGAAGTAACTACATATTTTTCCAAGCATCTATGGCTGACCCAAGAGGCTGCTCCTGACTTGTCCCTGCACACATGTGGTTTGGAAACAGCTTTGTTCAAAAATTTGCAGTCATAGAAGATATATACATTTTAATTGGCTGACTAGAGCTCTGATAATGACACGCCTAAGGCATTTCCACTACCATTAAGTACTGTATTTATTTTTTTAAAAGCTGTATCACTTTCCTAAGCAGAAAGAAAGGGGGGAAGATGCAAAAACAGATTGTAAAATATATAAAAGACAAGCCAGTTTTTAAACATATAAACTATGAGCATAGGGAACAATATTTTCTATTACATCAATAAAGAACCAAGTTCATAAACAGAATGTGGTTACATATCATCAATAAAAGTTTTAAATCCAGGACCCAGGAATCCCATTATAAAACTTTTTTAAAAATATCCCATGTTAAATAAACCAGTCTTTCATATATTGGTATATTCCAAAATGTTGGTATATTAACAGAAAGTGTAAAATTATATTTCTATCCCAACAGCATCCATGTATGTCTTGCAGTCTGCAATGCTGGAAATCCAATTCAATTTTGACTAAGAAAAAGAACCAAATCCCTGCCAAGATATAAAACTGCCTTCTAATTATGCCTATTGTGGTTACTGTAGTTGAGCCCTTGGGTCTCACAGAGAAACAAAGGTCAAAATGAAGATCTTTTCCATGTTCAATATTTTCTTTTCTTATCCAGTGAGACCACCACTGGCAATTTTAGTTTTTCTTGAATGTATCTTTAAAATATCAATTATTGTGTACTCTAATGCATTAGAGATTTGTTACTCTATTGCAAAGTCAAATTGTTTGGGAGGGTCAGTATTATTTGCCAAGACAATCTACATGTCAGGATAATCGTTTAAAAGGATTTTTTTCCATAATCAGCAGTCTTTCAAAATTAAACCACATTAAACAAAGCTGGAGAAGCTTTATTCAGACAAGGTAAAGAAGGAAGACTTTGGGAATTCTTTTCAATTATTTACATTAACTGTGCTCAGAGTATCAATTTATATTTGCTCAGAAACTTGCTGATTGTTCTATTCTCAGCTCCCCTCCCTTTCCCCCTTATGCAGTGGGATGCACTGGGGGGGGGGGGATTTTAGACACATTCTGTACTTTAGCTCATTTGAAGTACTTGGATCAAATTGTTGCCCTAGGAAGCATCATTTTGCACAGTTAAAGGTCATGATGAGAGTTTTAGTAGTATATAGATAATGACAGTGCTTGCTGAGATCAATGCGGAATAGTAGGCTGTGCTATAGATTTTTGAAACAGGGCAAGATTTTTGTATTCAATGGAAATGGAAAGGAATAAAATGGATGCCTTCGGAATAAATTTTCAATTCACATTTGTGCTACAACTGCTGTAAATGTAAGTACATACATTTCTTCCACAAACACTGTTAAAGAGACTTTTTTAGTTCAGTATTATGAGGAATGCTTAAGAATCATAAATCATATTACAAGACGGACTCTGTAATGAAGTCACTTAATCTTGAATACTTTGATTGTAACAGTTTTAAAATCTCTAGGACTTTAGTAATATTTCCAATCAGATGTTTTCTAGTTTCCTGTGAATTAATCACTAAGAATTGTAATTATTTTCTGATTGTTAAATTCAAATCAAAGAGTGCAAATAATGGGTACTTTTACAGTGTTATGCAACTGTACATAACTCTTTTTCTCAATTACTTTGGACCAGGAAGAAATTCAGCAGAAGCTAAAGCTCATAATTGTTCATTTTATTCAGAAACTCTCATTTTCTTTAGATCCGTAATTTATCACAAGAGTAATTTAAACAAAGACCAAATGACTTTTCTGCTAAGCAATTAATAAAAAAAACAAAGATATAAACCCTGGGACTAAGTTCATTGATTTGTCATCTTATCAAATAAAGTTAATTATCTTTTATCAGTAACAAGGCCTTCTAGGTGGATTACTAAATTATTAACATAATAAAAGTACCAAAATTTGAACAGAATTTTATTGCACTCTGCACTTTTGCACCATACATTCCCCATTTACAACCATATTATTTTTTTCTGATCCTGCTAGAAAATCCTTTATCCAACATCTAGTTTTTAAGAATGATTTTAAGTCCTTTTCTCCCTCAGATTTGATATGTTGAAACTGGTTCTTTTCTTAGAATTTATGGATTTCTTTGCTATTTGAAGACTAGCATCTATCTTGTTTTTCTTCTGCACCATACCAGATCAAGATTCATCTTACCACCTTCCTCCAGCTATTCCCTGCTTCTTGTCTTTTTAGAAGGATGTGGTTTGAGAACTAGGGCTTAGTATATAGGTCAGACACAGTCAAGCAAATTCAAAATTCTGAATCAAAACTAATCCTCTAGATACCAACAAAAGCTACATCTTTTTCCTTAACTTTGTCCATGCAGAATATCCTATTTGGTTTCTACTCAACTAATCCTAACACTAAACTTACTTGCCCTTCTCAATTTATTACATATTTGCAGTGATGGGATACTACCAGTTTAACAATCAGTTTGGTGATTGCGCGGTTTGCGCACGGACGCTGACTTTGCTGTCACGTGCACCTAATGCTTGCTGCATGCATGTGCAGTTTTGAGAAAAAGTACCTTCCGCTTTACTGCTGGGAAGGAAAACAGTTGTGGCGTGGCAATCTGCTCTGCTACACAACTCAGCTGATATGAGGTATAGGTGAGTTAAGTACAGGGGCGGTTGGGCGGGATGTTCCGGTTTGCTCCCAGCTTATGGTCGGAGCTACCAGTTCACCCAAACAGGTCCGAACCGGTAGAATCTCACCTCTGCATATTTGCATCTCGTCCTCTATTTTTCTGAAATGAAAGCAACTTGTCCTTTTCACCTTCCAAAATTCTGTATGCAACTAACCAAAACAGCTGTCTTATGGGCTACACAGATATTTTTTAAAGTATACCATCCATTGTATGTATTGTCTATTGCTTTTCCCAGCTAGAGCAATCTTAATTGTTGCAAACTACTTTTGATTAAAGATCCAAGATACGTGCCTTTAGATACAGATGTTTTAGAGAGAGTATGTGCTAAACCGCTTCAGCTAGATATGATCTGAGTGCATCTGCATATTTTGTTTTACTTTTCAAGACCAATTTTAATGATTATAATCATAGGGAATGGGAATAGCAGAATGAAATGCTTGATAGTACAACAGAAGCCAGAAAGAAACGGGCCACACACAGGAATTCACAGGAGACTGAAATGATATGACATCCAGTAACTTCAGCATTAATCCAATTGCAGAAATTAAAACTATTGCATGTTTAAAAATATACTGTAATTTTTGCTGCTGGATTACTTTAAATTCTTTATTATGACTTTTGTTCCCAAGCTTTTAAGCTACCAAATGATGGAAGCTTCTCTACTGGCAGGGTTCACACATTTTGCTAACCCATCATTTGATTAACTTTGATTTAATGAACAAAATGTTTACCAGAAGTTATGTAATATGCTAAATAAATTGCATTTCAGTTTAGCACTATGTGTGAACTGAATCTATGTTGGTAGCTCCTAGGAACTATCATAGGCTAGAGATGAATGCACCAATCTCCAAAATTCTTCAACTTATATATGTTTTTTTCTAAATAACAACTTATTTTATTTGTCTTTATTGCAGGCTGCAGACTAACCAGCATATCAAAGTAAAATACAATAAAATACAGTCCTCTCCTCTCCCCTTAATATAACCACTAATCAATCCCCAGTTAATTTGCTTTTTAGCAAATGATGAGTTCTATAGGCTAAGGATCTAATTAACTAAGAAATCTGTTTTACGCCACAGAAAAGAAGTAGAAACAAAATCAGCTGGTTAGTATCAAAGTTTATTTACTTACATTTAGATTTCATAAGAAATATATTAATTACATTTTTAATTAAAGAAGAATAAGGAAGAGACATAAATCAAGTATCCTCCCATAAGATGCTTTCACAGTGAATTGTATAATAAAACCCCATCATCTGCAATATTAAGGATACCAGCCTGAGGAGATCTGGTACAAAGCCTCGCAATATAGAAGAAAAGAGAAGAAACAGTAATAATCAACTGTCTGAATCTGCAAGAATCAAGACTACTTTCATCTTAGCAATAAAGTAGTTTGGAAATTATCTAATACAGAATTAGCATAACATTTCAGATTGTTCTAAAAAAAATGAAAGAACTACTTTTTTCTCCTGCTAGCTGAAATTGTTTCTTTTTTGCTTCAGAAGGTAAATCATTTCAGCAGGGAATTCACAGCTTTGCATATTGTTGTAATATCGTCCCTAGTTTCTGGCTCAGCATGATGTTTCCTTTAACTTTTAGCTTACCAGTGACAAATGCCTATAAGTAGGAAGAGGAAAGAAAAACAATTAAATGTACCTGAAAGTGGAACCTTAGAAACAGTTAAAACCATCTAAGACCAAATTTGTACAATAAACCACAATTATGCACATACTTCAACTGCAACCAATGAAAAGAAATAAAACCCAATGACATAATGACTATTTTCAATATCCAACGTGGTCACCTTCATTAGATAACTTGCCAAGATTATGGAGAAGACATAAGAAGTATTCAAGAAATCAGTAATGCTTCCAATATCTCTAAACACACAACCAAAAACTAAATCCCACAATTTTAAGAAAAAAGGCTGAAATCTGGAGTCGCTGAAATCTCAACTGATGTGTAATTCTTGGCCAAGTTTATTTTTAAAATGGCTTTGATACCTGAGCTATTGTGATAGAAAATATTTCAAAATTGATGCACATCCCATGTTAACACAACCCCAAGAGAAGGAAGAATTTGGGGTGGGGGGGAATGAGACTTGTTGCATATATGGAACACTTGCACGTTTAGGCATACCAAATTATATGAGGTTAACAAGAGACTTCTATATATATTCCTCTCTGCACAGTGAAAACAGTCCTTTTTCAGTTAAAAGAACATGAATATATTGCTCCTTCCTTCCATTTTCCCCAAAGTAAAAACCTGGATTTAGGCCGAAAGAAAATGATTGGCCTACAATTATGTCTTTTTTTCCTACTTATCTTTCTTTTTCTTTTTTCATTTATTCTCGCTTTGCAAATTGATGTCATGTGGGCCCCATGGCCGTGGACATGTGCTAGCTCAACAGACCTTGAAACGAAGATGAGCGCCACCTTCTACAGTCAGCAATGACTAGGCAACTAAAATCCGCAGGGGCTCCTTTTACCACTTTGCAAAAACAGGTAGTCCTCAACTTACAACCATTCATTTAATGACCATTCAAAGTTACAATGGTATACCTTCTGTGGATTGATCTTGCCTAGTATTATGTCGATAAAGTCTTCATCTGCCACAGTGAAAACAGTATCAGCTTTTCCACGGGCAGGTCCTTGGTATAAATCTCCAGAACCATTCTTTAAGTCTATAGCTGGTGAGAAAAAAAGATACCAAAAAGAAACATTAAGAGAAGGAGGAAATGTGGAATTAATTATTTAAAACTATCTGTAGGGCATTGGAGGGAAAAAAGTTAATGAAGAAAATAAGAGGATTTTCTTCATGCTTCTTGGAAAACATATTTTTCCACCCAAAAACTTTAGTTCAAGATGGGTGCTATAGGAGATGACAGAATACTAGTAACTCAAGAAAATGAGTTTAATTTATACATTGAATTAGTTTTAAAAACTAAACATTAAATAGGAAATAATATAGTTACAGAAATTATGAAAACCACCCTCTTCCCACTTAGTTTCAAACTTCAAACCATAGACTTCTTAAATTAATTTAATAAAGCACAGAAGTAATAACATATACCTAATTATGTGCATCCCGTGCAATCATTCTAGTCATTAATCATTCTAGTTTCTGTATTAATGTGCTAACAGAATGGTTGGAGTTAGGGATAAATGCAAAGCTATCTATACCGACTTTTCCCCAGTGGTATTTTTTATCCAATTGGAACTTGAAGCAATTCAAAGAGAATCGTCACCTTTCAATATGACTCACAAATTCCAGTTGAATCTTGAATCACTTTCTAGTTTGAAATTTGAATAGCATCTTTGCTGATTTATCTATACACGGGATATGCATCATATTATGACATGAACATATTCTTCTCTTCTGTAACCCTCTAACCAGTGAAAGTGACCAAATGTAAATAGTAAATGAACCGAACAGGCTTTTCAGAATTTAAGTTCAATGTCTGCCTAAAATCCTTCCATGTGACTGTTATTCACTGAGCATGCACTGAATACAGCTTCCAATTAAGTAAATAAATGAAAAATGCCTTAAAGAGAGGAGCCATGAAATTAATAAAAAAGAGTTTGTTTTATATTATGATTAATAACTGTAATAGAACAAATCTTCCACTTCAATATGCCAATATCAACTACTTCAACAACATTAGTCATGGAAAGTCATCTGACCCCAACCTACAAGGGCAGAACATAGGACAAAGTCCAATCCACACCATGGGTTCTTTCTTTATTCTATTTAAAAATGTTATTTTTCTTCATGGGCTTTTTTTCCTGCTACTTTTCTAGATTATCTAGATGGCAAACCTTTATGCCTTGGGGGCCAAAATCACGTGTGTGCTATCGCCCCCCCATAATTTAATGTCCCCTCATGCCATGCCCCCGGCCCATGGGTGTGTGACCCCCCTGCACATGTGCGCACTGTTTCCTTGCAACCTGGGGAGGGTGAAAACGGCCTGCCCCGCCATCCGGAGGCCCTCTGAAGTCCGTAAATGTCCCATTTTCTTACTTCCGGTGGGCCTTGTAGGTCCGTTTTGTGCCCTCCCCAGGCTCCAGAAGCTTTGTAGGAGCCTGGGGAGGGTGAAAACAGCCTCTCCCCACCCCGGAGGCCAAAAATACCCCATTTTCTGTCTTCCGGTGGGCCTGGTAGGTCTGTTTTTCGCCATTTCAAGGAGCCTGAAGGAGACAAAAACCGGACTTCCAGGTTGCCCGTTGGGCGGTTTTTCTCCCTCTGGAGGTTTCAGGAGGCTTCCCTGAAGCCTCCTGAGGGTGCAAAAGAGCCCAACGTGCAAACCAGAAGTCAGTTCCCGAACTTTCGGTTTGTGTATTGGGCTTAGGGAAGCCTCCAGAGGGCGAAAAATGAAAGCTGAAAATCAGCTGACCAGTGCGCGCATGTGTGCTGGAGCTGACAGAGCAATGCCTCGCGTGCCCTTAGAAATGGCTCCATGTGACACCTGTGGCACACATGCTATAGGCGCGCCATCACGGATCTAGAATGTAGTAGGGAAAGTATTATTTCTAGTTCAGAATGGATTTTAGGAGCTCTTCTATTTTATCATCTCTTATTATATTTCACAACACAGTATCAGCAGTAGAGTACTTCAAGTTTTTCCACTCTATAATCTCCCAGGATTTGAAATGGGCACCCAAAATTAGAACCATGATTAAAAAGGCACAACAAAGAATGTTCTTCCTGCATCAACAGATTACCCTAGGATCTGTTGATAGGAATTTTTTAATGAGTCTGTCTTTTGTACTTCTATAACTGTCTGGATTGGTATAGCAACCAAACAGGACAGGCACAGCCTCCAATGGATAGTTAAGACTGTAGAAAGAATAACTGCAACCAGCCTGTCTTCCATAGAAGATCTGCATATTGAACAGACCAGAAGAAAGGTTGAGAAAATAACTACAGACCGCTCACATCCTGGACATAAATTGTTTCAACTCCTCCCCTCAGGCGCTGCTGTACAACTGCAACTAGAAACAGGGACAGTTTTTTCCTTTGTGCATCACTCTGCTGAACACCCAATTCTCACATTATTGTCTAAGGTCTATGCATATTTACCCATGTTGTCATTCATTCATTTTTCATTTCCTTTATTTGTATGTGTGGCTGTAATATTACTATTATCCTTCTTATCTTCTTTACTACCCCATCTTATTGGTATTGGTATTCTGTTGCTTTGCAAGTTCATTGAGAGCTTCTGCACCAAAGACCATTCCTTGGGTGTCTAATCACACTTGGTCAAATAAAGTATTCTAATTCTAATTCTAGCTATGGTGGTGCAGTGGTTAAAATGCAGTATTGCAGGCTAACCAGAAATAGGTTTCAAAAACTTTTACTACCGGTTCTGTGGGCGTGGCTTGTTTGGTGGGTTTGACTTGTTGGTCATGTGACTGGGCAGGCACGGCTCCACGGTCATGTGACTGGGTGGGCATGTGACTGGGTGGGCATGGCCAACTTGATGTCACTCACCAGGAGATGTCATGGATTGGGTAAAATGTGGTGAAGCTCTCTTCACAATGCTCTTGCTTAGCAACCAAACTTTTGGGCTCAATTGCAGTCATAAGGACTATCCCTGCTTTCCTCTGCATGCAGCTTTGTCCTAGTAAACTGCTTCTCCTTTTAGGCAATTTTCCTCTGTTAGAGGCACCAAAATAATCCAAACAATGTAAGGTTTCCTGCTGCAGCAGGGGGTTGGACTAGATGACCTCCGAGCAGTCTTCTAGTCCTAAATTGGTGTGCTGTTTTTCTTTCTTTCTTTCTTAAACAGTTCTTTCTTTCTTAAAAAGTAAAAAAAAAAACAAGCTTCTGACAATCGTGCACTTCACAGCTGAGCTCCGCAATTGTCAGAAGTTTTTTAAAAAAAACTTTTTAAAGCCTTTTTTTCCTGCCCATTCAGGCAAATCAACTGGGGAAAAGGGCTTTTAAAAGCTAGGCTAGCGCGAATGCTGCTTACCTGTGTGTAGGCAGGAGCCAGGAAGAGGAAGCTCTGTGGGTCCACATGGTGAAGGTGAGGGAGGGCGAGCGTCAGAGCAGGCAAGCATAGCCAAACAGTGCAATAAAAATTGCTCTGCATATGTGCAGAAGCAAAATCCAAGATGGCGGAGCCAATGGCACCACCAAGAGAACCGTTTGGAGGCATGGTCAGGCTATCATTACTACTGGTTTGGAAAGGTACGCCAGATTTCTACTAGTTATTCAGCTGGACCGAACCAGTCGGAACCCATCTCTGAGGCTAACTCTGTCCATAGCTAGGAGTTCAATCTTGACTGGCTCAAGGTTGACTCAGCCTGCCCTTCTGCTGAGATTGGTAAAATGAGGACCCAGATTGGTGGGGGTAATATGCTGACACTTTAAACTGCTTAGAGAGGGCTGTAAAGCACTATGAAATGATATATGTCTAAGTGCTATTGCTATTCTATTTTAATTGGTGCTCACAAGTGCTGTGAAACTGCAGAGTGGAAAAGAAATACACAAAGGCATTTGCTCAGACTGCGGGCATAAACTACTCAATGTTAAATCTTATATTTGAAAAAGAGAGACATGGCTCTACAAATTATTACATATTTTTATCATTCAGTCTCATGGAAATATGCTGAATTTTCTCCACTGCATTCTTACTGAAAAAGACATAACCATCCAAGACTCTAATCAAATAGCATATTTAATAAATGGATTTTTTTCACAGTTGTGATTGAGAAAAACAGAAAGCAGCATACATTTATTCTTTTATAAATATTTAAGGAGAAATTATTATTTAATTCTGATTTCCTAGACAGGAAATCACAGGCTTTCTTCAGTGAACACACATGCAATAATGCAGTATTTTTTGCTGTTGTTTTTTCTTTAAAACAGTTTCACTCAGTACCCTGAATCTCAGCCATGTATATCTCCTTTCTTCAAGAAATACTACTATTTTTCAAAGCGTCTGATTTTCAAAGTCCTATTTCTTGCACAAGATGCCCTGCCAAAATGATCTACTGCGAGGTACCTAAATTGTAAGGTATCATGATGTTAGCAATGGAGAATGTTATGACAAAATTGTGTTCTGACAATTCGTTTTCATGTCTTGCGGACTTTCAGTTATTTTTTCCTCTCATTCCATATAAGGAGTGGAAAACCAAAGACTGTTAATTATTATTCTTGTACGAACCTGGCAGATTTAATTATGATGTTGTGGCAATCTTGCCATCATAAGGCAACAATTTGAAAGCTGCTTTACTCTTTTCCTACAAATATTTTCATCTAAACCAATTTTATATTTTTAAAAAATATTTTAATATAAAATAGTTTTACATTTACCAATGCACATGAAAAATCTGCTTTGATTTATTAGTTTGTTTAAAAACCTGCTCCATTTACAATAGCATAATACATGTACTGAAAGGGCTAAGTCATGTTACTCATTTTGAAGAACAGAGCTTGATCAAGGTTAATGAAACAGAAAACAATTATTTTTTGATAGAGAGATTTTAGGATGTATTGGTAGAAATACTAGAACTCAGCTGAATACATGTGTATATCAATAATTTAATGTTTTGGACAAGAGTATAAGCAACGGTCAAAATGCTATTGGGCAGTATTGAGTGTCAGGATTTAGTAGCTATGGTCAGACAGACTTCGTAAAGTTTAACCAGCAGTTATGACTACGCAGACCACATTTGGTGCAGATTGGTGAAGACTATCTCTGATTGGTTCTTTGTGCCTGATCTTGATTGGTCATTTTAATGGTGTATATACCTGATTCATCTATTGTCCATGCTGGTTGGTTAATTTCACTTGCACCAATTGGAAACTAATTCAGCTAAAGATCAATCAAAAGTCAAATCACCTGGCTATATAAAGCCCAGTCAATTTCTGCTCAGTTGCCTGTGGTCTGTGAAGAGACCATCTTGCCTCTGAAAATGCCAGCCACCCTTGTCTGTGAAAAATAAAAATAAAAACTACTGTCCAGATAAATCTTGAAGTTCAACACTGCCATGAAAGTCTACACCAGTACATACCCAGGGAATCCTAGATTCACATTTCACTTTACCTACAAAAACATTAGGCGACTTGCTAAACTATACCTCTGTTTATCATCAGCAGTATGGGATCATATAGTAGTACAGGCCAACTCTACATAGTTTCTGTTTAATTGAATTTACCATGCATATGTACAGGACTGGTCTATTGGTGTTCATATACACCGAGTTCTGGACACTTGAAAGATGCTGCATGAATATAAATGCTAAATAGCCTCAAAAAGCTAGTTCATCAGGGAAGGAAAATGGTCCTGATTTAAACATGGTATGTCTGTTTGTGGGAGGAGGGAAGGAGGTAGAGACAAGGAATTATCCTGATATATCAAACACATTTTTGCTCAGCCTGCAAATATAATCTTGTTATTATTAAAATAAGCTGCTAAAAGTTTCACAGTGAAGAATTCCCATTCCCATTGCAAATATTAATTCTAGTTCACGTACTCCAGCCGCTAAGGGACACTAATGAAATGAAGAGGTTGGCGTGATATGAGGGAGGAGGCTACAGACAATTGCACAAAGCAATAAAAGCTTTTTTGGCAGTCATGAATTTGGGAAGAATAAAATTATTGGCCATGTCAACCAGAACTGCAAATCATTTCCTTAAGGGCTTTCTCTCCCCCATCCTCTTCCTGACATGCAGCCCAAGGACATCAGGCAAAGTTGCCAGAGTTTAAATCACCGCCCACAACAGCTACAAATTGCAGGATTTCTGAAGGTAGCCAGGGCTTTCAGCAGCCACAGGGTCCAGAACAGCAGAAGGCCAGGGAACGGTGAAAAGGCAAAGCCAAGGTAGGCTGCAACACATGGTTAACAATACAAGCAAACCTAGCAGGCCAGGCAGGAAAAAAGAAAGTGCCAGAAGCTAACATCTGTAGTTAAATTTCAGTTTTACTAGCTATTAACAACAGAGGATCCAAGAAGAAAGGTTGTGGGGAGTGACAAAAACTCAAGTAAAAACAAGCAAGCAAGCAAGCGTTATCCAAAATTAAACAAAAATAGAGGGGGATTATACCTAGGTTTGTTGTTATAAAAATGCCACTCTGAAAGGGTAAATTCAGTGGTGGAATTCAAATAAATTAACTACTGGTTCTCTGCCCTAATGACCCACTGGGTAGGCATGGCTCAGTGGTTATGTGACCGTGTGGGCATGGCCAACTCAACGTCATTCAGGTCGATGGGCGCGTCGCCTTAGCTGTTACAATGTACTAAGGGCTAACCAGAGAGGCAGTTTCTGCAAGCAGGGCAATAAGGCTAGAAACAGCACCAGAATGTTTCCTTTCTGCCTTCCTTACGGGATTAGCCCTGTAAAGTGGGGAAAAAACAAAATGAGATTTCTTCCAACAACCGGTTCTCCAACCTGCTTAGAAAGTTAACAACCGGTTCTCCCGGATACGTGTGAGCTGGCTGAATCCCACCACTGGGATATTCAATATGAAAAAAAAGCAGAATTTAGGACATAATAATGTTTTGGTCAATCTATCTCATGTCTGAATTGAAATATTAACTAGCCAGAACCTATGCATTTGTCCCCCCCCCCTCCAATCTTCCTCAGACAGATGCTGATCCAGAGGCTTCGGCATATGAAGCTTTGCCTTTTAAAATGGAAATCCAAGGGTGGCTCCAGAAACATTTCTGCTTTCGCCTAAAGACAAGGTAAGTCAATTCCCTATGCACTTACTATTTTTGCTCACATAGAATATTCTATAGAGACTGTTTTAGTTTTCTTCTTAAAGGTAACTTCTGAATGTAAATCTTGGCCGCATATAAAATATATAATAATAATATTAAATGTTTATGATCTTGTGGAGCCACATTACCAGCTATCCAGGGCCGCATCAATCAATTATTAATATTATTATACGTTGGTTAAAAGCAGGTTTTAAGCAAGTCAGAATCTACATAATGTGAGGGCTACAATATAAAAGAAATTATGATAGCAACACAAAACATGGCATTCATTCAATTATTAGATTGAAATGCTGCCTTTCCTTCATAAATTCAAGGTTGCACAAACCTTTTTGTGTCCATTTCTTTTCCTGCAACAAATCTATGTGACAAGTTGAGCCAAGACATAACCACTGGCTCAAATTTATGAATGTCCATGGCCGACAAAGGCACAATTACAATTGTCAGCTCTAGGAGAAGTGAACATTATGTTGCTGCTTTTCATGTAGCGGGATTTAGAAACAAGATTCACTAATTCCATTAGAGGACATAATAAGACACTCTATAAATTAATTAATTTTGCAACTTACTCCACTGTACTGCAGGCTTGTCATCCTTATTGATGTTCCACTGAAATACAGCATTTACTTTCTTCACCAGCTCATTTCCAACTTCTTTGATACGGCGACCAATTTCTTCAAAAATAAGATTGCTCTGCAACTCTGTTGCCTAGCATATAAATTGAATGTTCTCTGAGAGATATTGTGGTTACCAAATCACCCAAGCCCGGCTCACGTCCATATTATTTAAATCAGCCACTTTTATATAACATTATGCCCCCCTCCCCCACTAATAGAGAATAACTAAACTGAAAGAGAAATGAGATTAATATGCTACTATTCATTAAATCAGGGAACAATTCAAGTCATTCATAACCTGATCACCTAAAAAGCCTTATATGGCATAGGATACAGCTACTTTGAGGCACTGCCTATCTTCTTCGAAGAGCCGAGGTGGCGCAGTGGTTAAATGCAGCACTGCAGGCTACTGCTAGATCAGCAGTTCAGCGGTTCAAATCTCACTGGCTCAGGGTTGACTCAGCCTTCCATCCTTCCGAGGTGGGTAAAATGAGGACCCAGATTGTTGGGGGCAATATGCTGACTCTCTGTAAACCGCTTAGAGAGGGCTGAAAGCCCTATGAAGCGGTATATAAGTCTACTGCTATTGCTATTGCTATTGCTGAATTGCATCCAATAGGGTTTCTGTGCTCTTTCCTTCAACTGAACAATGCCATCTGTAAGTGCACCTTCCTGTCTTGTGAAATGAGGTTCCTCCTGAGATTCAGGTAATTCTCATAGGAGTAATGTCTCGGAGAGCCTTCAAGACTTGGCTCCTTGCCCATGACTTTAGCTAGGAAGGGCATAGCCTCTTTTGAGGAGGTGTGTGATTTGTTGCTAGTTTTTTCATCCATATTTTTTCCATTTCACCATTTATTGCTGTACTGTTTTATAATTCTAATATTTTTCTTATGATCAATTGCGCAGTGTACGAAATAGAAATATGTAACAGAATAGTAGAAACATACCAGATTTTGAGCTAAATCATTATGGAAGACTACTGTGCAGATAAACATTTTGCCTATCGTACAGTCTAAAGACAAAGTATTTTTGAACGTTGTAGCAACCAAATATATTGGTCAAATTATAGAATAGCATCTCTCAATAGAATGCATTTTTCATATTTTTGTCATGACTCTATATACCTCTAGGATTGAGGTATATTCAGGGTGTAGATATCTAAGTCTATTTCACTAATTGTAATGCTCTTATACACTTTGGGATGTAGCCCATTTAAGTGATATGAAACAATTTAAAAGTCTTTTTTTCTAACCTGAAATATTCAGATTATCCTCCCTTCCAATTTATGTTCTCAATCTCTCACTCGCCAAAGAAAATGCCAAGACTATTGGATTAAAAATACAGCGTTCTTATATGTTTGAATATTATTAATAAGCATTGATGCTCATATGTAGAAAGAGTTCAATTTAGAAAACACAAGAGTTGACCATATAACTAGCAAGAAGAATATGAGTGGCTAAATGAAAGTGGCCTCAACAGCTTAAATAAAATGCAGAGCCAGAATTCTCACAGAGCAAATAAACAGATATTGGCTACATGTAAACAGGCAATATAATTTGGACTTTAGTGGAAGTGTGAATGCTATATGCAAAAGCTGTTGCTATTTCTGATGGAAAGCAGACATAAGAAAACATAAATCTGGAGGCCATCATACCAGAGGCTACTTGTGATTTTCCTACCTTAGGCTCCTTAGCTGAAGGCTGCATAGAAGATGACACTAGATCCACATAAGCTCCTGCAATTGCAACATTCCCAGTTTCTTTGACCTGTAGAAGGGGAAAAAATGGAAGTGGGTTTTTCATCTCCATTACATCACAATTATAAACAAGGTTAATTGTTATGCTTTATGTCAATTGAGAAATCCTCTCCATTCCTTTCATTGCACAATTTAGGTCAACAAACTAAGCAACAGTATGAGGGGAATGAAAAAGTGAAAGAATTAGAAATCATAAAAAAGCAAACCTTCCTAAACATAAAACAATTGTGCTTGCAACTATTCATTATGATAATTCAAGTATCAGTTAATGAAAGAAAATCTACAACTCCTGACACAATTACGGATAAAACCCGCACGCACAGAAAAGAATCACTTCTAGTATTAAATGTAGATTTATAAAGAGCAGGCTGCATATTTTAAGCAAACTGCAAATGGAACAACAAGCTTCTAGCATTTAATAAACTGCAGCCACTTAACTTGGAATCTGTTTTGTTTGTTTCAATAAAATACACTTTACGTTTTTCAAAACAGTTCCACAGCAATAGCTCTTCTCAGTTTGCTGTGGGCTTTTTACAAAAATACAGGAAGAAAATGTGTTTTAGAAAAATTGAGATGAATGAAAAATAAAAGTTGGAGGGGATGGGTGATGCCAAGAGACTCCAAGCCAGGGGCAGTATCAACAAAGCCTATTTACATGGATCTTTTTTTAAAGGCCAAGAAAGTCTGAGTGCAGCTTTTAAGAGAAGAGAGATTCAAGCACATGAAACAGGAGCTTTTAAAAGCTATTTTAATTCTTTTCTCCCTGACTTTTAATGTAAGTTTAAAAGACAAGATAAACTCTTCAAAGCAATGGCACTTAAATTGTTATATCAAGTCCTATGAAGGGAAAAAAAGAAGTGAAGGTGATTATCTAGCAATCCGACAGAGCACGTGACAAAAATCCTAGTTTCTGTTTATCTGCAGTTAAAAATAAGGATTGGGGAAATGATCAGAAAAACTTTCTTTAAACCTTAGATTGCTCCCTCCAGCTAGGGCAGGAAGTAAGGTCAAGTATCTTACGATATAAAGTAACTCTAAATTCTCCATTTATTTATTTATTTATTTATTTATTTATTTATTTATTTATTTATTTATTTATTTATTATTTATTTATTTTTAAACACTCATTAGTGGGAAGACAGTAGCATTGACCAATCAGTCAGTTTTGGAGGACACAACAGAATGTCAAGTGGAATTTCCTCAAGGGCGTTACTTAGGGGCAGGTTGGTCAGGAAGCTGGAGAACTAGTTGGAAGACATGCAGAGAAGGCCACCATGAACCAGAGTTCCATTCCACATTGACTTGTCCTGTCCTTGTGTCCATTCCTATGTTTGCCCATGGTTTAATACAAATCGTGCCTAAGAATAAATGTCATTATGGCTCCAACCCAATTTTGTCCATGGCCATACATGCATCTGTCTAGATATTTATTTTAATCTCGAACATTGCTTCTCTAGCCCACAAGCAACAGCAGCTTATCAGATGGGAATAGAGAGGACTGTCTAGAATGCCAGGAATACGAAACTATTCACTTTTGAAACTGAAAAAAAATAATACTGGTGCAAGCAAACCACCTCAACATGAAACCTAGACATATGTTAGGCAACTCACACTATTCTTGGTCATGAGGATTGGAATTGTAACACAGCACACCCAGAAGACACAGTGTAGTGTTAAAACAGGTTTCAAAATGGAAAAATGGAACTGGGGTTATTGTTGGATACACCATGTACAGTAAATGCTGGTAATTAAAGTGGAATGTTCAGGGAATGAGAAATCTTCATTATATTCTAAAAGTGTTTTTATTGTTAGTATTGATTATCTAAAAACAAAATATGAATAATGTGAACATGTATCAAAATCTATAGGCTGAATTTAAATATATGCCTACATGATTTATCCTTCCACTTTTCATCAAAAAAATTTCCTTATCCCATATCTAGAATTCTCCACATGCAGTTTTAAACTGTTTTAGACACTAAAAGAAGTTCATGCTTATATGTTTAGGAAGTCTGGATACAAAAAGACGCATCTTAGTTTCTTCTGTTTATTCCCCAATGAAATCAGTGAGATTTGTACAAATGCTATACTTTTGAGACTCTGACCTTGGTTTGAATGTGAATTCTATTTCCTTCCTTCCACATTTCTGTTTGCAAAGTTTGCCCTGGGAAAACTGGTTTTGCAAAACGAATCTGTCATAATAAAAAAAATCAAAGAAATTAAATATAGGTAAAACATAATTGCATAACACAAACATTTGCAATTTCTGCCTTTTTGCTACAAGAAGTCACATGTAAAAAAGAAAGAAAATGCAGACAACTTTGTTGTGAAGATCCTGCATAACTTCATCAAGCCAGTATGGGCATCTAAGGTGTTCTAGGTTAGGCGTTATCTGTGCCATGCGGATATGGCTAGGGCAATTGGTAAAGACTGTCCTACTGCTATGACCTCCTCTTTTTTATATAATAACTGAATATCAGCATGTAGAAAATAAAAACTGAAAACAGTTTTATGGAAACTTTTATAAAGCACTCTGGAATATGTAAACTGTATTTAAGAGTTAATGAAAAGCAAAAAAAAAAGTATTTCATTAGCTGTTCTAAAAAAAGATATGATTGGTGCATATTTGTACATTTGAGGCACATTTGGAAATTTAATATTAAGAAAAGCGAATAATGGTTGTGAAACTACTCTCAAAATTAAGTCTCACTGTGGAATAATTGCTAGGATTGGATATTATAATAAGCCAGAACCATAGAGTCTTGAATTATCAAGAAATCCACTTGTTCCTTCCTGTAGTCAGGAGAAGCTCAAAAGTCATTACAGTTCAATTCTTGCTTTATCACTGCAGGAGTGGAAAATGTACGGACCCCAGAGCCTGCTGAATGACATCTTAATGATGGATGAGCCAGTGTGGCCCATTATAAAGGGTTCTGGCAGTGATAAGTCAGAAACATCTTAGGAGCCATAGATTCCCCATAGGATGTACCAAACTGGAAATTGAGGTTTGTTTGTTTAAACAAAAATAGTAACTTAAAAACCAAACAATGACTTTTTCTGGCTTGTTTGAACAGCATAGCATACCACTTTTGTAATTTTAAGAACTGTATTTAAGAAAAGTAATCTTCTATACTTAATGAAAACACAAACACATACAGACCTTAACTGCCTTGAATTTGGTCACATCATTATTAGCAAAGTGTTTCAAAACATGCCTGGCAGCAAATCCCAAAGTGCAAAGTCCATGCAATATGGGTTTCTGAAATCCTATTAGGAGAACACAATTTTTTTTCTAAGAGTTTATTTCTTATTTACATTCCTCAGTTTAAACACAGACTCTAGGGATCATGACTATTTATTGTTTTACAAACCTATTCATATGCACACACGCACACAGAGTTAGAATCTGTCTGCCAGCAAAAATTCTGAAATTAGTACAGATGGCTACATGAAATAATTGCAATATAACACATTGCTGGCTAAAGGACTGTAATCCAGTCACTCTCCAAAGCCTCAACTGGTGCATAACACAGCAGCCAATTTGCTAACCAGGATTCACAGTGTGGAACTGGAGAGAACAAAGGATATATATATCATCAGATCAAAGCCTGCCTTATGGAGTTTTTTGATCCATGAAGATGCCAACAGAAAGCCAATAAACAGGCCATAACTATAATAGCACTGCTTGTGGATTCCAACAGTTGCATATATTGTAATATATAGCCTTGTAACTAGGACTCAGAAACAGCTTTATCCCCTATGAATTTGCCCAATCTCCCTTTAAAGCCACCTGATGTTAAAACTGGCAACATATCTTGCAATAGTAAATTCCCTTTATTTTTTTGGAGAAATAAAAGGTACTGTGCAGTTAATTCTGGTTGTATTTAAATGCTGTGATCTATGAATGTCTTGACCTCCAGTGTATGAAGGACAATATTCCCTTTTAGGAAATTTCTTCTTTATTACATTCTACTTCCAGGCTGAAAAAGTGGCTAAAAATATCTGCTTGGTGACTCCCTGTTTATGGAACATCTTTTCCAAGAACGCAGCGTTATTTTTCTTCTTCTTTTGGTATTAGATAAAATTAGTCATTTCTCCCACCCTTCAACGTTTCATTGTTTCAATCACCACAAGTTAATTTTAGATAAATTTAGTTTTCTCAATGCACTCAATATTTCTTTTGATGACTGTCTCTAATCTTGAAGAACAATAATTCCCCCCCCCCCCAAACGGTTGTTACTGTTATACATTTGAAACATTCTTTCATGTCTCTAAAAACACCATCGTATTTTACATAAGGGAAAAACAAAAGCAACTTACAGCCATTTTATACCAGGGAAAGAAGACTGTTTGCTACAATTCAAACATTCTAACCCAGTGTTTTTCAACCTTGGCGACTTTAAGTCCCGTGGACTTCAACTCCCAGAATCCCCCCAGCCAGCAGACTTAAAGTCGCCAAGGTTGAGAAACACTGTTCTAACCCTTAATTATATATTTTTTTTCAAAAAATGACATTTTTTTTTTAAAAAAGTAATAGTCATTCATTTTCTTGGAGAAGCTACTCAAACTCACCTGCAACGGCTGCAAACCCAGGGTCAATGTGCAAAGGATTCCAATCGCCACTAAGCCGATACAAGGCAGCCTACAGAACAAAAATAATTCGAAAAACATGATCAACAAATAAATAAAAGTTTACTTTTTTTCCTGGTGACTAAGAACAGAATCTGCTCCAAAATGCATTCATTTGCAATGCACTCTACAGTTTCTCTTTCCATACCGACGGGAAATAAAGTGACTAACATCATAAAACAAAAGTTGTTAAAAACAAACAACAACAAATTTCAAGGAACAGAAGCTAAGCAGGAGGTGTCTGTCACAAGGCACATCACTGGTGCTGTAACACAACCAAACAGGCTCAATTCAGTTGCATTTCTTGGCACAACCATCAAGCCAGAATGGAAAGTCTTCTGTGTTTTCATCCTTCAGAACAGATTGACGCAGTGTACGGAGTGTATGTCTCCTGATTCAGCTCAACGGGCTGGGATGGCACATAGAATGAGAGATGGAGAAGGTTTCTATACAACTTTATTTTGAATCAACTACTCAACCACAACAATTTGTAAACAAACAAACAAAGAAACTGAAGCATGTCAATTGAGCTACTAATTACAGTGTCAAAATCTGAGAAGTTGGTTCCAGTTCTGTTTCAATATACTACTACTGCTATCTATATGAAATACAATGCTTTTGGAATGTTTTATTTAACATGTCAGCTAAGTCAATTATGCTATTTTGCAAGACTCTTCCAAATGCTCTATTTGACTTTTTTTCTTCTTCTTCACAGTGTCCAGTGAGGTGATAGCATCTATCTGACCTGAACTGGGTTCAGGGAAAAAAGAAAAGCAGGTAAGAAGAGTGAAATCAGTTAATACAGAACTTAGATGATCACTCCCAAATCCTAGGGCTTTAGGCTAGACAGAGAAGCTCCAAATCTTGGAACAAGGCAACATCAAGCCACTTCTGCATTATCGCCATGAAACCACATAAACAACACGACATTGCTAACCATGAAGATCTGTTTGACAGAATATTTGCTTTGGTTTGATAATAATGAGGAACCATCTTCTGTCTAAGGAGAATGACTAGTATTCATTGAATTTAGATTTGAAGAAGAGACCAAATGTTATTTGGAGTATGACAAAACTTAAGATTTCCTAAGCCTTCAGGTATGTCTGTCTTGTGTGTAATTAAGTTGTGGTGTTTTGTTTTTGGTTTTGTTTTGCTATAGGGGCTGGCACATGAAAAATGAGTTTGCTATTGTTGCACATACAAACATGTGTTTGTTGCACACACAAACACGTGTGTGTGACTGTGTGAGTGTGCGTGTGGAATTTGTGTGGGTGGAGATATATAGTTGTACCAAATTCATATTTAAAGAGACACTTCAAAATCAAGACAGATGCTCTAAATATAACCAACAGCAACATTTTGGATTCTTTTTCTTCCATGAAAACCTTTAGCATTTATGCCACTCTTTATTTCTTTTCCATCTTCAGACTGACCCTCTGGGCAGAGAATATTCTTTAGGCACATATTAATATTCTTTTTCCATAAGCTATATGTGCAACTGAACTAACCTTAAATTTATGCCTCATGTTTCTTCCTGATAATCCAAATGCTGTTTGTTACTGCATATTTATATCTTTTCAGCTTAAGAATTGCTATTAATTTTGGAAAGCTAAGATTCTGGTTTTGCTGTATAAATTTTTGACAAGATAACTGACACATGAAAGAACTCAATGGGATCAGATCTGCAATGCTGTTAAGCTGTGAAGATCCAGAAGAATCATTTAGGTTCTTGCATGTGATTCTCCACAGTTCATTAAAAAAAATCCATATTACGGTACAGTAAGGTCATCTGCGTCAGAACATATATTTACTAAATTCCACATCTGAATAAAAGAATTAATTGTAAATATAGTGACATGGTAACCAGGTCTAAAGAGACATATTTGGTCTTTGGTCTATAAACTGCACTGGAGGAATCTTCAATGGAAGAAAATAACAGTCCACCATATCTGGAGGTTGACGAAGGCTGATGTACAGTTAGAGTGAACTTGCTCATATGTTAGTATATGTTACTTTACTATATAACTGAGACATTTAGGACTGATGGGGAGCAGGCAGCAACCAGATGTTTCTTAAGGTAGAACTAGAGTATATAAGAATGCAGAATTGTTGCAGAAGCATAAAGGTTCCCCTCGCACATATGTGCTAGTCGTTCCCAACTCTAGGGGGCAGTGCTCATCTCTGTTTCAAAGCCGAAGAGCCAGCACAGTCCAAAGATGTCTCCATGGTCCTGTGGAAGGCACATGGAATGCTGTTACCTTCCCACCAAAGGTGGTTCCTATTTTTCTACTTGCATTTTTACATGCTTTCGAACTGCTAGGTTGGCAGAAGCTGGGACAAGTAATGGGAGCTCACTCCATTATGTGACACTAGGGATTGGAACCGCTGAACTGCCGACCTCCTGATTAACAAGCTCAGCATCTTAGCCACTACGTCCAGAAGCATACAAATCGCTTTTTATAGATTGCTATATACAACTTGGCTTCATTTGTTTGTTTATATCCTGCCTTTATTATTTTTGTAAATAATTCAACATACTGGTATCTAATACTCCTCCCTTCTCATATTTTCCCCACTAAAACAACCCTGTCAGAAGTCACCCAGCTGGCTTTCATGCCTAAGGTAGGACTAGAAATCACAGTCTCCATGTATCTGCTCTGGTACTTTAACCAATAGACCAAACTGGCTTTCAAATTTGCCACTTGCTTAATTAATGTTCATACTTCCAAAAATCACTTTGCCATGTCGAATGAGCCTTTCAAATTCTGTCTTAGTTAAAAGTAATTTAAAGCACAGATAAAATTGGTGAAAGGGAACTGAAAAACAAAAGAAAGAAAAATATGCAATTTTTGCATGCCCACAACAATGGTATTTCCTTTCATTTTCAATATCATGTAAAAATGGATCCCTCTCTGGACCATGACAAAAATCAAATGATTAGGAGCAATAGACTGAAGTCAGTTGTGATATGGTTCGATTGTTCTCCAATTAATAACAGAAACTGTCAAATTTTATTTCCTAACAATTTAGACGTTCTGCCAGATCAAAAGTGGAAAAACAATATCCAGTCTGTCTGTAGCAATTTTTCAGTATTGCCAGCTGTCAACAGTAAAGGTTACATGCAAAACTAACATAAATTGAAGCCAACAATATCAGCATGCATTATTTTATGAATGAGAGAAAATGAACCAGTCTCTCCCTTTCTCTCAAGTAAAAATTGTTTTAATCAAATATACCTCCAGATCTAGAATAAAACAAACAATCATAGTGGCATAGTATAGATAAATAATTAATAAAGGTAAATTGGAAGATATGTGGATCCACAACTTAATTTCTTATCCCATTCCACTTTGATAAAGAGCAGTCCTGCCCCTATCTGGTGGAGGATTACAGTTCTCAAAAAAGGAAAATGGTGAAGAATTTTGTTGCAGTACTTTTTTACAAAAGCACTGAAAATTCTTCTCTTCCCTTAATTACAAAATATAACACATACCAATGCAAGTGTACATGTGGCATTTTATAGAGCTCTTCATAATAAAAACTGAAAGAAGCTATGTGGATGGGAGTATCACGTGCACATTTTCCCATTTATCTATTCTTGTGTGAACACCTGCACAGAACTAGGTTCTCATTGGCCTCTTGCTATCAATCTAAAACATACCAATGAAAGGCTACATTTAGTGTAGCCAAATTCAAGTTGGTCCAGAGTAAAATGATTAGGATTGTTATTTGACTTTCTGCTTGAGCACCAAATAGTTTCAAAAATATTTATAGTGGAGAAGAAAATGTGTGAAAACTGAATGTCTTGAAAGTATCACATATTTAAAGTTTAAAATAAAGCTCTTGAAAGTTTGACTTTTTATGTAAGCAAAATATGTTGTATAAGAGAATGTACTTGCGGATAGAAAAAATATCAGTAGCTTCACATACACACACACATTTAAAAAGGAATGTTTGCTCTGAAAATTGATATAACAAGGGATGCTATAAAGATAAATTCCGTTGTCAAATATTAAACATTTGTGTAAGAGAGAAAACACAATGTCTGACAAATCCCTTAAGCTACAGTTTTATCCCCTATCATCTAGAAATCAACACACTGACCAAAGGACACTTTAAAAAAAACCCTCTAAGCTAGAATTAGGTCTGCCCTTCTGCAAGATTAATCCCATACAAGATTATTTTCTATAATAACAAACAGCAGCACTGTGAATTAAGGCCAGCCCTCTTGTTTAACTCCATAACCCTATCAAAGAGCAGCTGAAATAGCAAGGGAAGAAAAACAAAAATAAAAGAACACCAAAGCATCCAAGCCTGTGTAATTTGTAGAGGAAAAAATCAATCTATGGCAGAAACAATATACATACATTTGCGGCATGTCATGTTACCAAATTAAAAGCAAATATTACAAAGACCCACAGGTTTCAGTTTGACAATGAATCTCCCTCGCCTTCCTTGAAGTTGAGCAAAACTTTGAGATGTGGAAGGATAGGAGGAAGAGAATTAAACTAAAGATGAGGTAATGAAACCGATGTTCATTGCACATACATCCATGTTCTGAGAATGTTTTTGTTTTCCTGAATCAGAGAGGCTATTACAAGTATCCTTTTAAAATATTTAACAGGCACATATTTCTGCTCATAAATTTCTGCTGTAAGATATACAGTCCTGGGATGCAGGTGCTGCTGCTACTGAGTTGGCAAAAGACCTGTTTGGTCTGTTAAGTCCTTTGAAATCTTCTTTTCTTTTATGTGACTAGGCTGCTGTCTGGATTCCTGGCTATGCTGTTTATTGCTATGCTACTCCACTGCTTGTTTATGCTTACTATAAGAGTTGAAAACAAAGAGGTTGCCATATGTAGAACATCTGAAGTTTCCCACCTCCCCCAATCTTTAATAGTATACTTTATGCAGCATTTTAATATCCAGCACAATTCAATGCAATTACAGTAAGAGACATAATAACAGAGGCCAAACTGAACCCAGATTAGGAACAGTATGAATTGTACAGGTCACCAATAAATAAAGCCTATAGGTAGAGCCTTTGACTATGCTAAAGCCTTTGATTGTGTGGATCATAACAAATTGTGGCAACTTCTTAAAGAGATGGGAGTACCAGACCATCTTATTTGTCACTTGAGAAACCTATATGCTGGTCAAGAAGCAACACTGAGAACAGGACACAAAATCACTGTTTGGTTCAATATTGGGAAAGAAGTCCAGCAAGGCTGTATACTGTCACCCTGCCTATTTAACTTATATGCAGAGCACATCATGAAAAAGATGGGGCTAGATAAATCAAAAGTTGGAATTAAGATTGCCAGAAGTATCAACAACCTCAGATATGCAATGATACCACTGTAATGGCAGAAAGAGAAGAGGAACTAAAGCGCCGCTTGTTGTAGGAACAAGGAGAGTGCAAAAGTTGGCCTGAAACTCAACATTAAGAAAACTAAGATCATGGCATCTGGCCTTCTCAACTCTTGGCAAATAGATGGGGAAGAAATGGAGGTAGTGACAGATTTTATTTTCCTGGGCTCCAAGATCACTGCAGAATGGGACTGCAGCCAGGAAATTAAAAGATGCTTGCTCCTGTGGAGGAAAGCTATGGCAAATCTAGACAGGAAAAACATCACCCTGCCAACAAAAGTGCGTATAGTCAAGGCTATGGTTTTCCCAGTTGCAATGTATGGCTGTGAAAGTTGGACCATAAGAAAGACTGAGCGCTAAAGAATTGAGGCCTTTGAACTATGGTGCGGGAGAAGACTCCTGCGAGTCCCTTGGACTGCAAGGCGATCCAACCGGTCACTCATAGAGAAGATCAACCCTGACTGCTCTTTAGAAGGCCAGATCCTGAAGATGAAACTCAAAAACTTTGGCCACCTAATGAGAAGGAAGGACTCACTAGAGAAGAGCCTAATGCTGGCAAAGATGGAGGGCAAAAGAAGTAGGGGACGACAGAGAAAGATGTGGCTGGATGGAGTCACTGAAGCAGTTGGCATGAGCTTAAATAGACTCCAGAGGATGGTAGAGGACAGGAAAGCCTGGAGGAACATTGTCCATGGGGTCGCGATGGGTCGGACACGACTTTGCAACTAACAACAAGAGGTAGGAAAATTTAATTGGCTGAAAAATGGTACCTACTAGTGGAACCTCCTATACAAGTATCTCATGTTTTTTCTCTAAGCATCGGTTCAGTGCAAAGGTGTTGATGGGTTCCTCAAACAGAGAAATTCTCTGCATGTACCTTTGTCTCAGTAAAGGTCTCTTTCACATTGACACAAAGCTGTAGTTCTGTATGTCCATTCAATATATAGAGGTGCAACTATTGATAGATCCTTTCAATCTCTTTCATAATCTTCTCCACTGTGAATCATTTAAAAACTATTGCAATGCTGGGTTTGAATTGCTCTATTGTAGAGAGTAAAGAAGGTGGCATTGAAGGAGAGACGGGAAAACCATTCCCAAGGGCCTGAAAAGGAAAATTTAGATGGAATCTGTGACATGTGGAAAGTGTACACAAACTTCTCAGCCACCTTCTCTATTTACACTATTATTAAAAAAAGGAAGAAGCGGAAGCTCAATCAACTTGCAGGATGATGTTACTATAGCCAGTCCAAATAAAAATAATGTTTAGTTTTGTGTGAAGTTTATTTCTTTATCTTGTCTGCCTTGTAGCGTTAACATCTATGCTGAATTATTATACAACTCTGTATTCAATCTTAAGAACAGCTTCTAGTATGACAGGATATTTGGACCATCCTGATGGGGGGAGATGTTCCACCTTTAATCTGAGGGGAGGTTGAACTTCCCTCTTTAGGACTGGTGCACAATTTGAGGAATCTTCTCAGATTTATTGTTCCTGCTCAAGGACAAGGTGAGTGGGGGCAGCTGTTTGAAACCAATTTAGGAGATAGCGTTTGTTTTCTCTGGACATTGTTTTTGCAGTTGTGGAATGTTTTAATTTAAATGTTATATATTGTATCATGCTTAGGGTCATATTGGAGTTGAACAGTTGATATATTTAATAAATAAATAAACTACTAACAAAGAATTTAAAAACCCTATTTTTACATAGCAGTATGACAAAAGATGGAAGCTGAACAGTGAAAGTTTTACACAACAAATTTAAAGGCAAAGCTGTTGAAAATTCAGTATTTCGTGGAATCTGTGCTTTATAGCAAAGTCCTTGGTACTTTCTTCACCTAGGACTGAAGATGTTACCTAGTTGGCTAATGAAACTTCTAGAGGAAAACAACCACATTCAGAAAACACCAAGCATCCCACAGCTCAATTCTGAGCTACATATATTCTTTTCTAGTGGTTTATAGTACATATTAAGAAAACCCTGTAATCCTAATAAAATGCCTTTTTAGGTACTAGCTTCAACCAGCTTTAGGAAGGTTGTGTATATTCCAATATAGTTGTATAACTACAACAGCTGAAATCTAATTAATTCCTAGACATGCATAGATATATTTTATCAATCAACACTTATTAGGTCAATTTATAATATTTGCACAATAAGTGTTGAAAGAATCAAACAAAAAGGAATTAAAAAGCAACACATGAAAACTGAGAATATATCAGTCTTATATCCGGCATTAATACCAGAGGTATTTGTACTCTGTGGAAAAGAATGGAATTAAAACTCCATTAAGTTAATCTTGGAGGAATACAGGGCATTATATGTGTTACCAATGACACAACTGTTGCCCAAATGGCTGCCTATGATCCTTGCCGTTATTCTTTGCCACAATTTATTTTCTCCTCAGTGCCTTCAAATGATAGGAGTTTGTGAAAATTGATTTCTTATTAACCCTTTTCCAAAAGCCATCATAGACAGATCAAGAGATGACTCCCAATAGGGAAACAAATCCCTTGACAAAATATTTATCTTTTCATTGATTTAAAACCTCATTCTGATATTTGGCAGTACTGAGAAGCAGCTTTTAAACTCTGTAGTAAGAGCATCCCCTTGTGGGACTGAAATGGGTATGTTCATCGGTTCACAAATTGTTAACAATTAAATGCTTTTAGATTTAGTTTAATCTTCTGTCAACACTTTTGCATGATGCGAAGATTAAACAGAAGAAAACACACTTGAAAGAAGCTCACATTACAAAGAAGCAACCGGAAGGGTAGGGGAGGGAAAGGCAGCACTTGCTCTTCATGACTGAACAAAAAAAATCTTTTTAAATTTATGTTGAAACTTTTAGAACACATTACTTCATTCATCCAGAATCCAGCCTGATTTTAGATCACTATATATTCTTAGGACAAGCTGTTAGTGTTCTTCTCCCTCCTCCTTCACTGTTTTAAGGCAGAGAGCCTCAAATCATGGGGCTGCTAGAGAAGATGGGAGACTTTTTAGAAATATTTGCTCTCTTGCACTTTGATGTATGGAAGAAGTTATAAAACAAACTCTTCTGGTTACCCTCAGCTCATTAAATTCTTTCCTTCATTATCCCTCCTCATAGTCAAGGAAATGAGCCTCGTGTTTCACTGCTGGTCCTATTCTCCTTGGTTAGTGTTCATTCACTGGCCAAAAGCCTGACTTTAACAGATTAGGGGCAAAGTCAGTCACTCTGTGCAAAAGCAGATGGAAGAATATTTGCTATATGCTTCAAAGGCCGAGAGAGAGAGATAAAGAAAAGGACCTAAGGCTTCTGACATGACAGCAACCCCTGCTACCTCCATCACTCCTGTCTTCATGCTTTCCAATGCAAGCTGTGACAGATGATGGGGATTTTCAGTATGGAGTGAATGCAACAAAGGTTTTGACAATGACATAAACGTCTGCCTAAGAACATTTTCTTCATCCTCTGACTCCTTCTGTCTCTCTAGGTATGACTGAGGCAAAGAGAGAAAGACTAATTCCTGCCAACAGTTATTCAGCCATATATTAGAAAATTGTACTGTGGCTGGTTAAAGCCTTTGCTGTTCAATGCCATGAATAAAATATGGTGCAAATGAAATCCTAGATTCAGAGAGTTGTTGAAATGAGCTGGTATCGTCTCTCATTCCCTGGGTTCAAATTCTTTCTCTTTCATGGAAGATCGGTCTGTGACTTTGGCCCTGGCCTACCCCAGAGTGTTGCTTCTGGGGCACTTACTAAACAAAGGACATCATTAGATCTGTATCCCACATCAAGCTTTTGGGAAAACGTAGTATACTAATCTAAAAAAAATAAAAAAATAATACAACCATATTGTCCTTTAAAATGAGCACGTCCTTAAATGACATGCGGCAGTGCATCAATAAAAATGCCTGGATTTACAGATAGTTCTCCACTTGCAACAGTTCATTTAATGACTGTTCACAATTACAATGGAACTGAAAAATGTGACTTATGACCATTTTTCACAGTTACGAAGTTTTGCAGCATCCCCATGAACATGTGATCAAGATTCAGATGCTTGGCAAGTGGTTCATATTTATGACCTTTGCTGTGTCCCAAGATCATGTGATCCCCTTTTGCGACCTTCTGACAAGCAAAGCCAATGGGGAAGCCAGATTCACTTAACAACCAGATTAGCAACTTATCAACCGCAGTGATTCACTTAACAACTGTGGCAAGAAAGGTCATAAAATGGGGCAAAACTCACTTAACTAATGTCTCATTTAATAATAGAAATTTGGGGCTCAATTGTGGTCGTAAGTTGAGGACTACCTGTACTTTATGTAAGGACGTACCCTAAATAGGACTCTCTTAGATGTGAATATTTTTATTTAAAAAACAAAGTTCTATTAATGGATGTTTAAGGCATGTTTTAAAAAGGTAGCATTGGGGAAGGGGGATGTTTACAGTAGAATACAAGACCTAAGTTAGTCCAAGACCCAAATGGATTCAAGCAGTTAGCTACCAACTGGTACTGCTCACAAGCTCTGTATTGCAAAATTCTAAAATCATTAATCAACTCCTCTAATTTTGGTAGTAATAGCAATAGCAATAGCAGTAAACTTATATACCGCTTCATAGGCCTTTCAGGCCTCTCTAAGCGGTTTACAGAGAGTCAGCATATTGCCCCCAACAATCTGGGTCCTCATTTTACCCACCTCGGAAGGATGGAAGGCTGAGTCAACCCTGAGCCGGTGAGATTTGAACCGCTGACCTGCTGATCTAGCAGTAGCCTGCAGTGCTGCATTTAACCACTGCGCCACCTTGGCTCATAGTAACTTAGTATTTCTAAAAAATGTGAACTGAGATTCATCATAAGAAATTGTACAGGTGGAACTTTTCACTAAGAATTAAAGTATTTACCTGATCTACTGTAGTGGCATCAGTGATTACAACATCTGGTGGTCTCTTGGGGGCTTCCACTGTGACCTAAAAGAGAGGAATGAATAAATGAATATAGAAGAAATAAAAAGAAGAAACATTATTTTTCTTTATGAAATGTTGGATGTTTGATAGTTTTACACAAATTGGTGAACTCTAAAGCTTTAACTAGAGTGGGCAGTTTCTCAGGTAGAGCGCTTGTACTGAAAATTACAAGAGGTAGTACTTAGAATATACCGTGTTTTCCCAAAAATAGGACTGGGTCTTATTTTCTTTTGACCCCCAAAATAAGTGCTTGGCCTTATTTTCAGGGAGGTCTTATTATTTTTGAGGTGCAGGAGGCGGCGACCGTGGTCACCTCATGGCTGCTGCAATATTTTCGGGGAGGGCTATTTTAGCACATGCGCCGGGGTGGATTCTAGCTGGCGTTACTGCAGGTTCGCTTGTGTGCACGCATGCACAGTTCAAATTGTTCTGTGCATGCGCAGAACTCCAAAAAAAGATGGCAATGGCAGCGACTGGGAAATTGGTTTGGGGGCATGGCCAGCCTGGGTGGCTGCCAGTTCTGCGACCCAGCCCGGCATACCACTACTGGTTCAGCTGAACTGTAGGAACCCACCTCTGGCATATGCTCAAAAGCCCTTATTATCCAGGGAGGTCTTATTTTCAGGGTAGATTCCAGAGGACAACCAATTGATTCTTAGGTATACTGCAAAATCTTAAACTGAGGTAATAATACATCAAAGTAAAATTAGTTCAAAGATCAGCAACCTGACCACCCTCCCTAAATAGCAAATGTTGCCAAGGAGTTTACTTGCAGTGCCCTACCATCCGCCCTGCTTAGTTTAACCAATGAAATAGATACATTTTGAGAGGCTGATGGTAGGGAGCATATTATGAGCTGAACAGAACTTAGTGTTTAAAAAATCAACTTCCAAGTGAGTGAACTGAATTCAGGGAGTAATTATTTTTTATGACTGTTAAGTAATTGGCAGTACATTTGAAATTCAGTAGCCTAACACAAAACTCATATTACCTTGGCTTTCTCAGATGATCGCTTTCCACCAAATCCTCCAGCTCCAATAGCAAAGATAGAGAACTGATTATAGCACAAAAGATCCTTTCCATGGTATGTGTGTACTAGAGAGGAAGAGGAAGCCAAAAAAGGTGCCTTTTTAAATTTTAATTTTAACCTTGTTTTTTTTTTTAAAAAAAATGAATAGAGTGGCTTGGGTGTTACACTTTTCAAAGGTAAAAAACTAAAATCATTGGGAGAGCATTAACTTCGCTGAAGGTCCAATCTGGAAAGAGAAATATTCACATGCTTTGAGCTTATATTATTATTCTATATTGTTTTGAAACTGATAGAACTATGACACTAAAAAGATTGATGATTCTTAAGAGATTCTTTTGCTATCCTAAACTCTATCACTGGCATATGAAATATATCATCATGACTAGAGCTATGAATGAACTGAGTACTGGGTGAGCTAGTTATAAAACACTAGAAGGGGAAGATTGGCTTCTGTTTTACAACACTGGTAGGCAGAAATCTGGCTTATGGCTCAGGAATTCTGGGAGTTGAAGTCCGTAAGTCATACAAGGGCCCACCGCTGGCATAAGTAATGTGTATAGCAGCTGCTGGTACATTATAGTATTGAGTTGTATTGTATAATATAGATGAGGGTTTTTTAGTTCTATGAAGGGCAGAAGAATGAACTAGAATTATTTCTCTGTCCTCAGAGGGAAGATAAGGAGGACATGACTGTTCCGGCAATGTACAAGGACTGGACTAGGACAAATCAGAATTACTATAGGTTTAGTTTCAATTTAATTATTTAACCAAAATCACTTTGTTGTTCTGGTACCCCCAGGATCTTACTTATTGACTCTATCGAGCTGGAAATCATGAATTTCACCCCATTCATTTCCAATGACAACCTCAACTTAGGACCGCAACTGAGCCCAAAATTTCTGTTGCTAAGCAAGACATTTTTCAAGTAAGCTTCGCCCCGTTTTACCACCTTTCTTGCCACATTTATTAAGTGAATCACTACAGCTGTTAAGTTACCTACAATAAGTTAACCTGGTTTCCCTATTGACTTTGCTTGTCAAAAGGTTGCCAAAGATGAACACATGACTCTGAGACACTGCAACCATCATAAATACGAGACAGTTGCCAAGCATCTGAATTTTGATCATGTGACCCCCAGGGATGCAATCGTTGTGTGAAAACTGGCCGTAAGTCACTTTTTTCATTGCTGTTGTAACTTTCAACAGTCACTAAATGAACTGTTGTAAGTCAAGTACTACCTTTATTACTCTATTTTTAGCCCTTATGTCAAGGCTTAGCATGTTCAATTAAAGCCATACAGAGCTAATACTTTGGGACAACTGAACATCCCTAGTACATCTAGAGGAATTTAAGTTACATGAGGCTTTTCCATACGCTCTATCATTTTTCCCTCTGAGATCAGGAAACTAGCTACTGGTGAATATGCCAGCTCTATATTATTTTTGGTTTTGAATGTTTTTATTTTATTCTGACCTTACTATTTATATCAACTGGATCAAGACTTTATTCTACCTATTTGTTAAAATTTGTAGTTTGTTTTCATTGCTCATTTTAAGATTTCGACAAGCTATTGTAGGAACAGCTAAAAGGAATTGTAAAGGTATTTTAAATACAACAGATTACATTTAAAATGTATCAAGAATAGGGTTATAAGTGAAAACAAGAATGTTTGGTTGGTGTAAGAGGTTCTAGGCTTCAATATGCCTTCTAAAAGTTTGGACTTCATAACTATAAATTTTCCAGTTATATATGAACACACATATCATTTACTTTTTCAGATTATTGCCTTGCATTGTAAAAAAAAGAGCCACAATATTACATTGTAGAAATGGAATGCTATGGAAATGGTTTGGACAAGCCAGGGAAAACTGAAGCTTATGGTAAAATTGAGTGTTTCCAATTCATTTTATACGACTTTCACCTGAGATGGCTCCCGGCCTTCCAAGTTATCATCAACTAGTTTTCAGGGCAGTTTCTATCCCAACATCTCCAGCTATTTATCCATCACAAAATCCAAGAGAATTACCATCTAAAAGTATAACAGCTCCCGAGCCTTTATCAAGAATGTCAGCAATAGTGGTTTGTGAAGTCAGTTTTCCTAAAATGTAAAACAAAATCAATAATAATTAATTTAACAATAATTTAACAATAATTTAACAATAATTTAACAATAATTTAACAACAATTTAACAACAATTTAACAATAATTTAACAATAATTTAACAATAATTTAACAATAATTTAACAATAATTTAACAATAATTTAACAATAATTTAACAATAATTTAACAATAATTTAACAATAATTTAACAATAATTCAACAAGGTTGGATGACTAATAACAAATAAGTACTAAAAAAAACCCATATATTTTTCTGTTTTCTTCATAGTATCATAGTATAAATGATTATTATTAATACAGCACAGAATAGATATGAAACAATAAAATTTTATTTGGACCAAGGACATTTGAGGGAAACCAAGTACAGTCAAGAGGGCATGTGCAACCATGTGACTGAAGCCCCAAGACTTTTTCACTTCCATTGTGATACTGGAGAGTTGTGGCAATCATTTGAACAGTTTGGGCCCCTTGCATGCAAAAGGTGCATTCTTCTGCATAAAAACATTAACTCATCCTACAAAAACATAGTCTTCAGAAACATTTTCACTTCCATTATTCCTAGGTGGCATGGATTATTTGAACCTTAACCAATCTGGAGACACTAAATTGAAGAAGATTATATTGAATACTTGCTCTGCTCTTTGATGCATGATAGTACTTAGAAAATCTCCCCTTAAGAGCAGGAAGAAAAGTTATATCTTAGATATAGCTCTATAGTATTCAGGAGTGGTTCAATTCCAGTGGAACTCCTATTCATATAACTACATAGAGAGAAAAACAATAACTAGAAGAGAAGAAGAGAAATAGTACGGTACATTTATGGAAATACAATATATTCTAATGAAGCTAATTAGATATGTAAAAGTCTCACCTGATGTAGGAAACGGTTTGTACAACTCCAAATATTGTTCACCATGTAAAGCCTAAGAGGAAAAATATTTTTCACAAAATATAGAACTGAAATATACATCAAACTATTTTCTTAAATACATTACCAGTTTAATTTGGCAAAGTGGGGGGCGGGGGGGAGGGGAAACAGGACTAAAGTTCAAATTGAGGATTTTCCCAATAAAAGACATTACTTTTTTATTTGTTGAAAAGTAATGAAAGTAATGAGGCATTACTATTTTATGGCCTTGTAAATCTTCATTGTCTGGAAGTGAATATGCCATTAGATGCAAAATATCCTTATCTCTTCCAAGGGTCCAATTTAAAAAGTAGTTTTCATTTAATTCACTTCCTTTTTTTCCTTTCACTAAACTTTCAGTGATTGGGTATTGTTTTTTAAATCATATTGTCAGTATCCCTCATAGTTTGTTTATTTTTTCTTTCTTTTGAAAGTAGAAATTAAAGCGTAAAATACCTCAAGCTCATTACTACTTCAGTCTGGTTTCAAAAAAGCATTGAAAAAACACCTACACGAAATGTCTAGCAAAGCATATCCAATTACTTTGTTATTCCATCCCAATAAAATTATTGTGATGGCTATTAGGCTGCTGTGATATTCATATCAATGCTACAGAACTGAGTCCACCCGACTCCCAAACTTCCACATTATCTTGGACACTGAGGAAAAACGGGAAGCCAAACTATGGATTTGGTACTTTGATTTTAAAGTTTTATTTATTTTATTTTATTTTATTTATTTATAAAACTCTTTCCATTTCCCCATTTTGTACTGGCAATGAACACAGTTTTCTATTAGGTTGTAACATAAAACAAATTAGTTGCTCTATTGCATCCTTACTCTTGTTAAATCAACATTGAGTCCTGGAATACTGGCTATACCACCATCAATCGTGGAAGCTTGAGCTGGTATGACTGCAAAAGTAGGAAGGCAGCAAAACTCTTCACTCCCTTCAAACAGGAATTTCAGATTATCCGGATCCTTGGTGGACATACCCACTCCAAGCGCATACAAAATGGGCTGCAAATGAGTGTATTCATATGCAAACTCGGGTAACTTGTGGCCAATGCTTTTTGCCTGTGGGTATTAAACACACACATTATTTGTTGATTTAGATGTTTAGCTACTAATATTTGCCATTAGTTCAAGGAGCTTAAAGTGTTTAAAGTTTGTAAATAAACACTTGCCATAAGTGATGATAATCATATCTAGTTCTTTCAAGATGTATACATACTTACAGGAAAACACTTGGTTCACATTTCTCAGAAAAGGATTTTACATATTTTAACAACATCTATTTTATTTATATAAATAACAACACATTAAGCATTTTATTGACTAATACATTTTACCAACTAACATATAGGGCAACACTGTTGCTGAACCCCCACTGCCAGTAATTCTAGTCAGTGTAAGAGTGAGACACTCCGAATGTAAATGAAGGTGTGGGTCAGTTGGCGAGGTGGCGCAGTGGTTAAATGCAGCACTGCAGGCTACTTCAGCTGACTGCAGTTCTGCTACTTCAGCTGACTGCAGTTCTGCAGTTCGGCTGTTCAAATCTCACCGGCTTAGGGTTGACTCAGCCTTCCATCTTTCCGAGGTGAGTAAAATGAGGACCCGGATTGTTGTTGGGGTCAATATGCTGACTCTGTAAACCGCTTAGAGAGGGCTGAAAGCCCTATGAAGCGGTATATAAGTCTAACTGCTATTGCTATTGCTATAGTTATAAAAAATCATTTTAGAAATTAGCATATAATCCTAATAAATCTTATCAAGATTTAAATCATTCCAAACATAACAAATTATTTCTTTGATTCTAAGCATTAAAATGTCAGGAAGGCTGAAGGTAAATGTATTATGGGTTAATTATAACCCAAAAGCCAAATGCACCCTTATTTCAATATCTCTATGTAAGGTTAGGGTTAGGGTTGAGCAGGGCTTTGGAAATCTAGTCCAACCCCTGCTCAAGCAGAAGCTTTCTAGTATCTTCTTAAAAGCCTCCAGTGATGGAGCATCCACAAATTCTGAAGGCAAGCTATTCCACTGGTTAATTGTTCTGTTAGAAAATTTATCCTTAGTTCTAGGTTGCTTCTCTCTTTGATCAGTTTCTTTTCTGACCCCCTCCTCTGTCCAGTAACGAATGCCGAGACAAGCTTAAATGGAATGTCCTTTAATAACAAGACACCAAAACCTCGGTGGCTGAAAGCCAAGCAAAACAAACAGATAAGGACCTTGGCAGCAACTCAGACAAACTCAGGCAGCAATAAACACAGATAAGGCTTGGCAGCAATCCAGCCTGCCAAGCTCCCAGTACTGTCCTCCAACATTCAATCCTGCATTGACGTCTGCAAGAGGGGCGTGTCACAAGCAGTCTTTTTTATAGTCTGGAGAGGAGCCTAATGACCACCAGCTGAGTGCAATTACCTCCTGTAATTGTGTAATTGTTCCTGACGCCGAGTAGCTCTTCAATGGCATCGAGGAACAACTCACTGCTGGCTTTTGGATCACTCTCCCTTGTCTCCTCCCCACTGGTCCAAGGCTCAGGTGCCACCTGGTGGCCAACCAGTCTCTCTGCGCCCTGCTCGGAGTCGGAACCCTGTCCAGGGTCCTCCACATCTCCAGAGCTGATTCATAGGGCCCCTAGCTGTCGGAGTCTGGTGGCAGCTCCAATGGCCCCTGCTGGGCCACAACAAGTTTCTATCCTTTATTTTTTATCTTGCCTTCTGGTGTTTTGGAAAATAGATTGACCCCCTTTTCTTTGTGACGGTCCCTCAAATATTAGAAATAAAGGATAGAGGACCTGAGTGTATCCAATGAGAAACACTTACCAAAATAGATAGTTCCAATTAACAATGCTTGTTATAGGAATGACTTTATTAAGCAGAATGGTCAAATATCCCCCAAAGTGATCATGATATTTGATTGTGGAAGACTGGTGGGGTGGGCTTTAGAAGTGGGGAAAGCAGGAGAAAGTCCACTTGTCAAAATAAAAGGCAGCTAATGTGTTGGGATTCAGCCATAGTTCTTCCATGTCTTCTTTAACTCAATTCTTGTATGATTAAACAACAAGTTCCACTTTTCTATTTGCTAGGTGACCCAGCTCCATTTTTTAAATTATCATATTCTGCAAAATGAAATGTAGTAAGACAGCTTAAAGGTAAAGGTTGCACTTGCACATATGTGCTAGTCGTTCCCAACTCTAGGGGGCAGAGCTCATCTCTGTTTCAAAGCCGAAGAGCCAGCGCTGTCTGAAGATGTCTGTGGTCATGTGGCCAGTATGACTAAATGCTGAAGGCGCATGGAACGCTGTTATCTTCCCACCAAAGGTGGTCCCTATTTTTCTACTTGCATTTTTACATGCTTTTGAATTGCTAGGTTGGCAGAAGCTGGGACAAATAACAGGAGTTCACTCTGTTATGCAGCGCTAGGAATTTGAACTGCCAAACTGCTGACCTTTATGATCGACAAACTCAGTGTCTTAGCCACTGAGTCACCGTGTCCCTCTTACAAGGTACAAATAACCCTAGGATATAAATGTCCTTTCTACTTTTAATTGTTTAAAAGGCATTGCTGCAGTATATTGTCTGGGATATTAAGTCACAATAATCATGAATTGGAATACTTTTATTTTTGGCAGAAACTGTACTTTGTTTTACTGCTTAGAAAAATTAAATCTATTTAAAAAAACAAACATTAAGAGTTGGAATTCTCCAGAGCAAAACCAATTCATCTCTCACCTAATCAATGCAATGGTTCTTATAAAAGCTATTTAAGGAATAAAACAGTTAAGAGTGACAGAAAGATATTTTCGTTCCTTTGTCTTTTTGAAATTGAACTTTTAAGACTATACACTGCATCTTCTGATTCACATCTGTAACAAGTTTCTTGTGGTTTCAGGCAAGTGGAATGTCTTCCAGTACAATAATGGGCATATGCATTTTACTTACAGGGTTAATGTCAGTAGAGGATGTGGGCGCATTGTGGCTTACAGGATTTGCAGAGACATTCTGAGACTCTATTTGATTCAGCACTTCATTCTGCATAATAGGAGATTCTGGAAATAGAAAAAATAGTGGTTTCAAAGCTATAAAAATAAAGTAGTCTTTCCATAGCTATCTCTGGAGCTGTAACACGACCAACAAAAAATGTTACATGGCATTTGATTTCACACGAAGAGGTGTGTTTTTTTTAACTGCGTCATACTTGGAATGTCAGATACATTTTGTAAATTGCAGAAGTGTTACTTGATTCGAATGAATAAGAAACTTCTATAGTTAAGCAGGGACGGTGTAGGTAAGTCTGCTATTTCTGCATGTTGTGTTATCACAGTATAAATAAATGTTCACATGGGTGCTTTGGAAACTGCTTCTGTCTCCACAAAGGAGGACAGCTGCAATCAGATTCCAAAGAATCACACTGAGGCTAAAAATCATTTGAAGAAAGGGAGTCTGTATTCCTAAACATCGTAAAACATCTTTCAATACTTTTACAGGTGTGGTTGGAAGCAGAATCATTATTTTTTAAATGAGGGTGGTGTTAGAACATTTAGATAGAGATTATACATATATGTTGTATTTCTTAGCCAATGCTATCACAATGAGTGACCTACTTCAGTTTGGTTTAATTCTATATCTTGTTCATATTGTTTGTGTGAAGTGAAACAAAGTAGGGGTTCAGTGTGATTAATAAAAAGATATGTTTCGGAGCCCTATTCTGCTAATTTCTTTAAATACAATTGGACAAAATTTACCTTGCGCAAATGGTTATGGTGAGATTTTGTTTTAGTTTTTGAAGTGAGTAACACTGGCTCTTAACTTTACAAACCTTTACAATTGGCCTTTACAAGCCAATTATTAGTCCCATCTGGCCCAAAATGTTTGATACCAGAGAAGAGAATGCCACACAGAAGAGGAAAAAAACCTATTTGAAAAGCTATCCAGCTTCATATATGATATATTTATGGTGTATTCATTCCTTGTTACCTTTGTATCTCATCTTAACTCAAAAGTTCAGTGTGACCTTCTAACTGATCACAATATTTAAGACATGGCAACTTGACAAATGAACTTAAGAGCTAAGAGAATTTCACTCCCAAGCATGAGCCAACTCAACATAATTGGCTAGTCTTAAGATATGGCAGGCCTCCACATAAGCATATATCTAAATGGAACATTATAGTAACTTATTACATTACTTACTTATTACAGTAACTTACATCATTGATTATTTACTTCTTTAATAATATTTTTTGGACAAAGATGCTACACCATATTTTTCGGAGTATAAGACGCACCAGAGTATAAGACAACCAAAATTTTGAAGAGGTAAATTTTAAAAAAAAGGTTTTTGCACTCTGCAGACCTCACAAACCCTCTGCACGCCTCATTTTTTTTTGTTTGAGAGGCCTGCAAAGCGCTCCTGGTAGCTGGAGGTGGGCAAAAATGAGCAAAAAGGCAATTTTTTCACTCATTTTTGTCCTCCCCAGGCCCCAGGAGCACTTTGCAGGCCTCCGAACCCTCTGCATGTTTGTTTTTGTGAAGGGGCAGGGTTTCAGGAGGCCAAAAATGCTTCAGTGTATAAGATGCACCCAGATTTTCACCCACCTTTTTGGGGGGAAAAGATGTGTTTTATACTCCAAAAAAATACAGTAATTATCTAGCAAGGAAATATACAAACACTGATCCATTATTAAGGCTTATAATCATTTTAATAAGATCATTACAAAAAGAAATCACTTTTGAAATGATACAGCACTCAACATTTCATGCTTGTTAAAGTCAGGAAAATGAAAATGTATATTATGCTTTCAGAGACTAAAATATCTGCATATCATTCTGAGCCACAATTTATAATTATATAAACTATGGTTAGTACAGCCTGTGCTTAGCATCTTTCTGAGGCGAAATCGTATATGAGGCCCAATTTGGGGATTTAGTAAACCAGAAGAGTTAGAGGTAGTCCAGAGTAAATTCATAAATTCAATATTAGTCTTATTCCCATGTATGCCAATAGCAATGTTGGGATTACAAGTGGGCCTTCCATCAATAAATATAAAGAAAAGAAAGCAATAATTTTATGTTATAGAAATATTATTGGAATATGCCCGATGCTTATTTGGCACAATAATGCTTCACAAACAATTTAATGCTAACAAATGGATGAATTAGTGTCTAAAACTACTCTCACAATTCTGACTAGATCAGAAACTTCTGAGTGATATAAATTAGCATACATTATTGAAGAACTATTTATTTTTAAAGGTTTTAGACAAGATATAAAGCAGGTTTGAAAGCTTAAGTTAGCTAAATGGTATCTATTTTTTTTAAAGAAGGACAAGGAATGCCATACTATTTAGTCTCTTATACCAATGAGAAAAGCCTTCACAGAGCTGTTTTCAAACAATGCCAACAGTTTATTTGGATGGAAGATAAAAAGGATTGCCAATTACACATCACTTATGCATTTGTAATAACTTACAGGTGGAAGATTTGATCTACTGTGCAAACTTTATCAGGAAGCTAGAGCTAGATTCACCCTCGTTAATCCAAGTGAATCAGTCTAGTTTAGAAGAAAAAAAATCTGAGAGAGACAAATGTAACAAAACAAATTGCTTTGTTTGCAATGGTTGCAAAGAAACATATGAAACCACATCGGCAAATAGTACTGTTAATATTAGAGAGCATGTGTTGAACGGCTGAAATTCTATATGCATTTTGCTAAATCCTATGGTTGCAAATAAATACAACTCTAGGTAATCCTTACAAATGATAGGTAAAGGCTTACGCTAATTGATATTTTTGTATAATTATATGCAATGGTTTAGTGTATAACAGCTTTTCACAACATTAATTTACTTACATTAATGCTGTGATAGTTTTTAAGGAAATCTTCTAGGATAGCTTGAATTTGCAGATATAAAGGCTTCAATTTTAATGTAAATACTCTTAATTAGTTTTTCTTACTTCAGTGTCTTCAGGCATTAAGGGAGAAAGTTTTTTTAATTGTCTAATTTCCTAATGCTCTAATACAGAAAAACTAAATAGTCTATCAGATATGTGCAGCATTTTTCTTTTCCTCTTTTGCTTATTCTCACAGGTGAAGATTCAAAAGTTGGACTCTTATCCCAAAACCACGCAGAATGCCTTTTTTAGTAGAAAACTAAAAGACCCGCTATATATAACAAGCTATATTCTTATTGATGTGTCCAAATCAAAAAGAATAATGCAAAGCAGAACTAATAATTTTTGTATCAGGTATCATTTCATATCAGACTCTCAAAGTTGACTATATGCCATGAAGTCAGTGTCAACTGTTAGCAATCTGGCCCTAATCTTAAAACACTTGCATATTTACTTAAGATACCTATTTATCATACCTAGGTAGCAATGGTCTGTGACAGATTGACCTATCTAGAGTCCACCTGGATTTGCTAGAAAGAACATGAAGAAGGGGGGAAAGTGCTTGAAATCGCTCTTTTCTGCATTAAGTAATCAGAGCTTAAAAACATAGGAAGCAACCTTACATTAACTCAGATCATTCATAAATTTAACCCAATACTGTCCACACTGACAGTAAGGATTTTTAAGGATCTGGGGCAGAGATGATATTCTATTTTCTTCACTACCAGTTTGGTAGGGGGAGCGCACGCGAAGCTCTTTGATGACATCAGGGTGGGTAGCGGAGCCTCGCGCCACTGCCACTACAGCTTTGCCCGAACCAGTGCGAACTGGCAGCATACCACTTGATTTGGGGGGATCCAATTCTTGAGCTTACCAAGGGGGCTTACTGCATGCAAAGCATATGTTGTATTCCTGAACTATTGATCAACTATTTAGAAATAAATTATATTTTGTTAATGAAACAAACTAATACCTAAAGTGTCTATTTGAAATGAAGATATGGAGATAAAAGAGAGCACCACCATCTTTGCCCCTCGATATGCTTTTTTCCCCTAATTCTTCCAAAAATTAGTACCTGTAATATGTATTTAGGCTTATTTGTTCAAATTGTCCCAGAAACATAATCTGGACCTAATTTTCAGCATTCAGTCCACAATTACAATACAATAAAGTACAATAAATGCCAAATGATCAGTTCTAAAATAAGGTTGTAGATAGTTTTTTTTAAATTCAATCAATTAGAAATCTCATGGCCATTTCCAATCACAGCAAAAATGATTTTCACTGTTAAATAATGAAGGTAGGATTATTGAATTGACAGTCAATGATTTATCAGCAATTTCTTAGTTGTCATTTAATACTGGCTGAAATTTTGAAAAAGGATGAATAGGTGATCCTGTTGGATAATGTATATGCCTGCTATCATTTTATTGATCTGTTGTTGGAATTATATACAATAAATTGTACATCAGTCTGGATGAATTGATAAATGATTAAGCATATATTTACACACAGACCCATTTGATTAGCTTTGGGATGAAACTTTGGACTTTAGTCTTTATGGAAAAGGTAATTTATAAATTAGTAACATTAAGGAAAGAAAATGGAAACATTTTATGCAAATTGGTATGACTTATAATATCTACTTATATTATACAAAATGTATAACCTTAAAAAAATCAAAAACTTTGGGAAAAATGAATTATTATGAAAAAAAATTACTTTCTAAAGCTATATGTAAGACATAAGTAGACATACACAAACACACATATATTAAAATTAAAATAAATCATTATGCACTTTTATTTTTATATACTGTAATATTTACAGTTTGTAACCTTACAAAATATGTAATGAATATAAAGTTGCTTGTACCTCCAATTTCTTTAGGTTTTTGGGCATTATCAAAATTACAAATCTTTTCCCAATTATGTTCCACGGCTTCTGGTGTCATTAGGTGGTTTTTATTCCTGACAACGTCTCCCAGGGATCGCTCCCAGCGTACTAAGCAAATAGCAATTAGAAAGGTTATTAAACACCAATTAAAAATAACCATTCAGGTGTAGCTGCATCACTAGTTCCTTTTATAAATGTTAAATTTTTTCTGATCAAAACAAAGTATGGATTATCTTCCCTGCAGATAGCAAATTGGAACTTAGCATACTATGCACATTCTTGAGAACTCTGAATAGAGTATTTATTCCAATCTGAAACTGCAGCAGCTTTTCTTGATTTGTCATCAACACATTGTTTGTTTGTGCTGGACACCAGAACCATTTTGACAGCTAAGAATAGTTAAAGGTGGAATTAAAAAAAAATTTATTGAGGGCCCTGGTGAAGGTAAAGCTGTGATGGCACAGTGGTTAGAGTGCAGTACTGCAGGCTACTTCTGCTGCCTGCCAGCTGCCTGTAATTTGGCAGCTCAAAGCTCACCCGGCTCAAGGTTGACTCAGCCTTTCATCCTTTCTGAGGTGAGTAAAATGAGGAGCCAGATTGTTGTTGCTGACTCTGTAAACTGCTGAGAGAAGGCTATAAAGTACTGCAAAGCAGTATCTAAGTCTAAGTGCTATTGCAATTAAAGCAAACTGCATTTACCAACTATCTATGATTAATCTCTTTTAACCAAACCAAATAAACAAACAAATGAACAAAATCCAATCCTAATATAGTAAGAAAGAGAGCAAGGGCAGGAGGCTCAGATGAGAGTCAGTGAAATTATCCTCAAATTCTACCACTCTTAAAATGAAATGATTTAATGTTGTTATAATCTAGTTTAACACATTAGTTTGGATTTTGTGTCAAATTCAGATTCTTTCTCACTAGACCAAATGAGCAAGAAGACTTACATTTTCCAATCCAGCCAGCTCCAACCTGTAACATACAGTTTTAAAAATCAATATAATTTACAAAGAAAACTGAAAATGAAGCATGGACAGCAAATCTTATGGGAGTAGCTCCCATTTAATCACAACAGATTAGTTCCAATAGATCAAAATATGCATTTACTTTTTACCTCCATACGAAGTTGATTCTTACAAAAGGCCTTATGATTAGATTTAGTTCAATTCAACCAATACATGACCAGCTTTAAACAGCGTTAGCTTCTTATATTACAAAGCATTGATCTGATTTTTATGTCCTGTCTCCTCAGTTTTTTCCGCTCAACATCAGTCAACTTTAGGTTCTGAGCATGTTCATTCTCAGGGTATTCTCTATTTAAGATGATTTTCTAAACTTTTTCATATTTCTGCAAAAAGTGAGATTGTTGCAGGTCTAGTAATATTTCTCTGTTTCCCTTGGTCCTTGCCATTTGGGATGTGAATGTAGTGTTATCTGGAGTATGGAATTAGAATATAAGGTGATCATGTAGGATAAGGCTGAATTCCTTCTTCTTATGGTGATTATTGTCCCTAAGGTTCAATATGTGCTGGAATCGTTTTAATAAATATTCTTTTCACCATTGTGATAAAACATTTGATTTCAAATCCATTGCTGTTTTTCAGCATGATATTCACATGATATGTTCAACTTATCCTATAGAGGTAGTCCTTGACTTATGACCACAACGCAGCCCAAAATTTATGTTGTTAAGTAACAATTATTAACTGAGTTTTGCCTTATTTTAGGACTTTTCTTGCCACATATGTTAAGTGAATTACAGCAGTTATTAAGTTAGTAACATGGTTCTTAAGTGAATCTGGATTCCCCATTGACTGTGCTTGTCAGACCAGGACCACATGACCCCAGGACACTGCAACCATCATAAATATGAAGCAGTTGTCAAGCATCTGAATGTAAACTGTTACAATGTGATAAGTGTCAAAAATGTTTGTAAGTCACTTTTTTCAGTGTCATTGTAATTGTGAAAGGTCACTCAATGAACTGTTGTAAGTCAAGGATTATCTGTAATGTGAGAACAGATTTCTGCATGGATTTGAATTGTGAAGAGAGGGAGGGAGGGGGAGGGACGAGGGATGGAGGGAGAGGGAGGGAGAGGGGGGAGGGGGAGGGGGAGGGAGAGAGAGAGAGAGAGAGAGAGAGAGAGAGAGAGAGAGAGAGAGAGAGAGAGAGAAGGAAAATGTGATGGATGCAAGGCCCATTGCTAGGAAAGAACAATAAATGGATATTACCTCAAACAGTCCACTGTTCTCTTGACATCTTTCATGACACAGCCAAAGGACAAGAGGGGCCACATATTCTGGTTTGAGGGCATCCAACATAGCTAGGGAAAATGAAATTTATGCAAAAACAAGCCTCAGGAGTAGAGAACAGAAGAGATATTTTATCATACACTCAAGCTAATTTGTTGCGAATGTTTACAATTATTTACCTGGAGGCATAACTGTCTGTGTCATCCTGGAGCCTGCCATGGGAGCAATCGTGTTGCAGTGGATGTTGTACTTCTTGCCTTCAACTGCAAGTGTGTTTGCCAGACCCAAAACACCAAGTTTGGCAGCACTGTAATTAGCCTGGCCAAAGTTCCCATATATTCCAGCAGCTGAGGAAGTCATGATTATTCTTGAAAACAAACAGTAGGAAATTGAGATTAGAATACAGCAACAAAAAGCCTGATGGAAGGTTGAAGGGGATTGCATCAGTCAAAGCAATAGAATTGGGTGATACTGCATAAAAAAACATTTGGCTCAATACATAAACCTCTCTATAAAAAGCAGCAACAAGATGTAAAAATTGTGCTAATTAGACAACATTGCCATTTAACAAAGTTTTAAAGGGACAATGAACATTCTTTAAACAGAAAATAAACTGTTTTCAATATCTTCTCTTATTCTGCTTTAGGTTTCATAAAAAATATTGAAGTAGCTGTGTTTAAGGGACCCATTTAGCGTGTTACCGTGATTACCATCAGACAACTTTTAATCCAACGTCTTTGAAGAACTGATAGGCATGGAGTAACTACAAAGGTTATATTTCATAAGTACTGAATACAGAGATAGGTCCCAGTTAACTCACAGAACAAATAAATTTGCTTTCAGAACGTGCTATTGGTAATGAAAATTAGCTGAATGTAGATCAAAATAGAATCAAAGAGTTGCAAGAAAAAAAACAACTCACAGTCCTTATTTAGGGACAACTTATGGAAAGCAGTTTACAAACTGAGAAAAGTGAATGCAGACAAAATAAAAACAGAACAAGCAATTCTTTTTTAATATGATCATTATTTCTAAACTGTATCATATTTAAATGTGATTAAGTGCAACCAATGACGCAAATGTAATGTAATAGGGAAATATCTTCCTAAAAAATATTGAATTTTAGATTCAATCTATCAACATTAAAAGCATTAAAATTATTCAGAGAACTAGCATTTTACCCAAACAACAGGAGTAGCTTTCAGTTCTTACTGAGAACTATTCTTGCTGTTTGGGTGAAATGCTAGTTAGCAATGTTTTGGCTTTGGGGCTAATGGGAAAAAACTAATTAAAAACAACTTCCAATGTGTATGGTATATAGGAGTTTCAGAATCCAGCACCTCCATTGTCATAATTTCCAACTTGTGGATTTCAGATGTGGCTAATCATAATTTCCATAATGTCATAAAAGATCAGAAAGGGTTGTATTCTGACAGTGGTGAATTTTTTTTACTACTGGTTCTGTGGGCATGGATTGGTGGGCGTGGCATGAAAAGGATACTGCAAAATCTCCATCCCCCCCCCCCACTCCAGGAGAAGGATATTGCAAAATCCCCATTCCCACCCTACTATGGGGCCAGCCAGAGGTAGTATTTGCTGGTTCTCCGAACTACTCAAAATTTCTGTTACCGGTTCTCCAGAATCTATCAGAAGCTGCTGAATTTCATCCCTGTACTCCGGGCTTCCAATTAAACACTATTGTGAATTGTACCACCCATGCTTCTTTTTCAAATTACTGCAGTACTCAGTAAGAAACCATTCATGGTAGCTTCAATTCCACTATCAACTCCACATTTGGAAATCTTAGGCAAGATTTCCAGGTTCAGTTGCAGCAGCTACAACATGGAAAATGTAGTTTATATGGCTGTGGAAAAGTTTATAGATAAAGAATGCAGGTTTTTTTCAGCACTTTAAATACTACCTTGATTAGTATTAGCAACTATACTGTTGCTTTTAAAAAAAATCTAATAATATTCTGATATATGAATAGACCTCTATTTGGTTGCCTGTAGAGATGAGGATTCTACTTTAGATGTAGTTTTTCATGCTGAAATTTTTATGAGAAATAACTATTGGTACAGTAGAATCACAAACCACAAACTATATTCTCTGTGTCTAATCTAATGGTTTTAGTCTGATCAGTATATATATTTGGTGAGCAATCATGTCTACTTACCTTCCAAATTTCTGATTTTTCATATGGTTCCATGCAGCTCGGGTTACGAGAAAGGATCCCCTCAAATGAACTTTGTGAATTATATCTAGAAACAATTCAAGCCATAGAATATATCTAGACATCGAAAAGGCATGAAATACATTAAGTATATCATATGTTCATTTTAAAAATGGACTATGTATATAATTGTAACTGGGGTACAACTTACCCCAATCTTCGTCGCTGATCCTAGCAAAGGAACGGTCCCTCAATATCCTACGTGTCAAAGAAGAAAAAAGAAGAGAGAAATTGTCATAAATTGAATCAAAAATATTCCAGTGTAATGGGGAAAAAAATAAAATAACATTTAGATCAACTTACCCGGCATTATTGATCAGAATATCTGTAAATTAAATCAATACAAAATTATTAAGAAACAAATCTAGCTATTCTTGCTTCTGGCATGAAGGATAACATTTATTAACACCTTATTTGCATTTAATTTTGTCCTTACCCAAATAGATAAAGGAAAAAAGACTTTCAGAATTATTATGGTTATCAAAGGCTGGCAAACACCTTTGACACTGCATGTAGGTCTGAACTATGATCATCTCTTAAGCAGTAAAAATGAACTCAGACATAGAAAGGGACACACTGCATTTTCGTAGAATGAATTTAATGGTTTCAGAATTCTGGGCAAGTGCAGCAGACAGCCATTTGCTTGCTTTCTGCAATAAGTTAAAACAGGCTTAACAGCCTCATTGTAATTCAAATGCATTTCTGTATCTCTATGAAGTAACATTTATAAAATAAAGAAAAAAGAACATGCTGATGCATACTATTGTAGCTATTTGCTGGTAAGCAAGTCCAGGTTTCAGGCCACCATTCAATTTAGCATAAATATGCAGTTGCGCTGCTAATGGGAAAAAGATCTTATCTAAAAGAATAACCATATCAGTTTTTGCGTATGTGTAGTTTAAAGGGAGAAAAGTGAAAATTCTTATGAGGATTCTTTATTGTTGCTTTGTTTCCATCAATGGAATGTGGCTTTAAACAAAAAGAATTTATTATTTTTATTTTGCTCATGCCTCTACTTCAGGGCTGTCAAACTCACATTCTGGCCACACCCCCGCCCGGTTTAGTGAAGGGGAAAAGTCCCAATATGTCACGTGATGACGTGAGTTTGACAACCCCTCCTCTACTTGATGGAGAGGTCTTTTCATGATCAAACATATTTGGCTTGATTTCAGAGGAAGTTCAATTTCTTCTGAGGCAGAATTTTGTGTTGACCATGATAAAGCTTTAATGATATCAAAAAATATAATTTAAAATTTACAGATGGAAGAGAAAAAATAAATAAATCTTAATCTTAAAAAAACTTAAAGAGAACTCATCTTGGAGAAAATATCTTGATTACTACTAGTACAAGTAATTACAGCTTTCATCAAAAAGTAAATTTGTTAAGGAGCTTGATAAAGCCATTCCTTTGTTATGGCAGATTTTCTCCTGAATAATAGACTGCTTCATTTTTTTCATGAAATAATACAGAATAATAATAAGGAGGTTCCAGCTATCTAATCTAACAAACTATGCCTCTATTTGAAATGTACCTATTTTCCCAAAAGCATCCAGAGCGGTTTGCACAAGCTTTTCACCAGCTTCCACTGAATCTGAGAAGAAGAAAAACAGGAAAGAAAGAAACACAGATCAGAATCTATTGAAATGACGGAGATCCTAGCATAATGGGAGAGGAACACAAAATGGTAATAGAATGTAATCTTGAGGGAATATTTTCTTTCATAAGCAAGTTATTCATTGGTATGCACTTACCAAAGATAGCAAGTTCATGACAGAAAAAAAGACAGAAGTTGCTCCTATGACTGCAGCTACTGAAATCTTTCAACTGTATTCATAATTCCCTGAGGTGTTACTAACAAAAGTGGATAGCTATGGTTAGGAAGACAGGATGCACAGGGGAAAGAAATGCTGATTTGGATTCTAAATGTTCTTCTTTGTGAGTGGTAAAATTTAGGTTTAGTCATAAAAGCCAATATCCTCATTTCCCAATTATGTTGCCATCTCCTCAAAATGTGCTATTCCAAAGATATGCCTTTAAGGAATAACTACAAAAATAGGCACACAGGTGTCATGCCCCCGTCGGAGCATGAATCTGCGGAGGAAGATGAGCCTGAACTGGAGCTGACGGAGATCGAGGGGTCAACTTCATTGGCTTTGGAGAAATGTGGGAAGGAGCAGGCAGAGTCAGTCCAGGACTTTCAGGATTGGAGCGGCTTGTAGTCAGGGAGGAACAGGGGCAGGTTGACCAAGAAAGGCTAAGCAGTGAATATGAGAAACAGAGTGGAGGAAGGACCATCCCCTCCTCGATCACGGAAACTGGAGAGGAGGAGGGAAGAGCGCTGGATGACCTGACAACTTGGGAGGAAAGCGCCCTGCCCCTCTTCACAAGGCACATCTGAGGACTGAGACTTAAGGACACATTGTGGAGAGGGGCATATGTCAGGAACAAACGCTGAATTCATGGAGTGTCGTGTGCCTTTGCCAACGTTTTCTGGACTTCTTGCTTGCTTCCTGGATTAACTGCCTTGTTCCTTTGCTTCCTGGACTCATTGACTTATTCCCTTGCCCTGCTGGATTTCTTGCTTTGCAGCAGTTGTGCTCACAGCATTGTGCTGGACTACTTGCAGCCAGGGGCTGCTGGAGGTGTGTGTGTGTGTGTGTGTGTGTGTGTGTGTGTGTGTGTGTGTGTGTTCACTTTGCTCTGGGACTTGATAAAAACATGAGAGCAGTTGGGGAAAAGTTGGAGCAATAAAAGGGAGGTTTGAACTATTAGCTGACTGTGTTGCCTCTGTGCTGTGCCCCGGGTCATCACACATGGGTCTGCTTCTGATAGCATTAGATGCAGTAAATGTGCAAATGAGAGTTTGTATCCAAACTTTCTTATGCTCAGAAAAACACGGACTGTTAATGACACACAGATAAGCTTGAATATGAAATTAGGAGAATGCAGTTGCCTTCAAATAACAAAATAAAATGTTCAGATATAAGAATTTATCAACAACCTCCACATTATACAGTGGCATGTGATAATCTGCACTATTATATCTTTAAGTGAACATAAAACTCTGTGAAGCACAATGAATATATCAAGCTAAAGAATACATTGTTTATCCACAAAGATCCTGAAGTTTTAAAAATAGGACTATTTTACCTGAATTTTTTTCATGTAATGCATCTATATAATATATATTTCAAAATCAAACAACCACAACATAACAAAGAATAAAAATCTAACGGACAGTGAACCTCAGTTTAAAATTATCACATTTTGGAATTACCGATCATGGTTCAATACTAAACGCTATGAATCTAACATGGATTTGCAATCACAAACAATTCATGAGTTCATTAAATATCATGCAATTCAAGGCACTTTCTATTGGCTGAAATAATTTATCATGGGACAGTCATTTAAATCTTCAAGGAACTTTCTGATTTCATTTTGATTATCATTTACAACAATCATCTCAATGATAAATGGCAGATGATTTTCTTTCTAGCATTAACTATGGTAGAATTACCATAGTAATTCTACCGTAGAATTTATCTGCAGATATTTTCACTGGAATACAGTGGGAGAAACATACCATAATTAGCTACTGCTTTTCCACCTTTGGCTTGTATTTCCTGAACCACCTTGTCAGCAGCTGAAGAACTCTTTCCCTGTCCCTTGATGTCAACTCCAAGATCATTCACTGTGACAGATATAAAAAAGACAAAGAGAGTCAGAGAAATTGAGTCCAACTAGTACTTAAATAAAATAGCTGTCATTCTCTGCAGCCTTCAGTGATCATTCAGGCATTGCCTCACTGGTAGAGTGAAGATTTCATGCTGTAATGAATGTCGATGAAGATTCTCAGTTATCCAGGTAGAGTTGTCTGGAAGTTGAGTGATCGCAACTGGATTTCTTTTCTTGTTGATTTGAAACATTTCAATGCTTATTCAATTCTTATCTTCCAGACCGAAGAAGCTATTTGGATAAGCAACAAAACATTTCAAATCAACAAAAAAAGAGATCCAGTTGCTATAACTCAACTTCCAGATGCTGCAATGAATGTACGAATTTCAGACTTCAGGTTGGTGAGGTCAAATATCAGAAGTGTTAGCATCTCCTATGAAGGTGTGACAATAATATAATTGAACTGAGTCTTTCTGTTAAGAAATAGTGTTTATATTTAACATACTGTTAATATTTGGGTCTCTTTCCATAAATTGCTATCTGAAGAGGTCTATTTATTCTTGCAGCAGTTTTGTAGATATTAAGCAATTTGTCTTATCCAATCAACTGCTCTAAGTATTAAATATTATGCCATGGGTAAATAGGCAACAATATAAATTTAATAATAAATAAATATAATTTCCTGTATTTAAAGTGATTTATCAATTTCATTAATTTTAATCAATGGCTTCTTCAAAACAGCATTATTATTCTTAAGATTTGCATGGAAGCCTGAAAAAAATCTGGCTATTTTAATGAATACCAGAGTTTAGATAGCCCTCAACTTATAATTGGTCACCTAGTAACCATTTAAAGTTATGACATACTTCTCCAGGATTACTTATAATCCAGATTCATAACTGGATGGTTGGAAAGCATTTCCCCCCTCCCCCAGTCACATGATCACATTTTGGGTGCTCAGCAACCAGCCACCATTTATGGCCATTTTCAGGATCCAGCAGTCATAATTTATTTTAAAAAAATTACCTGAAACTGGCATTTATGTCCAATTCCTGGCAAAAAATACCCATTGTGGATAATGAATTCACTTAATGACCATGGTGATTCACTTTATGACCCACAAAAAAATCTTAAAATTTGGTGCAGGCAGGCACATGGTGATCCACTTAATGACCAGGATAACATACAACTGTAATTTCAAACTTAATTACACTCATCCATTTAGTAGCGCTACACTTCATTTATTTATTTTCTTTGCTAACAGATCAAAGCCCATGAGGTCAAAGGAGTTATTCTTTTCAACTAGGGCTCATATCTAATTTACTTTTATACAGATAGCCCTTACTGATTTAGTTTTACTGTACATTCAGATCAAAAGGTCTGAGGGGATAAAATAAATTATACATTTTAAAAAGATTTTCAGAAAGAATATATAAACACTTTCCCACACAACATCACAAGTCCAATTTTACTTTTGTGGAGTAGGTGAAAATAGTTTGGTTGAAGAATCTTGAGGAATCATCAAGTAATCCATATTTTTGATAAGTAAAAACATTTGTGAGAACAGGTGTGTGTTTGATGTACAAACTGAAAATAAAAATATGTGTTTTAAACCCTGGACAAACTTTTTGTGGCAATAAGCACAAAAGTCACCGATTCTTTTGAAAGTGCACCAACCTTTGACAGATCCAATAATTTATTACCCTTCACAGACTATTTTTAATCCAAAAAGCAATTCCAAAACACTACATTTTTTCATGATAAATGGACTGCTAGCTATCTAAATAATACAGAAAATTCCAAATTAAGCAATAATACTAGAAAACAATTCACCTAGAAGAGTTTAAAATAGAACCAATTATACTAAAAAAATATCTGTTGTTATGAAGCAGCATCTCCCCCGTGTGGTCAAACCTAAAAATGTTTTAACCAGAAAAATATATTTAATCATTTATTTCACTGGATGGAATGTATTCAAAATAGACAGAATACATTTAGTCACCAGGAGTTGAGCTTGATTCAAGTGAGTCTTTATATTTTAATTGGCAGTATAGTTGAAGGGAACCAATTTTGGGGGAAACTGACTTAAAAATCAGCAATTTTAAATTTCTAGCATTACTTTTTTATTTCAATGAGATCCTGCATTTTTTACAAAATTGTCTTCATTTTCTTTGCTAGCTAGTCTACTTTTTGCTTCCAAGTAGGTACAGACTATCCATGACATGAAAGCCAGTTTGGTGGAGTGATTAAAGCATCATTAAAGGAGCCGAGGTGGCGCAGTGGTTAGAGTGCCTTACTGCAGGCCACTTCAGCTGACTGTTATCTGCCGTTCGGCGGTTCAAATCTTACCGGCTCAAGGTTGACTCAGCCTTCCATCCTTCCAAGGTGGGTGAAATGAGGACCGACTGTGGGGGAGATATGCTGACTCTGTAAATGGCTTAGAGAGGGCTGAAAGCCCTATGAAGCGGTATATAAGTCTAACTGCTATTGCTATTGCTATCAGACTAGAAATCAGAAGGCACAAAGCCAGTTGGGTGACTTTGGGCCAGTCACTAACTTCCTTGTAGCCCTAGGAAGCAGGCAATGGCAAGCTACCCATGTTTCCCCTAAAATAAGACTGGGTCTTATTTTATTTTGGACATCAAATTAAGCACTAGAGCTTATTTTGGAGGGTGTCCTTTTTTCCATGTAAAGGCTCTTCTGCTTGCTTGCGATGAGGCAGGAGGCCGTACGTTGTGCCAGTGCCACCACCACGAGGCAGGGGTGGTGGAGCTGCCCCATGTATACTGCACCAGCTTACCTCAGGGCTTCCGCAGCCAGGCCACCCATACCATGATACCTGCCTCACCTCACAGCTGTGGCATCAGCACACCGCTTGGCCTCCTGCTCTGTTGCGGCTGTGAGCAAGCAGAAGTGGGCTGGCAGCCACATGGCTCCTGCTGCACATGGCTGCTGGTGCTGCTGCTGTGAGGCAGGTGTCAGGGCATGGATGGCATGGATACTGGAGCCCTGGGGTAAGCTCCACCACCCTCGTGGCTATGGCACAACAACCAGACGGAATGGGTGAGCGAATTGCTGCATAGGCTCTTAAATAGGACCTACTTGGGGGTAGGGTTTATATTAGGTGCACATATAAAAAATATGCCAGATCTTATTTCGGGAAAGGTCTTATTTTCAGGGAAACAGGCTATTTTTAAAATCTTGGCAAGAAAACTGCAGGAATATGTCCAGGTAGTTACCAGGAGTCAGCCCTGACTCCAAACACCAAATATAGCCATGAAACAGAGATATGTACAGCACTTGTTCTTCTATTTTATACTTTTGTTTCTTTTTTAAAAATTCATTCTGCTTTGGCTTATCCTGCGCATGTGCGAGAACGGAAGATGGCGCCTAGGCGTTTTGCTCCAGACGATAAGGAGAGCAAACGCCGGAAAAACATCTGAAAACTTTGAAATTTATGCGCCCGAAGAAGGTCCCGGGGATGTCCGGAATCCAGGGGACCCGAGGAGCCCAAACCTTTGTGGGGGTCGCCATTTCTGAGCGACCCCGGACAGTGCGATCTCGAAGGTCTGTGAACGGCGAGCCGCCCGCGTTATCCGACAGTGGGGGGGGCGGCGTCGTGTCAGCGTTTTTCGATCCAGGCGATTTCCTTTGGACTATTGAGCCACAGCACTGGGGTTCTATGGGACTATTGCCGCCTTGGAAGGAGAGAAAATTGATAGGACCAGCCCAGCCCCTTGCAGGGGTCGCCGTTTCTAGACGTCCCCGGGCTTTACAACTTTGGGGTTTTGGGCTCCGCGAGTTGTTTGCATTACTTGGCGGTGGGAGGAGTAACATCACGCCGGCTGCAACGGTGGTGGCTTTTCGCCTTTCTACCTGGCTTCTCTGCCTGGCTTATCGAACTTTTTCTACCAGGCTTATTGAACTGCCTCATTGGGGCTGTGTGAGACCATCATCATCTTGGAGGGAGAGAGAACGTATCGGAGCAGTGGGGGGACTGAGCAGAGTGGATGGGTGGTTTCCCCCGATGCTGCACCAGCCCCTCCGGATGGCCCCTTTCTCCATCCAGCCTTACTTCCCTCCCAGCATTGCCTCCTCCCTTCTTTATCCCTGCCCAGTCAGGTGGCTCCCTGGACGTATTTTATTTCCTGCCTCCCTTTGCTTCGGTGAGGCTCTGCCTTGTGTCTTCCACGTACCATCTGTCGCCCCCTTATGGTGGGTTACTAACCTCCAGCCACATCTGATTGTGGTGTTTGGTTACCCAGACTTGCTAGCTAAGTTCCATCTGCCTTTGGTCCTGCTATCTCAGTTTCATCTGGCTCCAGACCTGCTAGCTCAGCTTTATCGGACTTTGAGTACCATCAGTAACATCACTCACCACTATTATCCTGGGAACTCTATTTGGAGCAGCACTGGTGGAAGACTACCTCCTATCCCCTTTATTTATTCCGGACTCTTTGGACTTATCCAGACCAATAGAAGAGGGGAATACGATCTACCCCACCGTATACCTTCTTCGGACTATAACTGGACGCTAATCACACCACCTATTTTACTTACTTTAATTATGGAGAGCCATTTGGCTCTATCTGGACTCGCTTTTTAACAACGTAATAAGTGCGCAATTCTATTTTTTTCTCCCTTTTTCTATCTTTCTATCTTTTCTTTTTTTTTCTTACTGTGTTTGGGATATGTTAGGAGTATGTATGAGATTGAATGAATGATCCCACTTTTATCATTATTACTGTTGTATTTTTTGTGTTTTAATTACTATGTGGGGACTGTTTGAGTGAGTGAATGAGTATGTATGATTCGGAGGACCTGGTGGGATTTGCGGGGGCCACCGGGGTGGTTGGGGGAACTACATCCACGGGAGAGGGTCGGAGCATTGCGGTCATAACAGGGAGGGGCAGATACGGCGGGGACTTTAGGGCTGGCCATTACCGGGGAAGGAGGGTTCGCTATATCACAGAGATCCCTCCTTCCGGCCCTATGAGTCCCACTCCAAGGTCAGATGGCGCGAGCAGTCAGGACCCTGGTCTCAGGCTGCTGTCGCTAAATGCCAGGTCTGTTGTTCACAAGGCTCCCCTCGTCCGGGACTTGATAACAGACGAGGGCGCAGACCTGGCATGTATTACTGAGACCTGGCTGGGCACAGAAGGAGGAGTCCCCCTCGTAGAGATGTGCCCAGACGGATTTCAGGTGCTTCATCAGCCGAGAGCCCAGGGAAGGGGTGGCGGTGTGGCTATTGTAATCCGGGAGTCTTTAGTACCTCGTAGGATCCCTGCTCCGGAGCTTGTCGGGTGTGAGTCCCTACTGGTGACGCTGGACCTCAAGGGTCAAGTGGGTTTGCTGCTCACGTACCTGCCTCCCAACTGCGTTGCAGCAGCCCTCCCCTCGCTCCTCGAGTCAGTAGCCGAGCTGGCAGTTGAGTTCCCTAGGCTTATGGTTCTGGGGGACTTCAATTTGCCTTCGCTCGGTGAACACTCTGATGGAGCGCAGGAGTTCATGGCTTCCATGACAGCCATGGGCTTGACCCAAGTAATTCGAGGCCCAACCCACTCAGCGGGTCACACGCTCGACCTCGTATTCCTCTCGGAGCAGTGGAGTTATGATCTTGGTCTGAGGGGAAATGAGACCATTCCCCTGTCGTGGTCAGACCACTGCCTACTGAGGCTAGACTTCCGGAGGCCAAACCCCCACCGTAGGGAGGAGGAACCGACCAGGTGGTTCCGCCCCAGGCGACTTATGGACCCAGTAAGGTTCCAGACGGAGCTTGGGGTTATTCCAGATGCTCTCGCCCACAGTTCGGCGGAGACTCTTGCTGCTGCCTGGCACTCGGCAGCATCAGAGTCTCTTAACCGGATTGCGCCACTACGGCCCCTCCAGGTCAGCGGCCCACGGAGGCCTCCTTGGTTCACCGAGGAGCTCCGTGAGACAAAGCGCCGGAGGAGACGCCTAGAGCACCTGTGGAGGTCTGATAGGTCTGAGTCGAGCCGGGCACTGTTGACAGCTTGCACCAAGGAGTATATTCGGGCTCTAAGAACAGCCAAAAGATCACACATTGCCTCCTTGGTAGCGTCCGCCGAGTCCCGCCCAGCCGCCCTGTTTAGGATAACCCGCTCCCTCCTAAATAGGAGGGAGACGGAGAACCCTTTACAGGGTAAGGCTGAGGAATATGTACAGTTCTTGGCGGACAAAGTTGCTCGGTTTCGATCGGACCTGGACTCCACTCTTGCAGATCCAGCCGAGACACAGGGGAATGATCTGGCAGACCATCTCTGGGTTGAGTTTCAGGATGTTGCCTCCGGGGATGTGGACAAGGCTATGCGAGCTGTGAGCGCCTCCACCTGTATACTGGACCCGTGTCCCTCCTGGCTGGTTGCCAACAGCAGTGAGTTGACACGAGGCTGGATCCAGGCGGTTGTTACCACCTCTCTTCGGGAGGGACACCTCCCCACCGCGCTGAAGGCGGCGGTGGTGAGACCCCTCCTGAAGAAACCGTCCTTGGATCCAGCAATTCTTAACAACTACCGTCCAGTCTCCAACCTCCCCTTTGTGGGGAAGGTTGTTGAGAAGGTGGTGGCCTTCCAGCTTCAGCGTACCTTGGAGGAAGCTAACTATCTTGACCCCTTCCAGTCTGGCTTCAGGCCCGGTTACAGCACAGAAACCGCTTTGGTCGCATTGACCGATGATCTCTGGAGAGCCAGAGATGGAGGCCATGCGTCCATCCTGGTTCTCCTTGACCTCTCAGCGGCTTTCGATACCATCGACCATGGTATCCTTCTGCGACGACTGCGGGAGGTGGGAGTGGGAGGCACTGTTCTGCAGTGGTTCTCCTCCTACCTCTCGGACAGGTCGCAGTCGGTGTTGGTGGGGGGGCAGAGATCGTCCCCGAGGCCCCTTACTTGTGGGGTGCCGCAGGGTTCAGTCTTATCCCCCCTACTATTTAACATATACATGAAACCGCTGGGCGAGATCATTCGGAGGCACGGGATAAAATACCACCAATATGCGGACGATACACAGTTGTATCTGTCCGCCCCGTGCCAACTCAATGAAGCGGTGGAAGTGATGAACCGGGGCCTTGAGGCTGTTAAAGACTGGATGAGAGCTAACAAACTGGTGCTCAACCCGGAAAAGACCGAGTGGCTGTTGTGTTTTCCTCCCAAAAATTTGGTTAATGTTCCATCAATCAGGCTGGGGGGACAAAATTTATACCCCTCAGACAGGGTCCGCAACTTGGGAGTCCTCCTGGACCCACAGCTGAGTTTCGACCATCATTTGTCAGCTGTGACCAGGGGGGCATTTGCTCAGGTTCGCCTGATGCGCCAGTTGCGGCCCTACCTGAACCGGGAGGCTCTCACAACAGTCACTCGAGCCCTTGTGACCTCTAGGCTGGAATACTGCAACGTGCTCTACATGGGGCTGCCCTTGAAGAGCACCCGGAGACTTCAGCTAGTCCAGAATGCGGCCGCGCGAGTGATTGTGGGTGCACCTCGGTTCGCCCACATAACACCTATCCTCCGCGAGCTGCGCTGGCTACCTGTTGATCTCCGGGTGCGCTTCAAGGTGCTACTTACCACCCATAAAGCCCTTCATGGTAGTGGATCTGCGTACTTGAGAGACCGCCTCCTGCCAATTACCTCCCTGCGACCTATTAGATCGCATAGATTAGGCCTCCTCCGAGTTCCATCTGCCAGTCAGTGTCGACTGGCAACCACACGGAGGAGAGCCTTTTCAGTAGTAGCTCTGACCCTTTGGAACGACCTCCCCGTGGAGATTCGTACCCTCACCACCGTCCAGACCTTCCGCACAGCCCTCAAGTCCTGGCTATCCCGTCAGGCCTGGGGATAAAGATCGTAATCTGTCCGCACCTGAATGATGAATGAATGTTGTGTATTATTTTTACTCATGTATTGTTTCATGTTTACTGTTTTGTACCCCCTTCCCTATATTTTGTAAGCCGCCCTGAGTCCCCTCAGGGAAAAGGGCGGCCTATAAATAATAATAAAACTCATAAGAACTCATAAATCTTATTAATGGCAACTCAGAAAACCTTGTTCCACTCTTGTTCATTCTAAAGAGGCCTGATCCTCACAAAAGCAAAATAGTAAACAAAATTGCTCATAGGCCAATACAAAATTCATGAAAGCTACTGAGAAAAAAATAGCTTCATACAAATTGGATTTTTATTCAAAAAGACTGTTTGCATTCAGTGTTTCTGGCAAGGATTCTGATTCCACTTAGCATTTATCTGTAAAATTATTCTGCTTATATTTATAGTCATTTGCTCAATACAGCAGCTATATAAAATATTCAATCATAAATATTTAATATTATGGTTATTTCAGTAACAGAAATGGAAAAATCCTTTTTTCCATTATTTAAAATATGGTTTTAAATTATAAATAATTATAAATAATTATTACGCTTTCCAACTCCGATTAACTCCCAATAATTCTGGGCATTTTATAGATAATTAAAAAGATCTAAAAAGAAGGAAGCAACAAAATTTATCCAGCTTGGAGTTTTGTTGCTATAAAACACTTGTTTTTGTATGTAATCTATAGGTTTAGTACAAAGTGATAAAGGCTTGTTCTAGCCACTTTTAATAATTTTCTGTAAAGCAAAGTTGGTCAACCTCGGCAATGCTGCTGATTCTCGGAGTTGAAGTCCACACATCAGAGGTAGTATTCAGCCAGTTCTGACAGGTTCTGGAGAACCGGTAGTGGAAATTTTGAGTAGTTTGGAAACCAGCAAATAGGCTAGACCTGTCCCCTGCTGCCTCCCAGACTCCCAGCTGATCTTCTTTTAACATGGCTTTTAAGTGAATCTGGCTTCCCCATTGATTTTCCTTGTCAGAAGGTCACGAAAGATGATTACATGATCCCAGGATACTGGAATTATCATGAATATGAGACCGTTATCAAGTGTACAAATGTTAATCGCGGCAATGGGAATCTTACAACGGTCGTAAGGTTGAAAAACAGTTCTAGGTCATTTTTTTCCCAGTGCTGTTGTATCTCTGAATGGTCAATAAATGAACATAAGTTGAGGACTACTTGTATTTGTATTGAGAAATATGAAGTCTCCTGGTTCGGAGGTACTTAAACATTTGCAAAGCTTCAGCTCCATATCTTAATTCAACTCATTAACAAAGACATTTAAAGACATGGTAACATTCCCATCCATTCATACTTCCTAGCCTACTATTCTATCCTTTGATTTAATAGCTCAGTAGGTCGTTCAAAAATAAAATAGAATTCAAAGTGAACTCCAAATAGGACTTAAGTTGGCTGAAATCTAAAGTCCTGGAAAACAAAACGGAAAGTTAGGATTTGTGTGAGTCTGATATGTGGCAAAACATCCCCCATACACAAGTCTTGTTTCTATCTCATTGCAGGGTTATATGGGGGGAAACGGGGAAAATAGGTTTGCTTGCTGGTGCTCCAAACAAACAAACAAGCAAAATCAATTCCTCACTTCTCTCCCTTGTCTGTCAACCACTCAAGTCAGGATGTTTGGGAACGGCTACTTTGGGGAAAAGGGCAGAGGTGGGAAGAAGGACCAATGTGATTCACCCAACTGACTCCCATCAAATGTGTGTTACCCTGTCCAAAATCTGAGAAGGATCCCTACCCTTCTGAAGGACCGTGAAGCTAAGTTGGGTTTTGAGTGGTAGGCTGTTTGGTGTGACAGTTGGAGGGGGGGGGAGAGAAAATATTCTAATTTTTATAATTTTTATGAATTATTGTGAGCTGCCTAAATCAGTGGTGGCTAACATTTTTGGCATGGAGTTCCAAAACAGAAGTGTCACACTTGCATTAGCGCACACGGACCAGTGCACCAAGAAGAGAGCAGCTGGCCAGTGAGCATGCCAGCCGCTCTCTTCCGGGTCCCATCACATCCATGTGTGTCAGCCAGCTGGTCTGCACACATGTGCATGTCAGAACCCAGAAGAGAGTGGCTGGCCACGTGTACATGCATGCCATCACTAGCTGCACTTCGGGTTTTGTTGCATGCATGTGCGAAGACCAGCTGGCTAGTGTGCATGTGCATGTTGGAACCTAGAAGAGAGTGGCTCACCGCACGCATACCATGCTAGATGCACTTCCAGGTTCCAATGTGCGTATGCACACTGGCCAGCTGGCCGGCACGCATTCGTGTGATGGAACCCAGAAGACAACAGCTGTCCGGATGCGCATGCACACCAGACCAGCTGGCCAGAATGTATCCACACAATGGAACCCGTAAATGCAGCTGGCGACGGCACTCATGCCCATAGACAAGCCTCTGCATGTCATCTCTGGCACACGTGCCATAGGTTCGCCATCACGGGCCTAGATGTGAGATAGGCAGCAATATAAATCCTGCAAATAAATAAGTAAATACGTACCTGGAAGACCCACAACTGCCAAAATATTTTTTCTACATCACAAGAGTGTACTTATTTGCTTTTTTGTATTTTCCTGCTTTTCATCAACAATAATCTGACATTTAGCAATATTGGCAGAAATGATTGCTTCTTACTAGAGGGTGATACAATACATGCCAAATGGAAGACAAAACATGATTTCCTCTTTCCTTTGAGAACTGCCAATGCCATTTCTATTACTGGGCACAACTGGAAATAATTTTCAGGCATAACATAATTGCCTCTTATAAGTAGAAGAATCCTGCCAAGGGATTTTATATTTTCATTTTATTCAACAACCAAACCAAACAGTCTTGTAAATAATGAAAAAAACTGTCAGATAGGCAACCAAAATGAAATGGTGAAAAAGTAATTCTTTTGCAAAAAAAAGGTTATTTTATTTAGTTAGTTAACTGGTTAGCTAAACTAGATTAATGACATGCCATGAAAATACTTTTTCCGTTTTCATTCACTGGAGACTTTTGTATCAAAGAATGAAAAACCTTTAAAGTTGAAGCCTTTGGGCTAATAAACCAATCCTCAGAGAACCCTCATAATAATTGCAGTTTCAGTTTAGCAATCTTATTCTAAACAAGAAAATGTATACTTTTTTCACATTGATTTCTCAATGACCTGCTGAAGATCAACTACATATTCCCTGCATTCCTCACTTTCTGCTCTTTAAAAGGGTGCAGGGGGAAATAATCAGAAACTGGTACAATAACTTTCAAATAATCACAAACTGGTCAAATAGCTTTCCAGGCATACTTACAAAATAATCTCCCTTTAAATTTGGATTCATTTTTGCTACGTCTCTATTTCTAGACGCGAACAACAATGCATTCTTCCAATCAGAGCCACCCACTTCATACGTAAAATACATATATTTTTTCCATTTAATACCTTCAAAATCCGTGTCTCATCATTTAATTTGTGGTGTGTGTGTGTGTGTGTGTGTCTGTGTGTCTGTGTCTGTGTGTAAATATTGTAAATATACCTAATTTACTTTTCATCATTATTTGGAAATTTAACACCTCTATCACCAACAAATTTAGCCCCAAATTATTTTTAAATGAACCAAGATACACAGTCTTGCAAATCAGCAATTAAGCAGTGATGCTTAATTTATTTTACATTACTGAATTTCTGAATTAGGCTCATCATCACATTTTAGGTAAGCACACTGGGCTAAATTAGGTTGCCAGTCTAATAATCTTTTCCATTACTGCTAAGCTGAAGTTCAAAAGATAACCCTATTAGTTAGTGGCTGAACTATCCAGTCAGGATGTAATGGTTTGGCGTTCATTCTAAGTACCAGGTAATTTCAAGCTATCATAATAATTTTTGCTTAAATGGAAACTAGAATTAGATGTTACTAAATCCAGTTGGCCAAAGTGCCTATTGGCTAATCCCAGATCTCTTTATTCAGAAACAGTTCTCATGGATTTCAGTAACATATATTGCCCAGTTAGGACAGCAGTGTTAATACTGAAAAAGTACAGGGAATTACAAACACATGTCACTAAAGCAGATTTATGTATCTGTAGGAATTTTAATAAACTGAGGGTTACTGACATTCATTCTTTTGTAAAAAAATAAAAATAAAAATCATTTCATTAATAATATAACTTAGATTGTTGTCATTTAAAGTTTCTCATTATTCTACTCTGTCTGCTGAATAGTCTAAAACATTAGTCCCTATAGCACAGCTGGGAAGAAAAAAATTAAAAGATACTTTGGATTTTATTTATAAAAGTCTAGAAATACTAGTTAAAAATTCAAAGATCACAAGTATTACCTGTGAAACTACATAGCCTGCATTGGACAAAGACCTTAGTATAGTATAGTCTTTATTGTCATTGTACAAAATAAATACAACGAAATTGGTTATTTAAAAAATTCTTAATACAACTGTGGAAAACCTTTTTTTAAATCAAAGTTATTATTCAACTCTTGTTGAATTCAACTATTTTTCAAGAATTAGTATTCAAATACACAATTCTAAATTGAAGTCAAAAAAGAAAAAAAATAATTTAGCTTCTTGGACGTTATTTACTTGAACAGGACTAGGGTTCAAAGATTATGAGGGTGGAGAAATGCTACGTCCCACTCAAAAACATTCAGATTGAAAACAATACTAGTTTTTCAGAGACTAATGTGAATATGAGAAAATCAGAAACTGAGAGTTATTTAATTCCAAAGTACAATATCCTCTGTGGTTAGTTAGTGTCAGGGATCTCACCAGCAAGTTGGAATGTTACCTAAATTTCTTAAAACTGTACATTTGCATTATAAAATTTCTTGCCAGCTCCTGCTGAATAAACTATTGTACAAGCTATTTTGTTCTTTGTTCCCAAAATAGGTATAGTTTTTAAGATTTGGCTTTGCGAGGTTTTCTGACAGGATGCCAATTTACTAGACACTCTACACTCATTATTGAGTTACACCAGAATATGGACTTTGTAACATTTGCATTTTATCTTCCAATTTTCTCCAGTTCATTAGCTAAACTTGATTTAGTCTTCTGTAGTCATGTAAATATTATTTGGTTAACCTGTTACCTCTTCAGTGGACAAAACTAACATAGTCGGTGTACAAATATATGTGGTAAGCAATTCCTTAATATTTCTTAATATGCTATGAAATACTTGTTGCAAAAGAGAGCTATAAATAAAAATGTATGCCAAATATACAAATTAATCTCTTAACTTTCACAATGTTATCTGTGTAGGCTAGTGTTGTACACAGGATTTAGAAACAGTCCTCTAAGGCATTTCAGAAAGCATAATATTAAATGAACCTGTTTTTCAGGAACTATACATTCTCTAACCGTAACTACCATTGTAACTTAGCAATATGTTCCGCATAAATAAGTAGTAGTGGGTAAGATGGCACATTAATACCGTGTTTCCCCGAACATAAGACCTTGTCTTATATTTTTTTTGCCCCCCAAAAAGGTAACAGGTCTTATTTTGGGAGGATGTTGTCCATTGACTCATCTCCCTTGCACTGGCCTCTTTTCGCTATCAGAGTCTTTCAGGAACTTCTTCGTCTGGCAAAGCCAACAAGGCTTTCCTGAAGACCTCTGCAGCCGATAACAGAGCTCTGGATGGATCTGGAGCTGTGTTATCGGCTAGAGAGACCTTCAGCAAAATCTTGCCGGCTGCAAAAGAAATGGTTCGAGGTGTGTAAGGCCTGGCTGCAATTGTCTGAAGGTACATAGTACAATAGCTCCATCCCAACCCTAGCTTAATTTTACCTGTGTACCCTGGAGTGGACAGGGTCTTAATTAGGGCATATTTTGAGGATAGAGCTTATATTCGGCACATATGTAAAATAAGGTAGGGCTTATTTTCTGAGTAGGTCAAATTTTCAGGGAAACACAATAGTATCTTAGTATGCTAAGTGACAAACCTCCTTGGATCTTCATTACCATAGCAAATCATTTTTGTCATGAGGAATTTCAATGGAAAAGAAGCAAAAATAATTGAAGAGTAAAGAAAATAATTTTATTAAGAAAAAGGTGAAGATGATTAGAATAAGTTTCATTTTAAAACACAATTATGAATTTAACAGTTACTGGCAGAAAAAAAAATACTTACCAACCACAGAAGCTCCTCTTTCAGCAAAAGCCAATGCATATGCTCTGCCCAGTCCTAGCATAAAGAAAAAAATAAGTAAAGTATTTTATAACCTGACCGTTTTTTTAAAAAACCACACAGGAAGTCAACATCAAAGGAGACAATTATATACTTAAAAGCAAAATGTGGTATTGCTCTTAGATATGAGTATAGTGATAGCACTTAGACTTATATGCCGCTTTATAGTGCTTTACATCCCTCTCTAAGCGGTTTACAGAATCAGTATATTGCCAACCTCATTTTACCAACCTCGTAAGGATGGAAGGCTGAGTCAACCTTGAGCCTGGTGAGATTCAATCTGCCAAATTGCAGGCAGCCGGCAGGCAGCAGAAGTAGCCTGCAGTACTGCATTCTAACCACTGCATCACCATGGCTCCTCTGATGCATGTATCTGATGCATTGGGTTAAACAGAAGTAGAAAAATGCTCAGTCTTGATGACATGTGATCTAGACAAGTATTGCTCAATCCTGGCAACTTTAAGATGCATAGACTTCGATTCCTATAAATTCCCAGGAGCATGTCTTAAAAGTTATCAAGGTTAAGAAACGTTGTTGTAGAATCAATTGGGAATTCCAAATAGGTCACTACAGAAGAAAAGGCAAAGAACTACTCAGAATACAGCAGATTAATACAATTCAATTAAGCTCCAAAACTTTAGAAGGTATCCTCCTTTTTATACATCCAAAGAAATAAATTTTCCATTAAAGAGAAAAAGAAAATTGTTTTCTTTAAAAGGAGCTGCATGATACTACTGTAAATTTGTAAGCCTTTTTTAAAGAAAAGTTTGACACGTGAGAAAATTACTTGAAGTTCTTTTCAGTATAAGTGAAATAGTTTAAAAAACATCTCGACTAAACAGAAAAGGATACATATGATCTGAAATATTTTCACATAGTGTCCTTTTCTTGAATTTTATCCTGAGATCGTTCTTGAGGCTGTCTTCTCCACTCCGATAAAATTATTGTGAAGATAAACTATGCAGTTCTGATATCTACAGCATTTAGAAACTAAAATCACATTTTCAAACTGAGACAAGATTGATAATTAAGTTTCTTTACATAGGCAATCTCTGATCTGAACATATCGGAGAATATATGAGATATATCATTTTCAAACAGAATGATTCAATGTCCTTTTTTCAATGAAAAGTTCCAAAGAATTATGCTGACAAGGTATTAATTCATCTTTGATTATTGTATTTCTTTAGCAAACTTCAACTGAGATCTTGGTGGTTCTAATGTAGGAAGGTAGCACCCACCCCTCTCCTAGAAGAATGAAATATCCTAGGAAATATTCAAAATATTAAGAATATTATATTTGCCTGGATGTGAAAAGGGAGAAACATGTTTTTAAAGACAAAGTAGCTCCCTACAGCTCCCTGTTCCCCCCTCTTGTCAATGGGCCAGTCTATTCTACATAACAACAGTAGGATTAGTCTTCTACCCATCTCACAGCATAGCACCTGGGAGGATTGCATCAGTCAGCAGGACAAACAGGCTTGGATCTCAGGACAGCCTACAGAGTTGCCCTGCAAGGCCCTATCGGAGTGAGAACCAATCAAAGTGCATTTCTTGTACAGGAGCGGGAGGCCCTGAGATAGGCCCAACAGAGGACATAAAACCCAGGGACTCTCAGCAAGCCAGTATCTTTCCTCTCCTTAATTGTAGTTAAAGCTAGTGATAGATTCTATTTCCAAATGTGAGCAAAGTTAACAACTTGGTGAATTTATTAACTGATGATTTCATAATCCAAACAAGTCTGTTTTGGTGAGAATGACTCTAATCTTGTATGAACAGTTTCAGTGTATTACATCTGTCAGTGCAATCCTCTACATATTGCTCAAAAATCTCATAAATTTTCTGCGGCTCCCTCAATTCACTATATTTAGGAGTGTAATTTCATTTTGTTTTATATACAATAAGTATAAACTATACTTAACAATTTACAAGTAAAACAGATTTTCCTTTCATTCCAGCTCTCCAAAGATCTTAAATCTTCCCTGGAGACCTGAGAGATCTTACAGAGCTGATTTGGAGTATCTGGGCATGAGCAGAGATTGAGAGTAAAAAGTCCAAAACCCTTATTAAAGTGGTGTACTTGGACATCTGATGTTGCATGAATTAAACAGTCTGCTAATCTCATCCATTTTTTAAAAAAATATTCTCTAATTTCAGTAATGTTTCAATACTCTTGGCTAAATTTCTGTCAAATTCAAATACATAGTGGTAATTCTTCAATTTAATTTTAAAATACATTGCACTGGGAAAAAATCAGATGGGTGATTATTTTGTACTGAACATGACAAATCAGAACCTACATACCTTATTCTAAAGTATTAATAGATGTTAATTAGCCTCTGTCTCCTAAAGTCAATTTTCCATAACTTAAAAGACAAAAAGTGCATAAGTAATGCCATTAAAACAAAAAAATCACTATCAGCAAATGAATTGCTAATGGAGAAAGACTGATACAAAAAATCTTATTCCATAAAACTAGTTTGACAAGTCAATGGTGAGTATAAATTATCACATATTCTATCTTGGTCATCCCTGTTTGGTGTCAAGCTTCTTCATCTCTGAATAGGCAGTATAGCTTTAAAACTATGTAACTATCAAATCTCTGCCTAGCTAAAACTAGGAATATTTTACAGACATTTTAAAAAATGGAAAGGATTTTTTTTAACTATTCTTTAATCAGTTCTAATATTATATGTACATAAGGTTTTAATGTTAGTAGAGAAATAATCACCAAAGAAAAATGGATTCAAAGGGACCAGATCATGTCATTTTGAATTATGATTTGAGTGCATGAATTACTAGACTTAATTCACAGAATTTACTGCCAGGTGGGTTCCGTAGGATATCTCCCAACTTCCAGGCTCAATCCAGAAACTAACAAGAAGTATGTGAACAGATATTATTAGGCTGAGGATTTAAACAACGAATCGTCACCACTAAATAAACGACTTTGTTTCTGGACGGAAAACAAGCTGCGCTTACAAAGGTCTATCATTGGATCTAACTTAAAAGTAAAGTCCGGAGAGGCATGGACAGAATTATAATCTCAGCTTCACTTAAAAGGGCGGTTTACATATCTTCGTCCTTAAGGAGAAATGCAAACAACAATACAAGAAAGCTGCAAAGATCTCCTTGCAGCCTCTTTGCGAAAGCTGCAAAGATCTCCTTGCAGCCTCTTTGCAATCAAGCACACTTACAAAGAAAACTCCGGAAAATCAACAGTCATCGTGATGCACTACTTACCTCCCCCAGCACCGGTCACCAGAACTACCCGCCCGTCAAATCTCAAGGGAGAAGACATTCTGCGTCCGATCAACGCAATATCAGCCTTCCGATGAGTCCTGCTGGACTAAATAGAATCTGGGCAAAGGGCACGGGGGAATGCGCACGCGCGCAATAGCTTGCTGCATCCTGGGAAACGTAGTTTTCTATGGCGCACCTGGCTCAAGCGGGACTTTTGCAGTTTCCCTATTGGTTGCTCTGCTTGACAGCTCCTCTATAAATAGCTGTCAAGCAGAGCGTGGGGCTGAATTACTTGTTCTCTTGTTAGCTTGCTGTTTAAAATAAAAGTTACTTGTTTCACGGTTACCGCACAGAGTCCTCTCTTCTGTTAACCAGTTCACTACACTGAGTTAGGCGGATTTCATTGTATAATTACCGTACATCCCGCTCCCACCCACCCACACTAGTTTCACTATAGCAGCCTCCCCAATCGGGGTAAAGCCATTGTGTAATGGGAATAAGGATAATTATAGGGAGTGTTTATGGATAGTTAAATTAAATTGGCATATTCAACCCCAATTCCTGAGTACGTTCAACCAGAGGAATTAGATACTGTTCACAACACACTAAGCAAAAGCTAATTAGTGGTGGGCTAATTTATAACTGAGAGTACCATGAGATGAGACCGAGAATCGACTACATCTGGAAGGTACTAAGGTGAACTGAGCCCTCATATACTAAAAGCAGGTCTGAGATCCAGATTGTGGTTATTATGCAAAGCACTTCAGTAAAGCCCTTTGACTTCGAAAACATTCCTCCCCTCTTTAAGCCAGTGTTTCTCAATTTGCTGGCTGTGAGATTCTGTGTGTTGAAATCCGCCCACCTTTAAATTGCCAAGTTTGAAAACTTTGTCACTTTGAACGTACACTAATCGGCGTACATTAAAATGAAATTTATACTTCCAATATATACTACATACACAAAATAAATAAATACAAAATTATGAATATACCCCCTTATATTATATTACACAGAGAATGACAGTTTAAGACTTTCTTTGCATCAGAACTGCATGCCCATGTCTAATGTAGGAGTGGTGGTGCATATGCATAAAAGTGAAAGGTACTTCTCTAAGACAGACTTTTAAAAAATGTTTCTCCTGGGGAATCATCTTTGCAGAAGCCATCTGCCCAGTCCTAGACCTGCTTCTCTTTTTTCCCTGCGTCCACAAGCCACAATTGAAGGCTGGGGCCATTAAAAAGGCTAGAAATAGCTCAGTGGTGGGGATTAAATTTTTTTTTTGTATCAGTTCTGTGGGTGTGGATGGACATGGGATGGCTTGGTGGGTGTGGCTTGGTGGGCGTGGAAGGGGAGGGATGCTGCAAAATCCCCATTACCTCCCCACTCCTGGAGGAAGGTTACTGCAAAATCCCCATTCCCTCCCCACCCCACTAACTTGCTTTCCAGCTCTGTTCTCCTGTTCAGGACAACAATAGAAGATAGGCTGGGAGGCAGCATGGGCAGGCCCCACCTATTTGCTGGTTCTCCAAACTACTCAAAATTTCCACTACTGGTTCTCCAGAACCGGTCGGAACTGGCTGAATGCCACCTCTGAAATAGTTGTATGGTACCAAACCCTCAGCATAAGCAAAATCACCAAACTATTTCAAGACTCTTCAAATACATGTTTTTCTTTAAACCCAGTAGAGGGAGTATTGCCATGGTTTCATTATATTCGAACTCCTTTCGTTTGATATTTTGAGAGCCTGCTCTATGACTTTGGAAATCTACTCTTACGCTTTAAAAGTCAGAAAATGCAAGAAGCAGGATGATAAAAATATATTTATTATTTGCTTTCAGTGGGCAAAGCTCAAACAAATAGCAGGCTCGAACTGCTTCCATAGTAGTTGGGTGAAAATAACTATTCAGCAATTTTATCCAAATTCACAAAGGTAAAGATGACAAGCACAAATCCTCAAAATTTTGAGAGGGGTGTCACACCTATGTCACCAGGAAACATGCTTAACCAAGATGTACCTTTTACACCTATATAATGATGAAATCATTTCTCTGTTTTGTGTTGTTTGGAATTTCTTATTTTCTCTAAATAAAGTTTGATGCAGGATGTGTGAATAGCTCTTGAAAAGTGAAGGCAATCTTAAACTTTGCATATTAGTATATAATTGCTTCAAAATAAATCTGATGATTTTAGAGAAAAGTACTAGACTTATTCTAAGAATGGTTCTAATATAGAAAAGACTGTGCTTGAACACTTGAATGGGGTACCTGAACTTACAACAAATGTATTTGCTGTGGAAAAATAAGCTTGGTTGAATTAATTAGAAAACAATATGAAACCCTTTATTTCTTTGTCAGTAAATATAAATTCAACATTTTAGACATTTAGACATTTATTAAGATTTATAGGCCGCCCTTCTCCCTGAGGGGACTCAGGGCGGCTTACAATCACAGGGAAGGGGGTGCAATAATAAAAGACAAACAGTGAGTAAACAAAATAAATAATAAAACACAACTTGCATTCAACAGTCAACACTCGGGCGGGTAATTTAAGAACTTATCCCCAGGCCTGCTGGGAGAGCCAGGTCTTAAGGGCCGTGCGGAAGGTCTGGATGGTGGTGAGGGTACGAATCTCAACGGGGAGATCGTTCCACAGGGTCGGAGCTGCAACAGAAAAGGCTCTCCTCCGTGTAGTCGCCAGTCGGCATTGACTGGCAGATGGGATCCGGAGGAGGCCCAATCTGTGCGATCTAATCGGTCGAAGGGAGGTAATCGGCAGAAGGCGGTCTCTCAAGTACCCAGATCCACTACCAACACAATATGAAACCTGGTTGAAAAACCTTACTTAGTATAAATGGAGTATAAATACAATAATATGAACAAATACTATATTGTTCATTGAAAGGCAGCCAAATACTATATTGTTCATTGATCTTCTTGCCTTTGCTTTTCTTAAGATCTGAATCATTTGTTTGGTTGATACTTTTTCTTCTATATCTGAAATGCCTTATGGATATCAAATTATACCAAAACATGGAGCAAGAGCTGTGCTTTGATCAATGTTTTGAGTGCAAAAGAGAAAGCTTCCTTGAACAAACCTCAAGTCATTGTGTCTTCCCAGGCAAGTTTTATTGCCTGTTATTTGATGTCTAGGTATGCATACATCATAGTTTAGCCATAATTTATTGAGCAAAACATAATTTGCAAAACCAGAATTTACAAAGCACAGTGTTTTGACCAGAACCCAACTAACCACATTGCTGTTACCTGCTAAAGATAAGAGGTTAGGCTTAGAAAAGGATATGACAATTCCAAGGAGCAGAGAAACATCTTTTTTAAGAAGACAACCAAGCTCATCCATACCAGCAGTGTTGAAATTCATTTTTTTTTCTGTGGGCATAGCTTGGTGGGCATGGCAGTGGAAGGATACTGCAAAATCCCCATTCCCCCCCACACTGGGACCAGGCAGAGGTGGTATTTGCTGGTTCTCCAAACTACTAAAAATTTCCACTATCAGTTTTCTAGAACCAGTCAGAATCTGCTGAATTTCACCCCTGCATGCCAGCATAGTGTATAACAATAGCATATGCCTCTATCATGTTTTGTTATTCAGCAGTGAGGGAAACCTATTGAATATGATTAAAGAAATACCATATTTAATGTTTCCAGACTCAAGCCTTAAAAATTGTATAACACTAGACTTCATAATTACTTTTCTTTCTGTATTGACCTTGACTGCTATGCTAGGCTAGAAATCAAGAGATCACAGGTTCTAGTTCTGCCTTTGACACAAAGTCAACTGAGTCAATCACTTATCTTCAGCCCCAGAAAGAAAAAAATGGCAAACCACTTCCCAAAATCTTGCCAAGGGACTACACCAGGCAATCATGAGGAATCATCACAGACTGAAAGGTATAGATACACACTGTATTGACCTAAGCCAGTTATGAATGTTATTTGGCATTTTCTTTTCAACACAATGAATCTGTTTTCAAGAATAATTGTTGATATAAATTCTGACAAAATAGTTTTATAAATATTCAGAAAGTTTTGAGCAGCACATATGCAAATAGGGTTTTATTTCAGTAATAATTATTTTCTTATCACAAGAGGTGACACCATCTATCTAATTCTGATTTTTTTTTTTTAAGTAGGCACGATCATAGAGAAGACTATGGTTATTGGCTGGACTAAATAGTAAAAGAAGAACTACTGATAGAAAGCAATAGCAAATTTCTGTCATCTAGATGGACTAATCTATACAGACATCTTCAGTTGAGCTTAAGTCAAGAGACTATTTTTAATTGCTTGATTGCAGTAAAAAATCCTATGGAAAGTAAATGAATTATACTGGGCCTGAAATTTGCTGCTTGCAAAAGCCCACACCACACATCATTCTTTCATTAAGGGATCAGGTGCCTTCTTTTGTTAACAGCAAAAATGCTTGCTCAATTTTGGAAACTTTCAGAAACATCTACTTTCACTCTTAGAACTTCTAGCAATTAGCATGCAGTATTTGCTGAGAATCTGGGGAGCTAAATCATACATCTGAGGAATACTAAGATGGAGAGGTCTGATTCAAAGTAATAATTTCCAGCAGTTTGGAACATATTTTTGGAGTTTCTGTGGCAATAATACTTCCTGCAATGCGTGACAAGTTGCTAATTTAGTACAGATGCATTAGAATAACTTGAAGTTTCTTATTGTGTGCTTCAAAAATAGCAAAGTCATAGATTTGTCAGACCTATGCAGTTGACCATCTGTCATCAACATAAGTTTTTTTTTTTTAATCTTCTGCCTGGATGTGATGGCAAGCAAGAAGTATTGTGCAATAGTTGACATAGTTCAAAACAATTTGGCAAATGCAAATATCTTGAGAAGCACTTCACTTTCCTTTTTCTTAAGACTGATCTGTTCTGTTTAGCTGTAAGTACTGAGCTTTTTACTTGCAGTGCATAATTAATTTTTAAAATAACTAGCGCCTAAGGTACAAACCTAACATACTGGTTTCTCTTGTTAGGCTGGTCCTAGGGAACACATGCGCACACCCACATGGCAACTTGACTGCTTATAATTAAGTTATAAAGAATTCAAAAAAGAAAAAAATGCATAATGTTAATACCTTTTATTAATACCACGTGCTTTTCTTGAGTGAATTAATTCATAGAATTGTCAGTATGCTATATATTAAAAGCCACTTGGGAAACAGAAACAGAAATATACATATACATATCTCTTACTATAGCGTACTTAAAGTTACAAATAGCGTTGCAACTTTTTGATTTTTAAAAAGTATGATTAACAGATTAACATGGGAAACCTTTCAGAGATAAGAGTTAACTATTGCCCCTTTCTTGCTCTGTTGGGCAGGTTTATGTACTTTAATATGTAACTGATGAAGATGTTCAACAAAGATGTAAAATGAAGGGACATGGCTAAGAAACAGAATCAGAATAGAGCTGGAAGGAACCTTGAAGGTCTTCTAGTCCAGACCCCTGCTCAAGCAGGAGATGCTATACCATTTCAGACAAGTGACTATCCAGTTTTTTCTTAAAAACCTCCAGTGATACAACACCCACAAGTTCGGGAGGCAGCTGTTCCACTGGTTAATTGTCCTTACTGACTTTAATCCCAGGTTGCTTCTCTCCTTCATTAGTTTTCATCCAGTTGCTTGTCCTGCCCTCCGATGCTTTGGAAAATAAGCTGACCCCCTCCTCTTTGTGGCAGCCTCTCAAATACTGGAATACTGCCATCATGTCCCCCCTCGTCTTTCTTTTCTCTATACTAGCCAAACCCAAATCCTGCAACCGTTCTTCATATGTTTTAGTCTCCAACTCTTTTATCATCTTAATTGCTCTTTTTTGCACTTTTCCAAAAGTCTCAACATATTTTTGGTAATGTGAATACCAAAACTGGGTGCAGTATTCCAGGTGCGGACTTACTAAGGCTTTATAAAACGGTACTAACATTTCACACGATTTTTACTCTATGCCTCTGTTTATACAAGGACTGTATTAGCTTTTTTGGCTGCTGCCACACACTGCTGGCTCATGTTCAAAAGTCCCTCTCACAGTTATTGTTATTAAGCCAGGTTTCACCTAATCTGTACTGAAAAAATACACTGAAAAAGTGTTCAATAAGAGAGTGTGCCGCCGGATCAATTCAAGGTCCTTATTTAGATTTTTTGTAGAAATGACATATCTTTAATGAGGAAAGTGAAAAAAATCATGCTAGAACAAATGTTTTTATATAGAATAATCACACTAACATCAACTGAATTTCAATACTCTCAATTTAGAGTTCATTCAGGTCAATAGCATCGGGTAATAAAAAGCAGTAGAGCTCCTGGTTTTAAATTTATGGCTATAAAATATAGTAATTACTGTAGTTAAAATGTAAAATAAAAATGTCTTGTGCTATTTTGAATATTAGCAAAGCCATTATTGTACATGGTGCATGAAACATTTCAAATGTACAATTTCTGCACAAAGTATTTTAATCTCAAAACATTTTGCATGCATCTAATTGTGGTAGAAGCCTTTATAAACTGCATAATATCGCACTGAAATTTTCTCTTGAATGTTTTCCTGAATAAATAAGATAACCATGGTACATTGATGGGGAAGGAAATGAAATGAAGAATTAGAGCAGTGTTTCCCAACCTCAGCAAAACGAGTGGATTGCAGCTGTCAGAATTGGGAGTTGGCTGGGGAGTTCTGGGGAAGTCCACCCCTCTTAAAATTGCTGAGGATAAGAGTGAATTAGAGGGAAATATCAAATTAATATAAACAAAGAACAGTGGAAGAATGATGTATATTAAGTCCTGGCATTTTTTTAAGCCTAACTGAAGTGATGTGATTGACATGATCCCGTTTCATCCAGTTAAATGTTATGGACATTAACTTTTAGTAGCATATACATTATTATATTATGATCAGGTTATATTTTGCTTAAATACCCTAATATTTTTGCAAGATAAAATGCTTAAACCACAAAAAAATGACCAGATAGTCTTGACAGATAGATGTCTGCCATTTTGATGCAATAAAACCCCAATCCAATTCTTTTTTCTAATTAAAAAGGAAAAGGTAAAACTTGCTTTAAAAAGGATTTTATAAAGAGAGAATTACATATCCCAGACATGCATAATTCCGCTCTATCCATTTCACTCCTTGGCCCATCGCAAAAGTTATTTATTAAATATGGGCCTTAAAGTATTATACACTCCTAAAAGTTAAAGCAGCTACACTTACTTCAGTAACATCTGAATTTCTAGATTATATTTACTTGGGGATTTCTTTGCTTGGAACTATATACAGAACATATCATATTTTTCGGAATATAAGACACACTTTTTCCCTCAAAAGAGGCTGAAAATCTGGGTGCGTCTTATACACTGAATACAGCATTTTTTTGCCTCCCGAAACCCCGCCCTTCACCAAAATGGCCGTGGATTGCCTTTAGGCTTCCAGAATGCTCCTGGGGGCTGGGAGGGCAGAAATAAGTGAAAAATGGGCCATTTTTTTTGCTCATTTCTATCCCCCCAGCCCCCAGGAGTACTCTATAATCTTCCTAAAAGCTATGCATCCTCTCTGACAAAAAAGGGTCCATTTTCGTGAAAAATGGGGCATTTTTGCTCATTTTTGCCCTACCCCCACCCCCAGGAACACTCTACAAGCCTCCTAAAAGCTATTCATGTCCTATTTTTGACAAAAAACGGGCCCATTTTCACAAAAAATGGGCTGTTTTGGGGAGGTCTGTAGAGTGCAAAAACTTTTTTCTTAATTTGCCTCTTCAAAATCTTGGTGCGTCTTATACTCCAGTGCATCTTATATTCCGAAAAATACGGTAATGTGCAAAGAGAGAAAGGAGGACGAGGGGAAAGTGTCATAGCAAAAGAGGAATAATTTACAGTAATCAATAGAAAATTATAAAGCCAAGTTAAAAATTGATCTGGATGTTATTAAATTGCCCATGTCTGCAATGATAGAGAAAATCATGCATAAAACTTAAGAGTGCAAATATTCTTCAGTTTACTCAGAAAATAAAAAAAATCTGACAAAGAAAAAGTTTTAAACACTTGGTTGAAGTATAAAGCATTACATGTTCAGCATTTTTTCAACAGTACAAAGATTAAACAAATTTATTTAAGCTGCTGCAATATATTTTGCAATATTTGTTATATATTCAACCTACATGACATATATATTGATTTCTGAATAAAACAAAAATACACAAATATTACAAATTTGGTTCACAGACTTGTAGTTTCTACATCCAGATTACTACTCACATCTTTTTCTAAGAATCACTACATTCTCTACCTTGTCCTAAAATGTACATACAGATAATCCTCAATTTACAATTATTTGCTTATCAACAGTTGGGAATTACAACAGCATTTAAAAATCAATTTACAACTGGTGTTCACAATTATCAGTCATTGCAACATCCTTATGGTCAGGTGATATAAGTTCAGGCCCTTGGCAACCAGTATGTATTTCCAATAGTTGCAGTGTGCATGAGATTGCAGTGTCCTTGGGTTATGTGATTGTCATTTATGACATCAGCATCAAAAAAGCAAATCACTGGGAAAAACCAGATTTGCTTAACAACTGTGGCAAAAAAGTTGGTTATGACTCACTCAGCAACTGCTTTGCTTTGGAATGGAAACTGTGGTCCCAATTGGGGTTGTAAGTTAAAGATTACCTATACATGTAGATGGCACACATATTCCAGTTTTATCTTTCTTGAACAATTGCATCTGAAAGGACATTTTTTTCTACAAAATATAACTGGAAACATTTATACTTTTAACTATATATGAGTGGTGCTATTAAGCATGTTTAGGATGTGGAGAATGTCTGTAATTTTTCAGTGATTATCAAATACATACACATTGATAAATAATACAAAATTATTCCAGAACAGATAAAGAAATCAAGCCATAAAGGTGATTAAAGAAAGGTTCACATAAAAGAAGCCCAGTGTTATTGCCCTGGAAGTATAAATTTAGTTCAGGGCTTTTCAGAAGCACATTATATGAAATCAGTCCTTTCTTCTGGGAAGCTTATTGCAAGAAGAATAGCTGGAGGACAGCAACTTAAAGACCACTTAAATTATTTTCTAGTGGAAGCCCTGAACATTTTTAAAAAAATTAAGCTCTAGACCAGTGATGGCGAACCTTTTCAGCACCGAATGCTCAAACTGGAATGCATGTGCATGCATGTGTATGTATGCACCTGTCGGAGTGCTGGAAACCCAAAGACCAGCTGGCTGGCATGTGCATGCCCGTTTTTTTGGCTGTTTTTGAGATCATTTTCAGGCTGTTTTTTCAGCCATTTTTCAGGCCGTTTTCAGGCCATTTTTCGGCCTGGAAAACAGTCTGAATGATGGATGGCCTGAAAGCAGTTTGAAAAATGGCTTGTTTTTGACCATTTTTTCGGGTAGTTTTCAGGCCATTTTCCAGTTCTTCGGTGCCTGCAAAGACCAGTGCGCATGTGTGCACTAGAAACCAGAAGAGCAGCTGGTGACGGCACACATGCCCATAGAGAGGGCTCTGCGTGCCACCTTAAAGAGCCACTTAAATTTTTCAATAGTATAATTATGGCAATGTAACTTAAACATTTATGCATCGCGCAGACAGTTTTAAATGAATTTTTTAAAAAAAGTTTTGTTAAATCTATTCAGTCTTAACTTCATTCAACATAGGTAGCACAGTTCTCTGCAAGTATGCATAGATACAATCTGTAAATCATGAATTATTGAAAATCTTATAAATCTTATATTTTTAGAATATGACATTTTATTATCCTTGCCCATTTCATGAAGTCCTATTTATTTTGAGTACTCCTATTTTATGGCTTTATAAATCCATCTTTTAAAGCATAGTATTATTTAAAAAAATTAAAACTGAAAAAAGGTAAATTCCAAATAAATAAATAAATCTGCTGAATAATTTTCAATTGATATTAAATTCTTCTTTGCCACCAATACTATCTAGCCTTTCTTCATTCTTTCATTGGCTCCCTAAGATCATCAACAATACTTAGCCTTTGATTATATGCACAATTAATAATGATAAAACTAAATATTGTCTTCATCTAGCATTTTGTTGACACCATCGCAAAGCCTCTGGAGGTGAGTCTTGTAAGATCCAAATGGATTGTATAAGGCAGCCAAAAATTCACAGTCCGAGAAATGATCAAACACATGGTTGACACGTCCATGAGATTTTGCAGTCAGATGACGGCGAATTATTTGGTGAAGTAGATCTCTACAATCATTCAAGAGTTTTGATAAAAAATTCCTGTCAAAGGTATAGTCCACTTGATAGAAGCTCACCACAGTTTTAGCCAACTGGTGAACCTTCTTTTTGAACTTCTCCATAAGTACAGTCTCTTCCTGATTAAACTGGTTATTCCGGTGGAGGACTGCTAATTTGATAACAGTCTTAATGAGATTTTTAATTATTTTCTCAGCTTCCTTCTTGTTTTGTATGTATTCCTTTGTCACTCGGTAGAGTTCATCCAACACATCACTGCTGGTATCATCTATCAGAGCAATTGCTATTGATTTGGAAGCCATTTTGCATAGAATTTTCTTTTGGGCCTGAATGGCCAAACTTTTGGAATTAAAGACATCTGTTGCCACTAGAAGAAAACAAACGAATACAAATCAGACATTTCAGTCATTTCCATGTGAATTACAGTTGAAACATTTTAAAAACACTACAAGGAAAAATAAAAGTAAAGTAACTATTTTAAAGTATTTTATAATATACACATATTTCCTGTACAAACAAAAACAGTGTGATTTCCCCTCCCCATATAACTGCTAAAATATATTGATTACAAGGAGCTATAGGACTATGACAGTGGTGGGTATCTATTTTTTTTTACTACTGGTTCATTCGCGCACACGCACAATGTTCCAGAAGCATCTGGACAGATGGGTGCAGCCTCCCACCGCCACCACTACTGGTTCGCCCGATCCAGGCTGAATTGGGAGAAACCCATCTCTGGACTATAAGTATTGCTTTATTTAATATACATGTAAACAAAAATTATCACATGAATATAAATTAACAAAGTTCTATATATTTGTTTTATAAAACAAATATTTATTGAGATGCATTAGACTTAAACTATCATCTAACATTCCCTCTGAAAGATTCCTACAGATCAAAACCTGGAACTTGGAATATGTCTAAGAAGTCCTAATACTACTCATCACAAAACTATGCTATTAAGCATAGTCTAAACAATTTATTTTAATGCTCAATGATTTCCCCAAGTATATATACCAGAGAAAGTGTTGCAATCTATTGTAAATATATATACGATAGAAATATATTCACGTGCCCTAAATCAGGGATCCCCAACCACTGGACTCTGGACTGGTACTGATCCGAGGCCTGTTAGGGTCTAGTGTCTACAGATGGAGGTAAGTGGCAGGTGAGCAAAACTGTGCATGTGTGGGATCTAGATTCTGCACTCCTCCTCGCCCCCCCCTTTTTTCTTCACATACTCTACATACACATACATAACTTAAGGTACGTCTGTGCTTTCCACTATTTTGAAATTTTTCCCCACTATAATACAATTCTTACAAAATTGCCTTCAAATGATTGGCACTCTAGTTGATGAACCAACTAGGAAATCCACTTTGGGTGACAACACCTACATTACTCTTCTTTACACTTTAGGCCTGAACATTTCAGTGAAGCTCAATATTACATTTTAGCTGATCTTTCTAAATCTCTGCAGCATGTTGATAAAACATTTTCACTTCCTTGAAGAAAACAGCCAAAGGAAGTGCCTCTACTGAATAAAATACTGGAAATATAAAATTGAAAAAAAAGACAAAACATGACTTTAACAACTTGGCATGACACATTAGATTTAACTAATTCTTTTATAAGTTATCTTAAATTAACCAATCAATACAATCTTTGTTTTCACATTTGTTTTTAATCTTCCATTTTTGTTTTAATAAATACATTTCACTGTAATTTTTTATTTATGAATGACACATTAGATAAAGGTACAAACTAATATATTAAAAATGTTAATACAATGCCTAATTAAATGGTCAAATCTATCATCCTTTTTCTTCTGGACAGGCATTAATTATCACAAAGCTTTATGTTTGTACTTCCTGTATTATACAATGTATAGCAAATATTTACAGGTCTGGTGGCAAACACTTATAGCAACAGCTCTACAAACCAGAATCAGATATTAAATTAACCTGATAGTAATTATTGAAAGCCAAAGACTCAGTGCATCAAGTTTAACACTTTAATTTTGTTGGAAAGCCTCAGGGATTTGAATATGCAGCAGCAGGTCCTTGCAGTAGGCAATGATTGTTGTCCTCCTTATGTTAATGCACAGTAGGATTTAATGTTTTTAATTCTGAGATGTAGTTACATTTTCATTTTATTTTTATGTTATTTATAAGCCACTTAAAGGCTTTTTGGAATTGCAGGAATAATTTTAAAAAGTTTAAATGCCATAAGAATTTTTTTTTTAAAGTGTTACCGAAAATTTAGTGGTTTTGTTATGCAATTTTACTGGCATGATCTCAGAGCCGTTAAAGATGCAAACCATAAGCCACAATTGCCTAACTCCACACAGAGAGTGACTGCATTGTCAGTAGCTACACTTTTTTAGGTTTCTCTCTTTTTGCTACTCCATACTCCTCTTCCAACTATGGATATATCTATACTCCCTCTTTCAACACTGTGTGTTTATGAAGAAGTATTCCAAGAAATGCATATTACAGCAATCAAGTTTGCCTTTGAAATAATGATTTTCCTTTTTTACTGGAACAGCCTGAAATGTCTGATCTTTTCAGGTCAGGCAGCAGCTCTCCACTTACTTCAGAGAAAAGCTAATAATTCAAAGCAAGAAATGTGAATTTAGGATTATATTAGAAGAATAAAAATTCGAATTTCACCTATCTGAACAGTTTCAACCTCTCAAGATAATTCATCTGGATTAAGCCTGCTGCTTGTTAATCAGTCTCCCACCCCCTCAAAAAAAAATCAAACATTTTCCCCACAAATATTCATAGTTTCATAAGAATCGGAGCATTTGTAGTTATTTGCAACTTTCTGGAATCCCAAAGAACTAATTCATTCTTATTTCACCTAACTGCTTCCACAGACAATAATTTACCACAGGCAATTCAGCAAGGAACTGTTGAGAAAGTTAAACTAAATGTTTTATCCAGCTGCAAGCAGATACATTGAGTGGGAGCTTCAGACTTTGCATATGACTTAGTGTTTCTCAAGCTTTAATACAGCTATTGCTTCAGAATACATATGGGGAAAATGGGAATGCTACATAGGCAGAACTTTATAAAAATAAATCTTTATTCAAGAAAAGGAATGAGAACAGGAAGGAGAATACAGAGAAATCCAGACTTGCTCCTTGATTCTTTCCTTCTGCCAACTCTTGTTGAAGTCTCCCCTTTATTTCTCTACTTGAAAACCAAAGGAGATTGTGAAAGAAAATTGTGACAGAGTATGGAGTAAAACTAACTGGAGAAGAACTAAAGAAGGAAGTTCTATGATAGAAACTGCTCATTTATTTTTTTTAAGATCCTTTTATGAGTATTACCAAAATGAACTAAAAAAGGACCAACAGTTTTGGGACAACCCACAATGCAATTACCAAATAATACTATTGGAAAATTATGATGCTAAGGGCACATATAACTTAAAACAGTTAATGGATGCAGAGGGGGAGGGGAAATGAAGGTAAATGGAGTATACCCAAAGAGGACATAGTTCTTTGATCATTTAGAACCCTTCTTTAAGTTACCTATTTGTCAAATGTCCAATGGGTCAAAGATGTATCATATTTTTAAATATGTAACTGCTACAGCAGATGTTATGTAAATTAACTTTTCAATACTTTTTCTGAACATATACAACAGATGGACAAATAATGCAACTCTGAATAATTTATTTAATTGTAGGATACACAGCTTGTCCTGCTATATGACGTAAGATGTTCTAGAAAAATTAGTACTCTTATGTAGCCTGGGCCTAATGGTAACAAGTCAGACGGAGTTTATTATTAAGGTAAATATTTATGGCCCACTGAGAAAGGACTTCTGGATTTCTAGTTTATATAGAATTTCATTTTACAACTTGGCTGTTTATTTGAAAGATTTTACAACATTACAATTATTACCGCTGACAATAATCACAAGGCAAGTAGTTATAAATGTGCTTGTTACTCTGAAACACACTAATTCCGCTAAGTGAAGGGAGACACGGACTATTAATAAAATGAATACATCAGAAAACATTAGCTATGATTAGTTTCTAGTCTAGTAGCAAGGCTGGCACTGTTAATATAATTACATATTTATGTAATATATAATTCTATTACATATTACATAAATATGTAATCTTTTAAAACATAAGGAAGGGACTGGTAGACGAGATCTCAGAACCATTGAACTATATTTTTCAGAGATCCTGGAGTACTGGGGAACTGCCAGAGGACTGGAAAAGAGCTGATGCTGTTCCCATCTTCAAAAAAGGAAAAAAAATAGATCCAGGAAACTATAGACCTATCAGCCTGACCTCAATACCGAGAAAGATTGTGGAAAAGATAATCAAGCAAGGAATTAGCGAACACCTAGAAGGTAAACAAAGTAATAGCCAAAAGCCAACATGGGTTTGTCAAAAACAGATCATGCAGACTAATCTTATTGCATTCTTGAGAATGTGACAAAATTAGTGGACCAGAGGATGCCGGTGATATAGGTGTACTTGGACTTCAGTAAGGCATTTGATAAGGTAGACCATAATCTACTACTAGATAAAGTAGGAGAATGTGGGTTGGACAGCATCACCACCAGATGGATTCATAACTGACTGACCAACCGCACTCAACGTGTAGTCCTCAATGGAACTGCATCTACATAGAGGGAAGTATGCAGTGGAGTACCCTAAGGCTCTGTTTTAGGCCCAGTACTCTTCAACATCTTCATCAATGATTTGAATGAGGGAATAAATGGGGAACCCATCAAATTTGCAGATCACACCAAGCTGGCAGGAATAGCCAACACTGGAGAAGACAGGCTTATGATACAGAAGGATCTTGACAAACTTGAACATTGGGCACTATCTAATAAAATACAATTCAATGGTGAAAAGAGTAAGGTTCTACATTTAGGCAAGAAAAACGAAATGCACAGGTACAGTATAGTTGGTACCTTGCTCAATAGTAGTAAGTGTGAGAGGGATCTTGGAGTCCTAGTGGACAACCATTTAAATATGAGCAGCCATGAGCAGCCAAAAAAGCCAACACAGTTCTAGGCTGCATCAACAGAGGGATCATAGAATTAAGATCACGTGAAGGATTAATACCACTTTATAATGCCTTGGTAAGGCCACACTTGGAATACTGCTTTCAGTTTTGGTCGCCACGATGTAGAAAAGATGTAGAGACTCTAGAAAGAGTGCAGAGAAGAGCAACAAAGATGATTAGGGGACTGGAGACTAAAACATATGAAGAACGGTTGCAAGAACTGGGTATGTCTAGTTTAATGAAAAGAAGGACTAGGGGAGACATGATAGCAGTGTTCTATATCTCAGGGGTTGCCACAAAGAAGAGGGAGTCAAACTATTCTCCAAGGTACCTGAGTGTAGAACGAGAAGCAATGGGTGGAAACTAATCAAGGAGATAAGCAACTTAGAACTGAAGAGAAATTTGCTGACAGTTAGAACAATTAATCAGTGGAACAGCTTGCCTCTAGAAGTTGTGAATGCCCCAACACTGGAAGTCTTTAAGAAGATATTGGATAGCCATTTGTCTGAAATGGTATAGGATTTCCTGCCTAGGCAGGGGGTTGGACTAGAAGACCTCCAAGGTCCCTTCCAACTCTGCTATTGTATTGTATTGTATATATACAGGTAGTCCTCGACTTATGACAATAATTGAGCCCAAAATTTCTGCTACTAAGCGACACATTTGTTAAGTGAGTTTTGCCCATTTTACGACCTTTCTAATTACAGTTGTTAAGGGAATCACTGCAGTTCTTAAGTTAGTAATAGTTGTTAAATGCAACTGGCTTCCCCATTGATTCTGTTTGTCAGTAGGTCACAAAAGGTGATCACATGACACCTACACCCCTGAAACTGCAACTGTTATAAATATGAATCAATTGGCAGGCGTCTGAATTTAGATCACGTGATGATGGGGATGCTGTAATGGTGGTAAGTGTGAAAAACAGTCATGCCACTTTTTTCAGTGCCATTCTAACTTCAAACAGTCACTAAATAGTTATAAGTCAAGGACTACCTGTATATCATCATTTATTGCAGATTTTAATGTCTGGCAGTCTGTGTCATTCACATACAAAATGGAGGGGTTCTTATCACCTCTGGGGATACAGTATATATATTCTAGTTGAAACAAGTGTAGTATAAAGAAAATAATGGAATGAAGTTGTTCACTTTCCATTCCTACTGCACAGTCAGTTATTCAAAACAGTAGTGAAACTATTTCCTTCCTATTTATCCTCCAGAAAGAAGTTCTTTTAAAATGTGATCTGTAAATACACTAAAACTACATTAACCTTTCAGAGTTAGGAGACATATTGGTTGGTGTGTGTGTGTGTGTGTATGTTAGTAAAATTAATAGAAAAATAAGGAAATAGTCAAAGTGAACAGTAATGATTTGAATAAACTAAACTAGTAATTAGAATTGATTTTGCAAGCCCCAATTACATTCAATAATAATTGCACTTTCTCAAATTTCTGATTTCAAGGCAAACTGTATTCTGAATAAAATTTAAACACGCACATTCTTCATTTATGTTTTTGAAAATAATATAAACTCAGACATAATGACTACTCCAAAATCCGTCAACTTCTACTAAATTTAAGGCTCCCTGATTCCAATGCAATATTTTGACTACTACATCAACTGACTTTCCTTAGACTCAGTAGACTTACCTCATCCTTTTAAATATATTGTTCTCATTATGTTATACCCTGTTGTCCTTTCCAAGTGTTAAAGTTAAATAGACATGTGGTGGTTCTCGTAATACAGTAATCACTTAGCTTCAAGGCCAAGCACTAATGATATGTTAATGAAAAGAACAGTGGGAAAAGGTTAAGGGTTTGAGCTACCATAGCTATAAGAAGCATTGGCTCATTCACACTAGTGGAGACAATCAGATTTTTTGTAAGGTTTCACTCTTGTCTGTTCTTATTTAACTGAATCGCACCTAAACTGTCACTTAAGTTTCCTTGTATATAATTAAATATTCTAACACACCTTTCTAAAGGCTTCCAATGAGTGAATTGGGCCACAAATCCTTTAAACATGACCACTATAACTATACCATGCTAAATAAGTAAGAGGATAATTCTTACATATCACAATCAATGAATTTGATATCAGTCCAATATTGAAACAAGAGGCAGGGGGGAAATGTTTCTTTCATTCAAAATAGAGTAGCTTCTAGTTATTACATTGTACAGGAGAAAGAAAGAGGCATACAAATTTGAACCATGATTTCATTGTAGTCAATCCATATTCTAGTTCAGGGGTGTCAAACTCAATTTCATTGAGAGCCGCATCAGGGTTGCGTTTGATCTTGGGGGGCCAGGAGGGGTGTGGCTGGATGTGTAGCCAGCTTGACATCACTCGAGGCTCCATTTTCGGCTGTGATTGCCTCCTGCAGCCCTTTGTCAGCGAAAATGGAGCTCAAGGAGACCAAGTATGATCCTCTCAGGCTCCCTTTTCAGCCATGATAGTGTCCTGCAGCCCTCTGCCAGCAAAAACGGAGGCCAAGGAGGAGGTGTGCAGCCTGTCCAGGGTCCGTTTTCAGCTGCGACGGTCTTCTGCAGCCCTCTGCCAAAAAAAATAAGAGCCTGCACTGCAGAAGGCTGTCACGGGTCTTCTTGGTGGGGTGTGCGCTGTCTCCCTCGGCTCCATTTTCGCTGGCAGACAGTTACAGGAGGCTGTCACAGCTGAAAATGGAGCCTGGGGAGGGCCGCGTGCGGCCCTCCCAACCTCCATTTTCACTAGTTGAGGCACCGTGGGCTGGTCCTTCGCTGTTTCCAGGGCAGCCCCGCAGGCTAGAACTAAGCAACCCATGGCCCGCCCGCAGGCCTTGATTTCGACACCCCTGTTTTATCTACTAGTCTCATACTTTCAAGATCTTTCACATACCTCTTCTCTTTTTATTTCTCTCCCTTGACACCATAACTGCATGGGAGTTATTATGAAATTTTATTTCATACTACAGGTAGACCTTATTTAGTGACTGCCTCATTTAGTAACGGTTTCCAGTTACAAAAGTGACAGAAAAGTAATTTTATGATTAATCGTCACATTTACAACCTTTGCAGATCTTTAAAGCAAAGAAATGCTAAAGTAAGATTGTAAGCACAGTCACAATTACACTTACAAACTGCTTTGCTTAATGATCAAGCTATTGGTTTTAAATTGTTGTCACTAAACAAAGACTTCTTATATATTATTTCTCCAGCTCAATGATGGAACAAAACAACTCTCAGCTTTGTTTTCCAAAAATATGAACTGGAGCTTCATCTTCTTTTTTACAGCTAAGAAACAAGATATAGTAGTTTATTGCAGAGGTTTGTTCTTGAAATTCTTTATAACATGCAGCCTTGAAGAACTATGTTTATGACATACAGCCTTCAAGGACTATCAGATAAACATGTAACATAAAAATGATAACTTGTGACAGATATTTTATTAAGACTGTAAAGTTGGGGCTCAAGTAACCTGCAGAATAGTGTTTTGAGGAATAGTGTTTTATACACTTTTAGTGAACATTTATTTAGAAGACAGTGGCCATATAAGATGATAATTCAAATCATTTTTATTCAGTTTGAGAGTCCAAGCCTTACCCTGTTTTTTGCAGCTTATAAACCTGACTTATTTTTGTGGATTATTAACTAACTTTAAATGAAAGGTTTAAGGCTGAAAATACTGTAATGAAAAGAGCACATGTCATTGGTATTTATCCATATATTCATAAACCAATGCTGAGAACAAACACTAATTTGTGGTTGGTAAATACAGCTGTGATTCCAGACAATTTACAAGATCATTTGTTCTCACTATTCCTTTTCTTTCATATAAGAAATCAGAACCTTTTGCTTCCATTTGAAATTAACTGCTTAATGCATCTTTCAACTCTTCAACTACAGTTATTCTTCACAATTAACTTCATTCTTAGCTTTCAAATATTTAGTAAATCAATTTTCATATTGAATTCTCTGTCTAGTTTTATACTGTATATAAACTTTTAATATACTTTTGATATACGAGATTGAGAATATCATTTGTAACATATTAAGCAATCAATTAAGCCAATATCATAGTCACACTGCCAACATTTATATTTGCTTTACATTGCATATGCTATAATCATCAAGCCTTATCATGTTACCTAAGAGTTAACCTGTACAGATGTGCTTAAAGTAATTTTAGCTTATCATGAAAATAAGTAAGCAATGTTTATCAGGCCATGGGTCAAAAATAATATGTATTTTAAACACTAGAAATATGTGATGTAACTTCAAGCAAAACCTAAGAAAGTTGTAGCTGTACAAAATAGCTGGCATAGAGTCCTTCTGCAACAATAATAAAGCAACCTAGGGTGCTTTAATTTGAAGACAGCTTATGTAATCACTTGCTAATTGGTCCACAATAGCAGAAAAAATTGAAATAGGTTTACTAACATTGTGACTTATTTGAGAAAAAGACTGGGACTGCCAAGAGATTTCTTTGTGCTGTCAGGTAGGTTCACTTACAAGCCAAATTTTAAATCCATTCTTGTGCTGGGATGTTATATGATGGCTGGACAGAATGGTGTATTTCAATGGCATTGAGAGGGTTCAGGAACAACAATTGTGCCTAACCTTTGTGGAAGGACATCTCCTGATGGGCTGAGGTGTGTTTTTAGCATGGAACTGAGAGTAAATGGCCTCCAGGAGACAAATTGCTTCTTATGTCATTCTTAAAACCCAGAAAATGCCTCCAAATTTCACGTTGAGGGTAATTTCAGTTGATGGGGAGAGGAAAAGGTATCAACAAGAAGCATTATACCAGTGGGTCTCAACCTTCCTAATGCCGCGAACCTTTAATACAGTTCCTCATGTTGTGGTGACCCCCAACCATAAAATTATTTTATGTTTACTGTATTTTTTCGAAAATATGTGTTTTCCGATGGTCTTAGGCGATCCCTGTAAAAGGGTCGTTTGACCCCCAAAGGAATCCCGATCCACAGGTTGAGAACCACTGCATTATACCCTTATATTACATAAAGGTTTTGAAATATATCAATTCTATAACTGAACTAGAAAGCTGAAGAAGATACAATTCCATGTAAGCTAAGACAATTGGACAGTTTTAAAGAGAAATGAAATCATCAAGTCAGAATAATACCAAAGACTGATACTACAACTCCATGTATGTTTCTCTGACTTAGATCCCACTTGATGGTTTGGCAAGATAGCTTGTTACCAATGCTTTCTACAATCGGGGAATAGTGGAGGACAGTTCAAGCGTAATCACCCTTCAAATTGATCAGCCACCTACAATTGTTGCTTTATCACAAAATGTAAGATAACTAAAGCATTTCATGCTGCTGGAGTCATAACCTAAAAGTAGGGCTGGCCTAACAGGCGAGATTAGGCCCAAGAACTGAAAGCTATAAATCCCGGATATATAAATGTTAAAAAGCATTTCTCAACTTTTCATTCTGTTGGCTATTTCAACTATTCCAAATGGAAGGAAGTAGATGAGATAGGTATTCATTTCGACCAGCCCCAAATATGTTGTAAGGCTTGTGTGTTTTGCACAAAGGAGAACTGCAACCAAAGAGATGAAAATATTTGTTCAAAATGAACTAGAAAACAAATGTCCTGATCAGGATATTTTCCATCTCTAAAAGACAAGAATTTGTGTTATAGTACATTATATTTCACTTAGGATGTATGTTTGATCAATACAAAGGTTCCATTAATATTTCATAAACTAAAATGCAATGGAAAATAATGATAAAAACACATCTCTGGCAGTGCACTGTGGTTCAATTATAAAGATCCAGTATAATTGCTCCTTAGCTGTAGAATCAGCAGTGTATTACTCAATGCTGTTAAAAGTTTAATATCTAAGTATTATTCTTCTGGAAGTTATACAAAAATGCATAAAATGTAACTTAATGATATTTACAGTTTTATCACTTTGGAAGATGATAGATAAGATAAGATAAGATAGATAGATAGATAGATAGATAGATAGATAGATAGATAGATAGATAGATAGATAGATAGATACATAGATACATACATACATACATACATATTAAAGCCCTCATCCCATATATTTCATGAGTTCTCCAGTTTATGAAACAATTAAAATAAAATAAAAACAGATGTATGTAACAGTCATACAGCTGAAATAAAATTAGGAGCAGCAGCCATTAACTAAACACTATCTAAACACTAAAGTTACTGAATAATGGGTAATCCTATAGAGATTTACCTAGAAATAAATTTTCCTTAATCCAGTGAAATTTAAAGACAAATAAAATGCATTGAATGCTTTTTAATGGAAGGAGTATAAGATATCAGAAGATATCCATGAGTATATCTGTAAGTATCAAAAGATATCCATGAGAAACATACAGAATATTGCCATCAGACACATATATATTCAAAACTTTTTGTGGTGTCCCATCAAGTCAGTCTTAGTCGCCATATAGATTTTCTCCACGAGGTGTAAAACTATACAGCAACTCAACTGGGAAATACCCTAGAAATTAATTTAGAGCTTAACCAGAATTTCAGACTCACCGCTTTTATTAAAATATTTAATGTTTCATATTTTTTTAAAAAGCAAAATACAAACGTAACATAAATTTAATTTTCATTAGAATCAAAGCCAACACTAGTTTTCTTCATCGTCTACCCTGTGTTAATTTCAGCTGTTTTTCAAAAACAGAAACAATGAATTGTTTCTTCAAGGTATTGATACCACTATAATTCTCCTGAACACAGATAGCTGTGCTAATTTAGTCAAATGAATTTGCAGGTAAAGTTAGATTACTTTCAAGTTTTCTTCCTAGTCCTTGTCTTGTCATAACATGCATGCTCCTTACTCATCTACTACACAAAAGAAATGAAATGAGCATGTTGGAATGCTAGATTCTAAAGCAGTGATAGGAAAAGGGTTTAGCATAGTTATCTGGATTTAGATTCAGTTATTCCCTTCCCTGAACAGAAAGGACTAGCATATGGGAGCATTTGAATAAATTTGTTCCACCAGTTATACTAAATTTAGTAACTTTTGCTCAGCCAAATGGCTTGAATCTGAATCAGAAACTTTTAACTCACATTAGATATGTGGAAAATGTTACTATTGTGGGGATTGTCAGATGAGAAGAAAGCAGCCTCTCTGCAATATTTTGAAGTTCCCTAGCTCACTATCAAACTGAAGATCTACTTAGTGTGGTTTATACTAGCAGCTTATCTGGCTTCCTAGCAAATCAGAAACTCTGAACTGTTTAAAATATGCCCATGTTTTCAGAGATATTTACCCTGTCTTTGGACTTAAGTAGGCTATCGCATTAAATTTTCAGAGGGGGGGGGTCGTCTTCTTTCACCAGACAGTCATTTCCCTACCCAACCCACATTTACTCTGGTAAATATTCAGTTTTCTTGGAACGTTTCCAGATCTTCCACATGCTCATCATACCATGGAAAGAAAGGAAGGATATTTCCCTTTTGACAAACTTTGCCACAGACATACTGTTATTCAATTCAACTTGCATCAACCAGTAAAGCTGTTTTTCCAAAGCTCCTTCTTAAAATAACGATCTTTCAGTTCTCTGAATTACACAACTTCCTTTTACAAAAGTCGGAGGGTGTTCAAACTAACGTTATCTCTTTCCCCTTTTCAAGCCATTGTTGCCTCTGAGTACATAGGCACACAAAGCTTATAAGTTACACTTTGTGCATGCTTGTCATTCTACAAACAACAAAACATCCTTGGGCTTAGTTGCTGCATTTTCAGTGAAATGCAGATAGCTTTCGGATTCCTTTGCTTTCTTTCCCCTCCCTTAAAACAGTTCAGTATTACAGCAAATACAAACCTCTATTCATCATCTCTCAAAAGCAGCTTTGGAAAGCAACCGTTTGTTTTTTTTTTTAAAAACCTCCTTGGGAGAAAAAATAATTAAAAAGCATACCTTCTTTGGAATCATCTGCTTCGGAACCCATGATAGCAACCTAAATCTTTGAAGATTTAGATGACGTGCCTGTTTGAGAAGCAGCAAACTGAACTTCTCAAAAGAAGAAAAGGGGGCTGGGACTAAGAGAGGAAAAGTTTTGTGAAATCAACCAATGAGAGCTCAGCGGTGCTCCAAAGTCCCACCTCTTGGAGAATGCATCTGAGAATCGTCTGAAAAAGAGCACCTTCAGACACCCCTTTCATTTGCCAGAAATGGCTGCCTGTTCAGCTCAATGTGTGTGTGTGATACAATGTGAAACCACTGCAAGCCAAGCAGCAGAAAAAGAATACCCAGTTTTAAAGTATTGTTTTATAGACTGATGAGTAGTGCGAGTCCATATCACACAAACAATAGAAATTGGACTTGTTTCTTCCATCTTGGCTGGAAAAAACAACCCACATTTTTTTTTAAATCAACCATTAATTTTTGCTAGAATTTTAGTACAATAAAGAGGGGGTTTTTTTTTCATCTTATGTGTCACACATTATTGCTTTGTGTTTTAATTTCCAGGATATCACCCTAAATCATGACTGGTGATCAGCATTCTATCCACACACATACAGAATCAGTTTTCAAAAACATATTGAGAAAATTTGTTTCTTTTCACAGCTCACACTGATTTGTCAAGTTCCAGGGGAGCAGCCTATGGGAGCAGAGTGATACATTAACTATGATTTCTCAAACACTGCAACAAACCTGACTTACATTGATGATACTTTATGGATTTAGTTTGAAGATTACATTAAGGTCTTTATCCATTAAATAGACAAATACAGTTCCACTAACCATACTATAATAAAATTTGTGACTGAAACTAATACTAATCATATGCCCAGTGAATGATAATGCTTAATAACCACATAGAACAGGCGTGTCAAACTCGCAGCATAATGTTGTTGTCATGTGATGTATAAGGACTTCCCCCCCTTTGCTAAAATGGGCGTGGGCATGGCGAGTGGGTTCCACATCCAGCCCACAGCGCGTGAGTTTGACACCCCTGACATAGAAAGATCTTCAGGATGATGCCAACCTATACAAGCTAAAATATCAAGATTTATCAGATTCATTCCATTATATTTTATTTAGCTAATGCTTCAAGCAACTTGTTTAGCTTACATTAAACAAGAGTTACAATTCAGCATGATTTGTAAATCATTTTCTTCTTTTCTTCCTCTTTTACTGCTTTGGGTATCAAGAGAACCAAACTTTATTAAGGATGTCAAATTAACTTATTGTTGTTTTGGCAGATTCAGAGACAACAGCCCATGGGATGGCATGGGAAGGGGCAACTACTTCCTTTCTCCATGATAGGCAAATTATAAGGGGAGGGAACTCTACTACATAAACCAGACCAGAAAATTAAGTCTACAGGAAGCTAACACTTCTTTTATTAAAATTGCCTCTAATAAGAGAATCTTCAAGTCACATTGGATTATGGCTATATTCCTATAGGAGGTATTCCAAGATAGCCAATGGATCCACAAACATTTCCAAAGGCAAACCATAATTTGTATATTCAGATATTACAAAAATTATAAATGTTTATGGATTATAGTTTGCCATTGGGTCTCTACTATATTCAACAAGGCTGGGCAGCATTTCAGATTCAAAGAGGACAATGTGATCTTGAGGGCAGGGCGGGACTCCTGGAAGATCTGTCTGCAACTCCTGGAAGCAGCTGTGTTATTCCCAAGAATCCTATAGCTATAGCAGGATCCTGGGAAAAGATAAGAGTTAAGAGTTGCCGATGGATTTATTAGCTTTCACTTGCATGCTCTGAAATATATTTTGTTTTTCAAATCCACAGTGCTGAGTAGTCTTAACATTAAAGAATCTATTCATATAAATTTATTTATTTCATTTTGGCTTAAAGTAACATGTAAACCCATCTAACATAGTCATTGTTAAGTTGTTCAACAAATCATGATTTCAAAAAGTTTAGAGTGACATTATTTACAGTATTTAGTCCTGAAGTAGCTTAGTAGGTTGTTTCATACATCTGAGTGTTTGTCCTGTTGTATAAGGCATGGGTGTTTCTCTGTGAACAACATCCACCAATTGTTTATGTTTAAACCAGAAATTTTTCTCCTAGGTATAATACCGGAGGGGTTTAAGAAAGATACACTTTATTTAATTATACATATACTAACTGCGGCGCGCATAACTTATGCACAATATTGGGAAAAAATACACAATCAGAGCTAGATATAATCAGAAAAGTGTTGTCCGCAAATAGGCTCACTCTTGAACTTAAAAATAAAGGGGAATCAGAATATTTTGAAGTCTGGAACAGATTTTATGATTGGTATAAGATAAGGTGACAAGACTGGAACAAAATTTATATATTGTGATTGGACAGAAGGATAGACAATGTATTAAGTAGGCTAATTGTTAATGGCTGAAACTAGCTGTATATAATCTGAATGTATGGTCACTTTGACTTCGCGGTATTGCATTGTTTTAAATGTAAAAATAATAAAAATATATTTAAAAAAATATCCACCAATTGTTTTACTAGTGACATGTCTAATGTGTTTTCTTAATGAGTTCTCAATAGGCATTACTAGGTTTTTGTGAAGACTTAGACATGAGAATCTGAGGCTGAAATTGAGCCTGGAATAACTTCTATATAGCCATGATACAACTGACAAATAAGTGTAACTCAGCAACTTAAGACTAACGACTTTTTAATGCAACAATATAACCTTGATAAACTAGTGACTATTACGGTCCCAAGGATTGTTGCAGCCTCTAAGGGCTTCTGCTGTTGTCACAATTATGGTAATTATTATTGAATATATTTGCCTTATGTGGAGACACTGCAAACTATGTGAGAAATGACCATTATATAATTTTTGAAAAGTTCTAAACAGCTTCCAACTATTTGACAATCTTTTGAGTAAGATATTATTGGAAAATGGTACCAGTGGTTGGATGACATACATTTGCTTGTGATCTTATAAGACAAGCTGCTTTGGAAGGTGATATTTGCCACATTTATGCAAATATGTACCAGTGAATTTGGAATTCTATTCACTCATCATCTTCTTGATAATTATAATAACTATAGTTTTATGACATGTGATAATGGATACAGAACAATTCAATTGAGATTCAATCTTAACAAGCTGTAGATACTGCTATTGTTAAATTTCAAGATGATGAAAAAGTGATCTGTTCTGGATGGAGTTGCATTCCTCTTTGAAAGCATGCAAATGTGAGTAGATAAATAAGTACTACTTTGCTGGGAAGGTAGCAGTGTTCTGTACGCCTCGGTGTACAATTACGCTGGCTACATGACTACAGAAATGTCTTTGGATAATGCTGGTGTCCTCGGTTAAGAAACAGAGATGAGCACCATCCCCAGCTCAGCTCATCAGACACACACAAGTGGATGGAGAAAACCTTTACCTTCTTTAAAAAGTAGGTATGAAGCTAAAGAATATACACTAATCAAATTTTGTCACCAGAGATTCAGGTTTTTATAAAAACTAGCTCCATTCACTAGCTGCTTGAACAAAAATATCCTTGCTTAGTAATTCTACATTTAGATTGCTGAAATAAGCACTTTATGGGGTTACTTAACCTTCAGGTAGTGCAGAATGCCAATGCTTGACTATGGAGCAGTATGTAAGAATCGTGTCATACATATTGTACATAGTCTCCACAATCTGCTTAGGCTGTTTAAAGTTCAAGGTTTTGTCAACTTTTTAAAAATATGTTAATTTAAAATTTAAATTTAATCATTCTTGCCTTCTCCTAATGTTTTTAAACTTTTATATACAGCAATACCGGTTAGATTTATATACGGTACTGCTTCACAGTGCTTTACAGCCCTCTCTAAGCGGTTTACAGAGTCACCATATTGCGCCCAACAACCTGGGTCCTCATATACTGTTTTATATTTTTAAATTTTATTGTATGCCAGCCAGGCTCCACTTTGAGGGAGGGAGGCAGTTCAGAAATGTGAATAAATTTACAGAATTATTTGCTACTGGATGCATTTTATTAAATTTTTCTAGGACCATTTCCCCCCAAATTGCACTTCTGAAATGCAAGAGATGGACAGTCATAGATCCAACTGTAACCTCCAACTTCTCATGGCTGGATGAGAAGCTCAGAATCATATGAGGACTTTTAATGGAAAATAATGCGTCCAATATTATAAGCCACCAATAGATGGCAATCCTGATACGGTACACTTGAAACTTTGGCATGTGCTTTAACATCTGTTTTTTTTACTCCAGTTAGTGGGAAGATGGTGTGAGAAAAGTTGTGTTACTATTGTTCATCAAATTGAAGCCTGACATGAGTACATTTTAAGCAATATGCCATGACTGAATTCTGTGTAATTATCAGAGATTTAGTTAGTTTGATGTCAAGCTATTCATACTTACTGAAGAAATATCCTTTTTCCTAACTAAGGGACATTTAGTTCCTAATCCTGCAAAACTCATTAATTGGTTTGCCTTGCTCTTTCTCTTTTGAGGCCTTGTTCTTGAAAGTGTTACTGTGTTGAGAAACCCAGAAAAGTTTAGAATTCCTGCAGCTTCCCTGGGGACATTGCAAGTCCAAAGCCAAGAGGCAGGTAAGGAGTTGCTGTCAGATGGGGATGGGAATAGGGGTGTGTGTGTGAGAGTGGCCAATGCAGTATAAGCACTGTGAGACTGGGGGAGACTGGTAGGTGGGATAGACTTTCCTGAGGAACTTGCTACCTTACCTGCTAGCTTCTCCATTACTTTCTCCCTGCAATCACAAACAACTTTACAATTTCTGCTGGCTTCCCAATTGATTTCTGAAAAGCTATCAGGGAACACTGGAAATGAGGATCACATGGGCTGATCTTGGTAGCCCAAAACAGTGCGAAGGTAGCAACAATGCAGTAGCACTGAATTGGCCACACCTTTCCAAATTTTTACTCCCACAGGAGTCATAAGTTAGTCCATTTGAATTATCTTGATTCAAAATTGTTGCCCTATACCAGGGTAAACTGGCGGCCCATGAGCTGGATGCATCACACATAGGCCACACCTATCCTGCCTCTGCAAAGGCAACGAATGTCGTGGTACGTTGCAATATGTCACGTGATGTGACACCTGTGCTCTATACCTCCCAAATTCACTCAACTGAAGATTACAAACAGACATGAGAGTTTTAGTAATATATACACTCCCATCTATATCTTGTCTTCCAGAATTTAATACATTAAAATAAATTCAACTGGTTTTCATCTTCCTAAGACAGAGAAATAAATTGTGTCGTGATTCAAATATCAGTAAATAAATCAGCTTACTTAATTGGGTAATTAAACAATGAAGGCAGGCACCTAATTTTGGCTGTTTAAAAGCCTGCATTCATTTTGATATTAAAAGCATATCCCCAAAGACACAAAAGAGAGCAAGTTAAGCCAACAGGCTAGAAACTGAGAGATTGTGAGTTCTAATCACACCATAAACACAAAGCCAGCTGGATTTCCTTGAACCAGTGTCTCTCTCTCTCTCTCTCAGCCCTATGAAACAGACATTTGCAAACTACTTCTGAAAAACCTTGGCAAAATAACTGCAGGAACTAGTCCAGGCAGTCATCAGAAGTAAAGACAATCTGACTCAGAGGCATGAAGAAAAAAAAATACATACACACTCACAAAACGATTGAACTCAGCTTTCATCCTGAGAATTGCATTTAGCATTGAAAGCTTTCTATTTTCTGTAAAGCAACATCAGATTATAAATGGATCCTGGTTAAATGATTCTAATTGCAGCATTGCTGTTTGAATCTAGCTATCTTTATAAGTGGCTGATATAAAAAGCTTAGCAGGAATTGGATTTGGGAGGTGCTTTACCAAGAAATCCCAGTGTGGTAGCTAGATTCAGAAGTAAAAAATGCCCAGAAATAATCTAGTGGCAAACTACTTCTCTCGTGCTGCTGCAAAGATGCCATGGCAATTATCAGGAGTTGAGATCACTTTGAGTCTTCATCTTTTTACTTCTACTTGTAAATAAATTGGTATAATTCAATATATTGCTAAAACAGGGGAGCTAGTATGCAGTAAGTTCAGCCAGTAATTCAGAGGATGCAGCTTTAAAAGCTGTTCATCAAAGTAAGGCTCTGGCATATTAAAAGTTCACTGAAACTGCTACATTACCATCTTTGGATGAGCATAAACAATACACTCAACTTGAGGGCAGGGGGAACAAAGAATTTCATTACTGAGACTTCAAAAAAGGATAAATTGATAGAGAAATATTGTGTCATACTCACTAAGTTTCAATCCATGCATTAACACTCAACTCTTGGCTCTAGTGAGAACTACACAAATTCTATACTCAAGTATATGGAAATGCGAAGAAAAAATGAATCATTAGTTTGCTTTTTGGTGTGCATTTTCATGTATGATGAATTTAATTTGAAAGTAAGAGTAGTAGAATACCACCATGTGTAGGCAGGCAATCTGTTGTCCTTCAAAACTTTTCAACTCTTAACTCTCCAAATCCCTTGTTGTGCAATCTGTGACTAACATTCAAATATTTGCAAAGCACAAGATTGTCTTCCTTAGATATTCTGAACATCTTTTTTTTCTAGACTAGTTGTAATTTATACTGCTTTAAAACATACACCTACAAAGTTCAGAACAGTGCAATCAACAGTATACCCTCTGATTCTCTATGGAAGCAAGAGCTGAACTTCAAAGTAGGATAGAAAGTATTGATGCTTTTGAACTTGAAAAAGATTTCTGTCATAAGATAGGCATAAGTCTATCTAAAAACTGCCAAGCAGCATCTGTAAAATCAAGGGTTTTCTGAAGGCTCAAGACAATTTCTCCAATTCTTTGGTGGCATGGACTTCTCCCAATCTTATATTAAAGTCAAACTCAAAAGTTCAACATATACAAAAGAGGTGAGTCATGCACAGGGTCTGAGCTGGTACTTGTATCCTGATCTTATCATGTTGAACTCAAGGATTAATAATCCAGCAACCCCAGGTATAGTTGATGTAACTGATAAAAGATTATTAGAATGGATAACCAAAAGGCGCATCATATTCTCCCCACATAAATCTTCTATTTAACTTCTGTACCAATGCCAATCGTTACAGTATTGTATCAATAATGTATAAAACTGTACCAAAAGAATATTATGCAGCAGGGGAAGCATAAAGAAAAACAAGAAATCACATTTATTACTTAAATTGGAATTGTGTAATTTCTAATCTAAGAGTTTTATACAAACAGTCCTGGACTTAAGAATGCTCACTCAGTGATCATTTGAAGTTATAACAGACCCAACAAAAGCTACTAATAATCTGGTTTCAAGTTCCAACAGCTACTCCTCATATACTCATTGTGACCATATTTTGGTACTTGGAAACTGGCTCACATTTATAGGTGTCTGCAAAATCCTGCAGCCATATGATCACGACTTTTGAGGTTTTTGCCACAAACTGGCATTTATTTCTGGTTTCTCATAGCAAACAATGAGTTCACTTAACAACTATGGGGTTCCCTTAATGACCACAGCACTGTCTTTATGACCCTTGCCACCTGTTCATGTAGGCATAGATACGAATACCAACCCTTTCACAGAACGTCTTCAATATAATCAAGGTTGCTGTGGAGGAAAGTCAAATTTCATCAGGGTATCCTGACTTTCTATTATCATAGTTGCTGCTGTTTGGGTTTGTTTGTTTGTTTGTTTAATGTATTTGCCACCCATTTTGCTATTAAGCAGCTCTGAGCAGATTTACAAGATGAAAATGACAATATAATACATTAAACAATAAAATGATAATATTTGCTAATTTTAATGTTAATATTTATGTAAAGAAGGAACTAATGCAATGAGGTGGAAGAGGAGTTTCCTTTTAGTAAGTACTGTTTCTGCAAAGCCCTGTGATCATAAAACCATCTAAATCAGAAACAAGAGTATCAGATGTTCTAGTTTCTGTATTTAGAAGTTTCCATAGTTACTGGACCTTGAAGAAACAGGGCTTTTTTTTAAAACAGCATTACGAACCATGAGCTCATGAGTTGCTCAGCCTTGATTGATAGCATAACACCAAACATTCATTTGTTTATGTTTGAAACAAGAATTATACTGTTCCTTTTGATCTTCACTAGGATAAGGCAACTACCATTGCAAAGGTTCTGCATCTGTTCCAAAATCAATATAAGCTACCAGCAGTTTACAACTGAACTACATTCAAGGAACCTATAAGGTCATATTTAGATACATAAAAAAGATATAACTTGCTTCTTTGCATATCAGCCAATCATCTAAAATTTGTTTTTCAGGACATTACATAGGGCAGTGAATTTTTACCTCCAACCTGAGAAAGTTCATTCTTGATAGAGTTTTCAAGCTATAGAATATACATTCCATGTACTTACTGCCTTGCAAAAATTCAATATCTTGTCATCTTTTCATTGAGTTAAATATGTGCTCTGCTGTTTTCTATCTTATAACTTATTATAAATGTGCAATACTAATTTGTTTTAATTGTTTAATATTTTTGGAAGGTCTTGCTGCCAGGGTTGTTTGTTTGTTTCTAACTCACTGTAAATTAGTGGCTTTTTTAAAATGTCAATTGTTCTTCTTATGGCTAAATGGCTTAACAATTTTGGTTATACTACTACGCTTGATCAGTAGGAATATCCATAGACATAAGGGTTAAAATTTATGTTGAATTATAATTTAAAGAAAAATTTTATTGAATGATATATGGCAGTGGTTCCCAACCTTTTTATCGCCGCGGACCAGTCAGCCTTTGATAATTTTACCATGGCCCGCTGGCGCAGGGGTGGGGGGGCATTGTTCGCGACGACACATTGATTGTCGTGGGGGAAATAGGGGGTGGGAGTATTAGGTATCTTCACTACCATATATAAAAGGAGATACTATCTTAAATAACAAAGCGGGCCCCCACCTCCAAAATATACTAAAAGAAAAAAGATTCCATGTGCTCAACTAATTTTTTTTTAAAGCATCACTATATTATGGACTACAGACATATATATATATATATACATACATACATATATATATATATATATATATATATATATATATATATATACACACACACACACATATATACATACATACATACATACATACATGCATATATACATACCGTACGTATGTACGTACGTATATATATATAATGTCCAAATAACAGGAAAAGCGCTTCAAGGACCAAAGTATATTCCTTTTTTGAAGCCTTAAGAGAACTCTCGTTTTTTGAGGCTCAGAACCAGGCATTCTCGTGGGCTGCAAAAAGGAAATGCGACCCGGGAGCGCAGCCTCCAAGAGTCCATATCGCCAATAACTACGTGTGGGGGGAAAGGAAATGTGTTTTGTGAGGAAGAGAAAGAGCGCGCTTCACCGATGCCCATTGGCGAAATTTTGGAAGAGAGGCAAGAGACTTCAGGCACCGAGCCCCCACCCCTGGCTGCGGCAACTGGAGCGGGCGGGAGGCAGGGAAGGGGTGGGCAAGACCGCCGCTTTTCCACCGTGCGCTGCCCCCCATCTCCCCTCAAAAGACCCCCCCCGCCCTCGGCTGCCCGACGTTCTCTCTCTCTCTCTCTCTCTCTCTACCTCTCCCGCCGTTCCTTCTCACAAGCCAAGGCCGGGCGGGGAAGCCGCCAGGGCCTCCAAGGGCTCCGCTTCCAGCGCATGGTCCGCCCCCTCCTCGCCTCGCTTCCAGGCGAGCCGACTGAGGCGAGAAAGGAGAAAGAGGCGGAGGCGTTCACTGAGGGGACGGCTGACTCGGGGAGGGGGCGGAGGTGGTGTAGTAGCGGGGGATTCTTCCTCCTCGCCTCACTTGCTCCTGTGCTTCCGCGCAGCTCCCCCCATCCGGCGACGGCGCTGCATGAGTGAAGAGTCGGCCATTGCATGGCCCCCGGCCGCTGCAGCGATCATGGCCCCCGGCCGCTGCAGCGATCATGGCCCCCGGCCGCTGCGCGGCCCGGTGCCAGGTACTCCACGGCCCGGCACCGGTCCGTGGACCGGGGGTTGGGGACCACTGATATATGGTATCTAACTCCAGATAGATTGTCAAAGTTGTTTAATGTAACTCCCTTTCCTTTTTATGCTAATTTGTACTTTAATGTAAGACATTGAAACTTAATGATATTTAAAAAGTCAACAGTCCTTTAAAATGAATGTGCATGTTAGAAATATTTTTTTTATTACCCTTACAATGGATATACGCATTAGAAAATCAAACAGGCCTCCTCACAATAGCCACACACTACATAAGCCTGATCGACAAAGTATTATCCAAGTTGATGACAAACTTTGCAGTAGTGGGAAGTGTAAAGAAAATAAGACTATGGGTGAAGCAGTAAACAAATATGATGCATAGTTTGCAATTACAGAAAGTTAGGAAAATAAAGTGAATGGTGTAGGTGTAAGCTAGATGTAGCAATATTTTCTTTTCTTATTGGATACCTTTAATTTCTTCACATACTTCTTTTTGTTCCTTTTCCTAGTTTTTTACAATGCTGTTTGTGTTGTAATTCCTTTCCTTTTGATAATTTTATTGGTACCTGTTGATTCTATGCCAAGTTAAAGTAGGATGGTTTGTTATTTCTATCTTCTCAATAGATCCAATGGGAGAGCCATGTTGTGAGTCTTATAAGTCAAAGAATGTCATCTTGGAGGATCCAAGAAGAGGGTCTTGTTTGTGACTGCCCTTGTCCTATGGATCAACCTTCCTCCCAAAATTAGATTGGATGTCACACTTCTGGTTTCATGGAATGCTCTTAAGAAATGCATGTTTTCCCAGCACAGAATCAATCATTTACCAAAGATTTCGCTCTATAAGATGCTCTGGAACATAAGATGAGATGGGCCAGTGAGTGGGCAGGGCTTTGGCAATATTTGCTCCATAAGATGCACAGGCATTTCCACCCACTTTTTTGATGGAAAAAAGTGCATCTTTTTGCAAAAAATAGTGCAAAAAATACAGATAATTAGATACTCTATTATGGTTGTTTATATTGATCTGATTCTTATTCATGTTTTACATAAAATTTATTGCATTGTTTTAAAATTCTGTAAGTCATTCAGAGTCTTTAATGAGAGATAATTGGTTGAATAAATAAAGGTTGTGAAATACTTTTAAGAAAAATGATTTGGTCAGAATTCTAGAATAGGTTGTAAAAACCTAACAAAAACGGTCACTTTATATTTCTTAGAGCTTCTTGGTTGAGTTGGAACTTGACTTAATCATCCATTGTTGATTACATTTCAATAATGCCATGGGGTAACAGTTAATATATTTCTACATTTAACTTAACTACATGATGAATATAAGTTGCTCACTAGTAGCACCCAACTTTATTGCTGTCAGGTTGGCGACTTGAACAAAATCTATTTTTCATCTATTGACTGTATTCTTATGATATACAGTAGCATGAACCAGCCAAAAACTTTTTTTAACATATTATGCAAACTCAGTCTGTATTATCCGTTTACAATTGAATGAGCTCTGCATGCCTTCCTGGATATTTTATGATTCAGTATGTCTTGCAAATCAGAAAAAACCCTGGCTTGAGTAAATCACATTTTAGTGTGTCATTCAGATACAGACATTTGAGGAAGTTATGATGAATGCTTCCCCAAACCTACACTGTGTCTCTTGTTGACACTATCTGAATCTTGGAACATGGCCAGATGGACTGCTGAAAAAGTAAGGATGTCCCTCAGAATGCTTCTCTCCAGTCTCTTCCACATCCGTCCCTACCCGTAGGTTGCTGTGCTTAATATTCTATCTTTTTTTCCTCCCTTCCACTGGTTGATTGAAAAATAGGATAATTTTTAAGCCATTGAGGGGAGAGAGTTTTTCAATTGAATGTAAGACAACATGGAGGAGGAAAAGCTTCTTCAGTGATTACCCTTAATGATTTTTGTAAACCTCAATAATGCAGTACATCTACTTAAGCTGAATCAAGAGGTACTTAAAATAGTGCCAGCTACACTACTTAATCCTTTATTTCCAAGCCATATTTAAAGTTGAAAGCGTATTTGGATGCATATATTTAAAAGCTTCAAAAGTTGTTTGCATTAGGAACAAGACTTTCTCAAAAGTGGCCCTCCACTTTTGGAACTAGTTTCAGTTGACGCTCAACAGGTCTATAAGTGGAGACTAAAAATTCAAAAGTTTAACTTGGCTCATAACTGAATTGGAACTCTAATGAATCCTTTGGCATAAAACATGTTTGAATCTTGTCCTCTGTCCTTTTAAATCAAGTAAACAAATGTTGATTTAAAATAATTTAGGTCGAGCTACCTTAAAAGTTTAAACCATATTGTTTTGATTAATTTACCTTTATTTTTCTAATGAGTTGATTTATCTTCTACCTAATGTGACTTCTTCTTAATAAAACAAACATTTAAATTGTTTCTGACCAATTTCAAAAGTTGAAAATTGTGGCTGTTTGTGGCAAAGTCAACCTTAGCAATACTGCTCCTCATTCTCAGCGGAGTCACCGCTCCGGTTTTTTTTCATTTACCACATGATGTTTTCTTGGTATTTTTCTTCCACACTTAGAATAAAAATGCTGCACTGATGATTTTTATGACATACTAATTGAATTAAACATTTAGTCTACTTGTACAATCATCAGCAAACTAATTCCAAAACCTGCTGTACGAATCCAACCAAGGAGCTAAGTAAATAAATTTCTTTTTAGAGTGGAAAGAGAAGAAATAAAACTGCAGAATAAATGAAGACTACATACACAAACCCTAGAAAAACATGTTCTTCTCTGTTGGGATAATTTTTCTTCTCAGATTTATATTGGTTTCCATTTTAATTAAAACCCTACAGTACAAGAATCATAATTAGTGCTGACACCATTAAAAAAAGAGGAAATGCCAAAGCAAGTCCATAACTGTATCATAATCCATAGACTCACACTGAGGGTTTACCTAATCTCAGCAGGACAATTGTTCTACAAAAGAGAACATCATACATCTTCTGCTTGTTGTGTTTGTAAAAACTGAAATGCTGGCTAGCAAAGCCATCTCATACAAATATCATATATGAATGAATAATAGTTTGAGAATGTCAACTGTCAAGATTACAATAAAGACTAGTGTGAGTAAATGAGTAATTTCCTTCACCAGAGTAGCTTCTTCTCAACACAAATAAAGGGACTACAATCTTTTTAGGACCAGGGTGCAATGCTGGGTTATAGTGGCCCTTAGTTTATCTTTATGTAGTTCTCAGTCTAATTACTCTGTAGGCAATTTCACATATAAGTATAGGACTCTTTTCCTCACACAAATAAGTCAGTATTTCTATGCTGGTTGTCACTTATAAGCTCTTATACACCAGGATAGAAGCATATTGGGGACGAATTTGAGTTCACCTCATTCACAGACATGATTTAATGATTCAAGTGAATTCATATGAAAAAAAACAGAACTTCATATTTAGCTTTTAAAATATTGTTTCTCCAACTGGTTCAGTTAATGAACTTGCTTACCTAAGATCTTTCTTTTCACTTGTGTCAATAGATGCCTTTAGGGCACATCATTTTTCAAGCTCTTCATGAAAACTAAATGTATCATATGAAATGTGTCCATTTTAGTGCAAAGTATCTATTACTTCACAACTTGTGTATCACCTAGAAAAATGTAAACTTTTGATGATATTGCATAGAATTAGGTGGAATTTTAAAAAATCCATAAAACAAACTTGTAAAAAAACCCTACACTTTAGGAAAGGCCACTGGAAATAATAATAATGTGCTACCCCCTTTAAATAACTTAAAATATTCAAATCAATATCTTTGACCGGATTCCAAAGCAGTTGTCTAGTTTAAATTGACAGTAAAAAAAAAAAGATATTTCAAATTAGCTCTCATAATATATACTGAAGGATTCAGCCAATTACCAAATTACCAAGATTTTGCTACAGCAAAACTATTAATCTCCAATGTACAACAATGCTACTTTGAAATAGTAGTGGAGTTTTTAAAAATATGGAATCAATTGTTTAGAAAATCAATTGTTCCAGCTTCCCTAATGTAACTTGTGGTTACATCATCTATTTTTGTACTCTACTCTCATCTTAAATATATAATTTGGCATCATAATAAAAAGTACACTTATGAAATTTTTCACTTCATTTAATAAGAACAGAGATCCAAAGCAGATATGCATGTACTTAACTATTTTACAAATGAATATAACAAGTTGTAGCTTTACATGGCACTAGGTGTTATGGTTACATAACAGGAACAAAGGTCTATAGTAATTTGGCATTACAGGGAAGGTAAAAGTTGCCAAATTAATTTCTGTTCAGCAATGGCATTGAGTCTTCCCAATCCTGATGTGGATTATATGGTACTTGTTTCCATCAACAACTTATAAAACAGATTTCTAGAAGACTTCTGGTAAAATAGAAAAAGAAACAGACTTGAATAGCTTGAGGACTTGATGACACAAAATAGCAAAAGGAAATCTTCAAAGGAAAGGAAATCTCCAATCATAACAATCTTATATTGTTTATTTTGTTTCCTAGTATGATTTGATTGCGCATTACTAACCTATGACTATCACTAAGTGTTGTATCTTATGATTCTTGATGAATGGATTTTATTTTTCTTTATGTACACTGAGAGCATATGCACCAAAGACAAATTTCTTGTGTGACCAATCGCACTTGGCCAATAAAGAATTCTATTCTATTCTATTAGTGGATGCTAAAATCATAACTGAGACAAAGTTGTTTAATCTCTGCTTTCTATCTAGATAATTAATTCATTTTATCAAATCTATTTCGAGTTAGCATTTTAGGGATTGTTTACTTTACACCATCCCAATAACTCTGCAAGCATCTCTCTCTACTCCCACCCTCACCCCAGCAATAGCTCAGAAACTCATTGGGCTGCTGTAATATTAGAACTCTTTCTTTTCCTAAATTCCTCCACTATTAAGAGAGGAAGAATACTGGAAAAATCCTTCCTTTAACAATTACACAAATCATAGCCTCCAGAGCAAGATAATAAGCCCTACACAAACCCACCCAAAACTTTAGAAAAATGGGAAAATACAGGGCACTTGTATCTTTCCTGAGACTTCCTGATTTTATTGCAGCAGAAAACCATTAAACCACAGATTATAGACATGTTTCTACATCCAAGGTCTGTGAAATAACATACTTGGATCTTTTAGATATCATTAGACACCATCAAGCACCAAAAACATGATTCATTCACTATTTAGTAACGCTTTAGTTTGAATAATTACAACTCTCAAGGGATTCATTAATAAACTTAGCATTTTTTTCTCCAAAATTAAAAGGACACTTTTTCCATACTTTGTTTTAAATTAAAATGTTTTAAACACAAAGTTGCAAATCTGTCAGACATCTCAAAAAGAGAAAACAAGAACCATTCAGGACTTCAAATATAGGACAGAATATAAAGCTTATTGTACTTTACTGCAACTTTAGTGTTTTTACAACTACCTGTGAAAACAGAGATTCAGCCAAAAGTAGTCTGTTTGATGTTTTAAATCAGATCCAGATCCAAATAGAGCTAGTATGTTATGGGTTCCATTTTGTGGAATCACCTGATTACCTAAAGTGAGATTAGCTTCATCATTTATGTTTTATCTCCCCTGAGGCGAGGGAGATCACTCAAGACTTGATTATGTCAGTAAGGCTCCAGGGGACAGATGATCTAACTGGAACTGAGGAACTGAGGAGGGACTGGAACTGAGGAGAATTTTCCTGACAGAACAATTAATCAGTGGAACAGCTTGTCTCCAGAAGTTGTGAATGCCCCAACACTGGAAGTCTTTAAGAAGATGTTGGATAGCCATTTATATGAAACGGGTTTCCTGCCTAGGCAGGGGATTGGACTAGAAGACCTCCAAGGTCCCTTCCAACTCTGCTAGTGTATTGTATTGTAATGAGGTGGCCTCATCACTGTTAACTTCCCTTCATCTATTATTTTTTAATCTCAGTGCTTATAGTTTTTAAATAAAGGTAATGATTTTTGATGCTTTAGTTTTGTATGCCACCAAGTTACTTGCCATATAAGATGAGCCCCTAAATAAATTAGGCAAATAAATAAAAGTTTTAGTCACAACATAATTTACAACACAATTAGCTGGTATCTAACAGCTAAATGCCTGGTCCACAATCATATGCAGTTATACTGCTTAGATCCTATTGATGTCAGGAATCTTTAAAAATAGAATTAAAAACTACAATTCAGCTGTTGAACTGTTGATTGCCATTATGCACAGGATATGTATTCACAATGATAAAAGCCAATCTAGATTTCTACAACCAGGTATCCATCCAGTTATGAGGAACCACAATTTCAACCAGTAGCTGTCTTCCTAATTGATTGTGGTATTTGCAGCTTCCTGAGGGAAAAATCACCAGACTGGGGAAGCTTTGCATTCAACAGGTTACCTTGAACAATACAGATGTCAAATTTAAAAATGTGCTGTTCTCCCCTTTTTCTGAAAATCCTACTAGCTTCTGGAAAACACAAACACATGCTGCCTGCCTTCAGTTGATATTTCTATTAACAGTAGAATATTTAAAACAGTGAGATATTTTATTAGATTTTTATCTTATTTTCATACATAATAATCCCTTCTCCCATTTCCCCCATAATAATCTCTCCTATTTTCCCCGACAACAACCACCCTGTGAAGTGAGTTGGTGTGGGTGAAATTGACTGCCTCAAAGTCGGGACTAGAACTCCGTCTCGAGGTTTCTAAAACCAGCACTTTAACCACTACATCAAACGGACTCTCCATATTGGCAGCATTTGGTTTTGAAGATCTAGCCCGCATTGTACTTCTACATAGGAGGAGCTTTCCCTTCCTTCCCTACTTTCTTAGTCCTATTCTTAGTTCCAGTGAAAAAGCGGACTGCGCAATATATAATATGCAACGTGGGGAACGCTCATAATGTACAACGAATTGTAATTAATCCCAAACCAGAGACTTAAACAAGGAAGAATTTGGCTTGAAAACGGAGACTTGACTGCTTATGAAAAGTCTCACCGTCAGCCAGCCAAAGCTTTGGGCGAGGACCACCCACTCGTCTCTTCTTAGTGAAAACATCAAACATTGCTAAACCCGAGGCATTCTCTCTCGCCCTCCCACCTCTACCAACTCCTGCTGTGCCTCCAGCGCGCCAGGCATAGATAACCCCACCCCGTCGCTCCCCACCGGCCGTAGCATCCAAACCGCTTACTATGTGCTCCGCGGACACCAGAGATCCCAACGCATATGCCAACAATTTAAGGTAGTTCCAAGTCTGTCCGAGGCTCTGGAGAGAGGAGGGAAGGGGAGGGAGGCGGTGCTGGAGACTTCGGGCCAATCGCTGTCTGGAAAAGGATCTAAGAGGCGGGCGGTGAGCGGAGGCAGCAGGGGAAGGAGTTCGCGTGGTGGTTTGCCAGGTGTGCTGGACTGGTGCCGTCAGCTTTTGATCCCGCGGCCGCTCCCGCGCAAACCAGCCGTTCATCCTATTAGGATGAGAGGAGCGGGGATCGGGGTCGGAGCTGCAGCTTTCCCAGAGCACAGCCCCACTTCGTTCCCCACGAAGGCCTGAAAGATTCCGATTTGATCTGATCAACGGGTTCGTCATTAAGGCTCTGCAAGACTATTTTTCGCTTTTGCTAGAGAGAGCACGATGAGTAACGTTAGATTGAGTAACCATCCGAAAAGGATTTTTCAATGATTTCTTTTGCAAAAGGAGTTGAAAACGTGGGTGTGATGCTTACCGAAATGGACATTCAGCCCATTCTTGTTTTTATCAGTTCCGTATCAGTTGGGAATGAGTCACGACTGAGCAATCTGACAATGGGAACACTCCTTATTTGCTCTTGTAGACCTTTTAAATTAATGTTGTAGTCAGTGCTCTCTTCTGTTTGCATATTCTTGTTTATGTGTCAGCTGCTAGATGTAGTACCTCTCACTATATATACAAAGACATGTTTGATTTGTAGGGTGCATGTTTGTTTAAAAATGGTATTGGTAAACTATGTAGTAAAATAGAGGATTCTGCCCATCAAAAGCTTGTTCTGTACAGCACATTTTCCATATTAATATCAATAAATGTAAGCTATTCTCATGACAAGCGTATCTATGGTTTACTCAATTCAGTTTTAGAAAATTGCAAGACACAACTAGAAACCAACAAGGGTAGGGTTTGCATATCTAGGCTAAATTAGATGGTTAATTTACAACTGTGAATACATAGTGCATACAGTGAAAGACTCACACCTTTACAGTGGTTTAAATTTCATTAGGCTTGAGTGATATTATAAAGTGACCATTTTAGCAGACTGGAAAAATCTAAAGGGGACCTTTTTCTAATGGGGACTACCACAGAATCATTTGAAGATTGATATATTACAACTTTTGCTCAGGAACTCAAGCTGGGATATTAAAGTTTACTAGAGGTATTTTCAGATTAACATCGGTGTTGGAAAAACTCAGCAAAAAGGCAAAAATAATCTTAAGAAGCGTTGCCCTAGATATCACACACACTTGATTGTTTTCTCAAAAATATTACAGAAGTAGTTTGCCATTAACTTTTTCTCCTATTCCTTTGACTGAAAAGACTGGTACCAAGGTATACTACTAAGACAGCTATTTTATGTATAGGCGCAAATCAGACTGGCAGCTGAAGTTTACATTATTCATAAATGGAAACAAATATTCATCACCTCCTCCCTATAGCAAGCTGGCTCAAGAGATACATGATAATACTATGTAACACACAGAAAATGGATGTATGTATGCACCCATAAAGGAGAATATTTGTTGTTCAGGGTCTTTGGTGCTGAACTTGGTTAATTTCTTGCAGATGTTTCATTACCCAAACTAGATAACATCATCACTGCAAGTAAGGAATGCACTTTTCTCTGTACTTATACTCTAGTGCAGGGGTGTCACTCGCATCATCACGTGACATATTGTGACTTTTCCCTTCACTAAAACGGGCGTGGCAAGTACATGACACATCCGGACCATGAGTTTGACATCCTTGCTCTAGTGGCTTGTCCTATCAATGTTGGTGGGAATGGTTTTGGAGATTCTTTGATTGGGCTGATCATGTATAGCAATGTGTGATGGCTGCTTTTTAAAAATTCTGAAGGGTAAAGCAATCTAGGATACTAATTTTCAATATTAAGTTATCTGCAGGTTGCTGTTTTCAAAGCAGACCAGGAGTTGATGCAGACAAAAGTAATTTCTCCTTATATGAATGAAAGGCGCACTTGGGCCATGTGGTAAGCAGGACATTCTTTTATCTTCAAAATATTTGAGTTCTGGTCTCCTTAATTGCACAGCTAGTACAAATATGAATTATATTATAAAACATGGCATATCCTCAAATCATAATTTAAGAAACATTTATGGATCATTCATGGCATGGTATTGGTATTCCATGTCATGAGTTATCCATTAATTCTATGGAGAATTCTGTTTTATTCTATAACTTCTTTTAAACAGTATTAAGCTGATTTTAAGAAACAATGGATCCCATTAAAGTAATGAAAAATAAAGATATGATAATGTCAGGATAAATACAGGTAAATATTGGTATATAGTTCAACAGCAGCCCAGCACAAACCTGAGATATAGTGGGCCCCACAATATTGATGAAGTACAAAACAATACAAAAATTCTTAGATTTTAGTGTAAATTACAAGAAGGTTCTAATATAGTCAAAGTTAAAATCAGTAACCCCTAACCATTTGGGCACGAGGGACCCATTCCATGGAGAGGTTTTTCCACGAACCAAAGGGAACGTGGTTTCATGTGCTGCCTGCATCCCGCAGATGGGGCTTCGCTTGTTTGCATGGCCCATTTTCTGGCATGCTATGGCCCAATGCCAGTCGGAATGGGGGTAAGGAAGCATCTCTTGCATAAACATTAGAAATAGTGTTAGAAGTTTATTTTTCTGAAATTGTATACCATTTAAAAAGCAAACATTGAACAGAACTAATTAGCTAATGATAAATTTTATTTGGGGGTTCTAAACCTATGCATATGCTTTGTAATTTATTTTGTACACAGAGAAATGTACAGAATCATAATAATGGCAACTACAATATTGACAATTGCACCAGTCTTTCCTATTATTTTTTGAGCAGTTACTAGCGGTAGAATGCTTAAGCATTTGATTATTTTGCCTTGTTTTAAATTACAGAAGAAATAAATTGAACCTCTAATACGGTTTTAGAAAAATAGAAAATTCCAGCTACTTCATTTGGTACACTAACAAAAGAGAAGGGAGAAGTACATTAAGGAGAAAAACATTCTCTAGATACTAATTGGACAAAAGAGAGGCACGTAATATTTTAATATAACTTAAATCTTTAAGCCTTCAATTAAAGTGTTGAGCAACTATGCCATCGTAAAAGTTGTACATGGTTGTTTGTGTAGGTATGTACTAAATACATGACAATCTTAAAAATATCAGATTAAGCTTATTCTTAATGAAAACACTAGTAGAACATCATTCTAGTAAAATATGCAGAGCTTTACACAATATTGAAGTCTTAAACTGAGTGCAACTTATCAAAAAGTTTACTAAAGATTATAATTTTTCTCAAAACCCCAGGTTAAATCTAATATAAGGAGCTTGAATTACAAATAAGCTAAACTCTTAAAACTTTGGTATAATTCGGATTTTGGATTTTGCAATTCAGATATAAAATTCAGTAAATTAGGCTTTATATACTAAGCATTAAATGATTTTTCCCACATTAATCTTCTGAATGAAATATGAAGGGCAACAGAATTAATTTTAATATTCTTAAATGAAATAAATGGTTATAACACTAACATTTAACATCTCTTCCTAAATACTGGTACTAGCTATTATGTCAATGTAATTTTCCTACAAACATAGCAGAACATTACTGTTGTTGATGGCTCAGGCCCCCAAGTGTATACATATATCCTAAACAATTACAGGATTAGGCTATTAAACATATACTTTATAAACAAGCAACTGAATATGTGCAACGGCTGTAAAGTGTATAAAGCTATTTTCTTACTTTAGGTCCATTCCTATATGTAGAACGGGCATTAAGTGTATAAAGCTATTTTCACAGTGTCATTGTTGTGATTTAGCATTGGAATTTATATTCTTCCCACTGCATTACCTGCAAACTGACTCAAAATTTTTATTTTGCATCAAATAGCTGCACTAGCTATCTTAAAATGCTGCTATGTATTTCTCCTTTATAAGAATAGCCTAGGTTATTGCACAAATGTATTTTCAATTATGTTAACACTTGTTTCCTTACTTAATGCTTGCATAGAAATATCCTAAAATTACATTTAAAATGCTATATAAAAAGTAAGAAATGTTACTTTTAAAAGTAGTGTCCTGAGAATAGTACAAAATTAATTATACAAGCCCTTCACTTTTGTTTTATTTACAGCATCTATTCCCAGACAAAATCTGTTACACATGAAATTGTATTGGCAGTTTTTCCACAAAAATATTTTAGTAAACTGTTTATAATTTGCATTTAAGTAATTTATCTCTAATCCAATTATTTTTTGAGACTTTTACATGAGTAAAATAAAAATCGTTCAAAATAATTACACTACATGGCCTATTTTAGCACATAGAAAATTTTGAAAGCTTTGTACATTTCGTATTTGGTCAAAAAAGTAAGTGTACATAATTATTACATTTTAACAAAAACAAATTTCAAATTCTTGATTTTGTAAAAAAATATAAATCTATACTATTTATCATACATTAGAAGAGTTTTCTTTTGCAATCTTTTCTATTTTGTTTACTTCAGAACTGAAACTAAATACTATGATTAAGTGCCAGCGGAAGAGTAAGCATGTTGGATTAAAGGAAAACAAATTTACTGACAAAATAACATTATATCAATTTCCTGTGTTTTACCAATGATTTAAGCATAATGATTTTATAACCCCCATTCAGATTATTCAATTATCCTATGCAACATATACTTAAATTCAGTTTCATGAATTTTAAATGTTATGTATTATTTTTAAATATAATTCTTAAAACATCTGTAAGCTAGATATTTATACTCTATTTACCTATTTTAAATAAGAACTTGATTATATTTTCTTTATATCTCTTGGTTCAAGGAAAAGACTGCTATACTGATAGCAGTCATTCAAGCATGAAAGTTCCAACACAAACTTTTATCTTTCAATTCTTCACACTAAAGACCGAGTTCAAGTTGTAAAAGTGAACGAACTAGATCTCAGGAAAATATCACCAATGGTGGCTCATCTAGTAGCATTTCTTCCTATAGCAAATCTCAGTATAGCATGGGTATCTGCTTATGCCAAGTATGTTTATTTTACACGAGTACAACCCATATACAGTTAGAATAAGGAATTTGGCAACTGATTGTTCTGTCAGGCTAAAAGAGATGATATTATAAGGCTTCTTTAAGAAATGGTCTCTAGAAATTAAGTGATAAAGACCATGCTGAACAACATGGAATGAGGCATTATCAATTAAGAACAAACAATACTCAACAAAATACATAATAAATATTTACTGAATCATCAAAAACTATTCTTATGCAGAATAAGAAGGAACTTGCTAACCTTTAAGGCATTAGTGCATTAAGGATTATATCTCCAAATAAAATAAATATAAACACCAGGAAATATTACTATAGGGCTACCTGTACAATTATGCTTGATAATATTCTATAACATTTACAAGTGCTAACAGCACTTCAGAACACATATTTCACACCAGTTTTCAACACTTCACCAAATGAATTAAATCGATCAGGCAAATTCTCATCTTCACTGTCCCATCAGCTCCACAGGAAAATATGTGATTTGCTGGTCCTGTCTCAATCTGCATGACACCTGTCCCAAGATTTCTGAAAATAGATTGTCTAGATGTTCATTGAGGAAAGTATGAAGAAGACTGAAATTTGACAGACTCCATACCTAAAACACAAACAGAAAGAGAAAATGGATTGTGATTTTGAGTTGATCTCCCTAAGTTTGATCAATATGCTTCAATTATGTAAACACTCAGATGCTTTAGCTACGGTTTTATTATAAGTTTAATTAAGAATGAAATTAAAGATGAATATTTAAATAAGTATTTAAAAGGCTAAGAATAAAAGAGTTTAGAACACATTTTAAATAGGACATGTACCTGTCTTACCAAGTTAGATAGGGTGGGCACAATCCTAGCCCTGTCCCTTAAATATTGGCATCTTATGGGAGCTAGGAAGCATGCCATTTTTGTTGGAGTGCCTGTCCATGAAGTTCAGCAGGCTCTCCTCCCCTCCCCAAGCATTGGGATAAGGTGAGTGCATATTAGATGCTTGACTTGAAGCCAGATTATTGTTTGTAATGTATTTGTTTTTATAGTTTTAATAAGGATATTATATATTTTAACTTTTGATTGGAAACTGCCCAAAGTTTGTTATAAGTGGACAGTTATATAAATATTTAAATAAAATAAATAGTTCTCAGGAATGTTATAATGAATATAGAAAAAACTGCTCTATACAAATGAACAAGATGGAGTTTTGTAATGTAATGACCCTTGATATTTCCTTCTGCAGATCCTGTAACAAATATTCTTCTGTAGGATCTACAGCAATTGCTTTAACTGGAGAATCATGACTTTGGAAAAAACTGTCTCTGTTGCTTTTGACGAAGATCTATTAAGCAGGTATAGCCTCTTCTTCCACCAGATATTAATAGCTGGTGTTTGGGTGCATATGCCAAAACAGTTGCTCCAGTATCATGACAGGTGAATGCTGAAATACAAAAAAAATATTAAAAGAAATTATAATGTAAATAATATTCTATTACTATTGAATATGTTTGTTATATAATACTCTTAAATAAAGCCTCAGTACTGAATTATTGTATGAATCAACTTGATTTTGAATTAGATCAGTGGAAAACATTTTTAAAAATGTAGGCAAAACTCTCCTTTTTACCTTGACTATTTATAGATCTTTTGAAACCACCTCATTCCATACATATGTGCTAGAAGTTTGTGAATCCATTTGAATTTTCAATATTTCTGCATAATAATTATCTAAATGTGATCTGGTATCCATGCAAGTCCTAACACTATATAATAGGAACACAATAAAACAAATGAGTCAAAACCATTATATTATTCATTTATTTATTGAGGAAAATGTTCCAATGCTGCTTTGTGGCAAAAGTAAGCAAATCTCTCAGAATATCAGTTCAGTTGAAGGGGAAATTAGAGCCAGGTGTTTCAGTCAATGGGATGATGCTCAAGGGTGAATGTGGGCAGAACGTGCCATCTTGCCACAACCAATCGTCATGGCCAAGTCGCTGCGGGACAACTCACAGAAAGACAATTTAACAATTCAATGTAATTATTTAAAATAAATAAAAAAATATTTTTTGTCATTCAAACCTGAACATTGGGTCCTATCTAACAAAATGAAATGCAATGGTGAAAAAAGTAAGGTTCTACATTTAGGCAAGAAAATCCAAATGCAACAGTATAGTACAGGTGGTAACTGGCCATTTTTAGTAGTAATAGTAGTAATTGTGAGAGGGATCCTGGAATCCTGTGAACAATCACTTAAATATGAGCCAGCAGTGTGCTACAGCTGCCAAAAAAGTCAACACAGTCCTGGGCTGCATTAACAGAGGGATAGAATAAAGATAATGTGAAATGTTAATACCACTTTATAATGTCTTGATAAGACCACGCTTGGAATATTACATCCAGTTTTGGTCACTACAATGTAAAAAGGATATTGAGCGAAAAGCAACAAAGATGATTAGGGACTGGAGGCTGGAATTGGGTATGCCTAGTTTAATGAAAAGAAGGACTTGGGGTGACATAATAGCAGTTCCAATATCTAAGGAGTAGCTATAAAGAAGAGGGAGTCAAGCTATTCGCCAAAGCACCTGAAGGCAGAAAAAGAAGCAATGGATGGAAATTAATCAAGAGAGAAACAACCTAGAATTAAGGAGAAATTTCCTTAGAACAATTAATCAGTGGAACCACTTGCTTTCAGAAGTTGGGAATGCTAAACGCTGGAAGTTTTTAAGAAGAGATTAGACAACCATTTGTCTTAAACAGTGTAAGGCTTCCTGTCTGAGCAGGGGTTGGACTAGAAGACTTCCAAGGTCCCTTCCAACTCTGTTATTCTGTTACTTCAAGGAAAAGTCCCATAGCAAGATGTTTATTTCTATAAACTCTAGCACAACTTTCATTATGGCCTAGTTCACAAAACATGTTAAAGGTATACTATGGTAACATTCAGTATATTGTCTAAACAAAACACATCTGATATGAGGTCATAAGCCATAAATTGTAGCCATGTTATTTATTCATCTACTTTGTATTTATTCAACCAATTTATATAGCTTACATAAATTATATAAGTTTATTCTTGGCTGAGATATATTGTCATCGTTTACCATGTTATCAAAACCTGGTCTATTTTGAGAGCTGTTCCAAATTTAAAAACTTCTACAGTGACTCAAAAAATATTTCATGTGAGGTTGAGACAACTTCAAATTCAAAAGCATGGTTTTGAGTTCCAAATGTTTCAAATTTTGAAAGTTTTTATATATTCCTTATTTAGCATTACTGTATATGTACACAAAAATGGATAGCTCTTTTATCAAATCTTAACTGCATGTACAAGTGCATAATATTATATTAGCAAAATGGCTAATTCTAATCAAAATCTTATTTCTCAATAGGGAGTTGAAGTATAATTTAAGATTTTAAATCTTAAAACTTATAGTTTTATGTTTGTGTATATACTAGTTAAACTTACCATGAACCAAGCTACTAGAAGGAGCAACCAAAGTATCCCACAGACAAATATTTCTAAAAGGAAACAAACACAGGAATAGTAATGTATCTAATGATATCATGATAAAGAACAAACTGAATTAGTAATTAGAATTTAAAAAGCAACAAACAAGAGCAACAATTCCTTTGAAATTATCTGAAACATTTTATTTTTATTTTATTGGAAAGAAGTAATATCTATATGATTTTTTAACCTCTAACATCTAATGATTTCTACTCAAATATTTTTATAGAAATTGCAGTTTGACAGTAACCCTAGAACTATATAAAGAAAATATAATGTTTGGAGAGTATAATGCTAATATAATGCTTTCAAATATAGGTAGTTCTAGAGTTACGATCATAATTGTGCTTCATATTTATGTTAAGTGAGTTTTGCCCTTTTTTATGACCCTTCTTGCCATAGTTGTTAAATGAATCACTGCAGTTGTTAAGTTAGTAATATGGTTGTTAAATGAATCTGGCTTCCCCATTGATTTTGCTAGTCATAAGGTCACAAATGGCGATCATCTGATCCTAGGACACAGCAACGATCTTAAATATGAACCAGTTGCCAAGCATCTGAATATTGATCATATAATCAGGAAGATGCAGCAAAGGTCATGAGTGTGAAAAAAATCTCATGTCACTTTTTTTTAGTGACATTTTAACTTTGGTCACTAAATGAACTGTTGTAAGTTGAGGGCTACCTATAATATGATGCAGATATAGCAGAAAAGATTATACTTCAAATAAAAGCTATTGAATATAGATACAATATTTATTATTACAATTAATTGCATAGTCAGTCAAAGATTTAGACTAGAGATGGCATTTTTATCCATATTTCAAGTCTTTCCCAAGGGATACACAAATATTATTACTGTTATTATTATACAAAAATATGAAGTCATAGCTGCTGGTTCTTTAGCTGATTTTGGTCTTCACGTGTATAGAGTTCTTCCCAAAAACTTAGAATGTTGTAATGATCAGCGTAGTACAGGTGGTCCTGGACTTTCAACAATTCATTTAGTGACCGTCTGAAGTTACATCACTGAAAAAAGTGTCTTATGACCATTTTTCACACTTATGACCATTGCAGCATCCTGATGTTCATGTGATTTACATTCAGATGCTTGACAACTAGTTCATATTTATGACAGTTGCATTCTCCTGGGCTTAAGTGACCATCTTTTGTGACCTCCTGACAAGCAAAGTCAATGGTGAAACCAGATTCACTTAATAACTGTGTTATGAATTTAATAACTGTAGTGATTCATTTAACAAATGCAGCAAGAAAAGTTGTAAAATGGGGAAAAACTCACTTAACAAATGTTTTACTTAGCAACATAAATTCTGGGCCTTGCTTTCCCTTACAACAAGCCTAGATGAAAAGCTACATGACACTTCTAAACAATATCAGAGTGGGAGCCATCCAAATCTCAGGGGTAACCTTGCTGCAAAGGTTAGACACTACTACTGAGAAGATATGCTTCTGGGATCCTAAGAGATGATACCCTTTATTTGAAGGAACCTGTAGTACGTCAACGCTGCAGGATCAAATTAAGCAGACAGGTCTTATGGGGGAGGGGGCATTCCTAAAGGTCCTATGCCCTGCAGTCCTTTATAAGAAACAAGTAAAACAAAAATGGACTGTATCTAATGTAATTTTTTAACTTAATATATGCAATTTCTACTTTCATGTCACGGCACACTTGCTTCTTGCTCAATCTAAAAAGCTGTTCTCCACAGAATAGTATGGTATAAAAAGGAATGAAAACTGGGAAGAATCTTTTTGTACAAAATCACTACAGTACTAGATAAGAAAAGTAACTGATCACTTTTTATTTATACAGAGTTTATTGGTATGATCTTGAAGAAATTTTAATACCTGTTGTCAGTAGATAACCCGGCAGTAGCTATCAAAGACGAAGAACTGATGAAAACAAAATCACTAGCCGTTTTATTATGGCATTGCCATGTCTGAAAATATCAAGGAACAATAAATATAGTAAAGCAACAAACATACAGCTAATTTAACATTAGGGCTTATTTACTTAGAAATACAATAAATTAATTTCAGATTGAAACTTGAAACAGTATATTTAGCAGTACACTTTTTTCATAGAATAGCAGAACCTTCAATTCTGCTAGTAACTGAATCTTAATCCCTAGTTTATAGATTGTGCAGGTAGTCCTTGATTTACAACAGTTCACTTAGTGACTATTTGAAGTTATAATGGCACTGAAAAAGTGACATGACCATTTTTCACACTTATGACCATTGCAGTATTCTGATGGTCATATAATTTACATTCAGATGCTTGACAACTAGTTCATATTTATGACAGTTGCATTCTCCTGGGCTTAAGTGATCATCTTTTGGGAACTTCTGACAAGTAAAGTCCATGGGGAAACCAGATTCACTTAACAACTGTTTTACTAATTTAACAACTGCAGTGATTCACTTAATAAATGTGGCAAGAAAAGTTGTAAAATGGAAAAAACTCACTTAACAAATGTTTCATTTAGCAACATAATTTTGGGCTCAATTGTGATTGTGACTCGAGGACTACCTGTAACTTCCTGGACTGCATAAAATATTACAATCTAAAATCATAGTTAGTTTACAGATTTCAAATGATTCTTCAAGAGCATCAAATCTATGAAGAAAAATGTTTGAAGTATTAAAGTATGAAAGGCCTATTGTTGCTTGGAGAGAATTCTGTTCTCCCTTCCACAAATAAAAAATATAATGAAGATTTGTTATACATGCAGTTTTAAACCAGGAATATTTGTCTACTGTGTAAAAGAAACTATATACAAGTAAGGCAACTATGTAACAAATTAAAATAAGGAGTTAGTTGTCATGGTTATAAAAAAAATAAAAAGGTAAATAAAAAGACAACAATTAGGAAATATTCTGACTTACTAGGTATGGTTTGGGTGTGCTTCCATTATGTAGGCAACCTTTACAGTTTGTTTGATACAAACTTATATGCCCATCACCATCAACGATCCCAAACTAAAGAAAGTAGATACATGTTTTTACATTATATTAATATTTAATTGATTTCTTCATAGTTATGCTGCACCAGATGTGTGTGGATATGAATGTGTATTGTCATCAGTAATTCTTAGCATATCTGGAAGAACTGAATACTAATGGAATTCACATGAACAAAAGCCTCTTCATTCATATATTCAAAATATATTTTTGTGTAACATATTTTACAGTATAAAACAATAGGATACAACTACCATATTTTCACGACTATAAGCCGCACTGAAAATCCTAAAATTTGATCCAAAACCGGCAGTGCAGCTTATAACCCAGTGCGCTTTATATGTGGAAAAAGATCTCCCAGCTGCTTTCGCGGCTTCCTGGAGCGCCAAGAACCTTCGCGCTCTTCTCCGCTCCTCGCGACTGCAGTAGATGTCCAGAAGCGGCTTTTGGGGCTAATGGGGATTGGATTTCCAGCTCGATAGCCCCTGCCGCTTCTGGACGTCTATTGCAGTTGTGAGGAGCCGAGGAGAGTGTGGAGAAGAGCGCGAAGGTTCTTGGCGCTCCAGGAAGCCGTGAAAGCAGCTGGGAGAGGCGCGCGGTTTGGTTTCTCCTCCCTGGATGTCACAGCAGCAGCCCCAAACTCACCGATCTCGGCCCGATGCGAAAAACACTGAGATCGGTGAGTTTGGGGCTGCTGCTGCGACATCCAGGGAGGAGAAACCAAACCGCGCGCCTCTCCCAGCTGCTTTTGCGGCTTCCTGGAGTGCCAAGAACCTTCGCGCTCTTCTCCACACTCTCCTCGGCTCCTCACAACTGCAATAGACGTCCAGAAGCGGCAGGGGCTATTGAGCTGGAAATCCAATCCCCATTAGCCCCAAAAGCCGCTTCTGGACATCTACTGCAGTCGCGAGGAGCGGAGAAGAGCGCGGAGGTTCTTGGCGCTCCAGGAAGCCGCGAAAGCAGCTGGGAGAGACGCGCGGTTTGGTTTCTCCTCCCTGGATGTCGCAGCAGCAGCCCCAAACTCACCGATCTCAGTGAAAAACACTGAGATCGGTGAGTTTGGGGCTGCTGCTGCGACATCCACGGAGGAGAAACCAAACCGCGCGTCTCTCCCAGCTGCTTTCGCAGCTTCCTGGAGCGCCAAGAACCTTCGCGCTCCCTCGCGACTGCAACAGATGTCCAGAAGCGTCGGGAAACGTGCGGCTTATAACCCGGTGCGCTTTATATGTGGAAAAAGTTTGAAAAATTAACGTTAATTGATACTGCGGCTTATAATCCGGTGCGGCTTTTGGTCGTGAAAATACGGTAGTTTAATACAAAATGTTTATGTATAAACAAGACATTGGAGTCTAATAAAGTATGACAAAAAAGAGATTTCATAGATCTCACTATAATTTCACAACTGGAAAGATTCTGTATAATTTTGCTCATGAAATTGCATTTGCTAGTGGACAGGGTAAAGAACTTCAAAAATGAAACAGGAAACATTTTTCTATGGGAGATATTTTTCCCTCGTCTTAATGTAAAAAATGTAAAAAAACCAATCTCTTTTTTTAATCCCTTACAAAACAAACTTCAATAGGTAATTACGAAAGATAGAAACACTGATATTGCAGTATGTGGGTGCACTTTGAAAGATTAAAAACCCTATCATATAGTGCAAAAGATAGTGTGCACTAAAATTGGGGAGCTTATGCAAATGATGCCATACCTTTATAAGTAGACAATCCTTGTCATTTAAAAAGAAGAAAAAGAAAACTAGATATGTCTCCTATCCTATAATCGCTCTAGCTGTATAACAATCAACACTGTGTTAACAGCAAGGGCATATAATCAAACCCTATTAATAATTAAACTTAGTTTAATCTTTAAATTTAATTACATATAATATTGTATGCCTATGTTGAGAGCCACTTTTGCCTAGTTGTTAAGGCACCAGGCTAAAAATATATGAGTTCTAGTCCTGCTTTAGGTATGAAAGCCTTAGACATGATAAGTTAAAAGTCTAAATCTAGAAGAAAAGTTTCTTAGTAGCTTAATATTTTGGTTAAGGTTGTCCCAATGTGGAAGTGGAACCATGTTTCTCAATTCATTATTTGAATGATCAAATATTGATAATTGAAAATGAATGGTCAATCACTATTATTCGTACAATCAGTGATTAAAAAAAGCTAAAGAAAGTGCATTGGGATAGCAATGAAATTTTAGTTCAATGTTCTTTGCTAGACACACAAACTTTGAATTTAGAGGATGTTATATTGAGTAAAAACAGAGATATTAGCTATTGGATTACTGTTGGGCAATAGCTAATGTCTAATGTATTATGTTTTCAAAAGAAAAAAATAAATGTAACTATTCATTTGTGATGTTTATAATAGTTGGATTATTTTTAATGGTTAAAAACCATATACATTCTGGAAAGAAACAACAAATGTATAAGCAATTTTTATTGATCTATTTAGAAATCTGTAAATATTGTTATGATCCTTAATTAAAGGAATATAGAGCTATAAGTGACATTTAAATAGATTTATTTTTATTTTTATAAGAGATAAAAGGATGGTACCTTATTGCCTTGATAATTAAATCTCATCCGTGTAATTCTGGAGTTGCCACCCGATCGAAAGCATGCAAGTTGTTGAGAATGGCCCCATTCAAACATTCTTACACTGCCATCCTGGGCACCTGTCAAATCTGCAATAGAAAAATATATAATTTTGAAACTTAACGAAGGAAGGGAAAAAAAGGAACTTACAACAAACCCCCCAAAGAATTGAAGAATTATTTTCAAGACAGATTAGGAATTATAATCATTTAGAAGTATACTCCTAAATTATTAAAATAAACATTCTTCAATTTGTTCTTTTGGTTATACTTCTAGAAATAATAATATTTGGCTCTTTACTATTGAGGGCATACTTTGAATTGTATTACATTAAGGAGTTTTTAACTCATTCAAGCCCAGCCAAATCAAATACTATTGCAAAAAAATACAACTGCAAATAACTAACTGAAGTTGTCTATAATTTCAAAGATATTTAGACTTTTCTAGATTTCATCTAGAATTTTCTATCTTATGAATTACAACAAAGTTACAAATTAGAAATAAAACTTACAATATGGTAGTGTTGGGTGGGAAGCCATTCTTCTGACATTATTGAGATTCTTCTTGATCATCTATTAAATGTCCAAGATTAAAAGATCCATTTAGAATTATTCAGAAATATATTCATGTAACGTTATTAGTAGGGTAAAATGCAGACACTACTATGTTCACTTCCCTTCATGATTTGGGGTTTGAGTAATGGATGGCACTCAATGAAAATGAAACGCTTCCTACAGTGTTTATCCAAAGTTCATATCAACAGAATCTACATCCAGGTTCTTGGGAGCTTTTGGTCCATACATCTAAGGTTTGCTAAACACATACACTAGATTTCAATCTTACCTCTTTTCTTGCCAATTCCTTTCTGATTCCATTAAATTTATTGGAATATTCCTGTATATTGTAAGGTAAGTAAGACAAAGGCAGAAGCAGAGGCATGTAAGAGAGAGTTAAGCAAACTTTTACAAAAAAATAAGCAGGAGTGAAGAAACTATGTTTTTTGCATTTAATCACCCACGGAAGATTTAGGTGTGAAATATATTGGTTTGATAAAAATATTTATGTAATGAGTCTTAGATGACAAAGCACAAATTGTAGTAAACACTAAGATATAGTAATTTAATTCATAATTGGATTTTTTTAATTAGTCTGTATCGTAAAATTATTTTTTTCTAAAATGATATGTGAAAGATGTAAATAGAAATAAATAAATAGCAGTCCATCTGTTTAAAGTAAGGTTCATCTGATAAATTTTTTAAATGTATGTCAGCAATTTAATTATGTCTGTCTTTTTTTCTTTGATGTTATAACAGATTAAGATGACACTGAAGCTACGTTTTAGCGATTGAGCTATCATGCCTCTGATTTTAAGTGCTGGTTAGTGAAAACAAACAAAGGTTTTCAGGAATACTTATATGAGAAAATGATAAGACCTAAATGAAAAATTCACATGAGTTCCTGGTGAGAAAAGGAACATAGTACAATTAAAAACAAAATAGAGCTCAGGAGGGGGAGAAGTTTAAAGTTTGTTGGTAGAATCATTTGACTGAGGAAATATTGAAAAGCAAGAAGAATCAAATAAGATGTTGACTGTTGTCTGGTACACTTTTGTCAGATCCCTTCCACCTGTCTCCAAAATGGGTATAACATCTATTTATTATGCCAGTTTACAGTAAGAATTACAGTTAGTTGTGATTTACTTTGAACACTCTACATGGTAGTATATAAATACTGATTATATTGTCTTACTAAAAGAAGTAAAAAAACTATATTACATAAAATCTGTTAAGCAATGAAATATACAACAGTAGTTTTGAGTATAAACGGGGATGATTAAGCTGTGAAATGCAGAGCAAGCTAAAAACATAATAATTGGCAGAGACTTAATATAAGGTGGTCAATAAAATTGTGACTATAGACCCATGTTGCAATTTAATTGTTTCTATTAAAACTCATGCATTTATTGTAACTTAGGTTGAAGAAAACTTTGTCATTGCTGCAGGACAAAAATGTAAAAAATAAAAATGTAAGAGAGCTTTATGTTCTAATTTTAAAAATATTCTATATTGCATTTCATAAATCAATACATTATCTAACAGTGCATCAGAAACAATATCTTATTATAAAATACCAGCATAAAATCAACCTGTCACTTCAAAAATTCCAAAGATAACAGTTATTAAAGCTTGAAGCATTGACAAATGTAACCAAAAGAAAGAAATAAGTCTCATCCAAATCAAAAGATAGTGACAATAACACTCAAAAATAGTGTAAAGGTGCATTGAAAGAAAGCAAAGAAAGGGTCAATTCCAGAAGGGTTTCTTATAAATCAAGTATCAAGGAAAGCATGAGAATTTATTTGTTTTGCTTCCTTTTTTCACTTAGTCTGTATATTGCCTGAGAAAAAATACTAAAAAAGATAGGAAAACCCTCTCCTAGGTTTCACTTACACACAGAAGTTCTAAAAAGTAGTTTTAACATGTAACCTCACAAACAAAATTGTTCACATAAACCATGTTAAGATTGATTTAAATTAAAATTCAAAGTATTTGTTAAATCTTAATAGATTATTTAGAAGTATATATCATAAATAAAATAAAAGCCATTGAAATATGTTTATGGTCATTATTATTTGATAATAAGTGACTCACCATAGCAGCACCCCTGCCAGTCTGAGTGCTGCCAAGCCATGGCATATTGATTGGTGTTCCAGGAGTGCTGTGTGTATAAGGAGTAGTTCCTTGAATGTTTCCCAAGTCATCACGAGTATGTATAACTAAGAAGTCATCAGCTCTATAAAACAAAATGTTCAAATGACTGAATATTGCTCATGAATTACTACCTACAAATATCATATTCTATTCTAATTTAAAGATGCTTAGCTACCTATATCCATGAATTCTCACTTGATATCACATGAGTTATTGGCACTAAGTTATCTGATTGGTGGCACATTTGTACTTCAGACTTTCTTATGAGCGGTAATACCTATATAGCCAATCAATGGATGGTTCAAGTCATAGCCAGTTGAAGAGAAAAGAAATGCTGTCTGTCAGTCAAAAGAAATGTTTTTAATAGCACAATAAGTCAAATCTAGTTATCAGGAAGTTAGGTTTAGTAAGACAAAGAGAAAGATGTATAAGCTGAAGTTTACTAAAGAAAAGGACATAAGACTTAAAAGTTTTACAAAAAACTAGAAGATTGATAGTTATTTATAAGTATTTCAACAGGATATCATTAAATGTTCAATGTTAAGTCAATGTTAAGAATATTGGCAAAAAAATAAAATAAAAAGAAATACCCTTTAGCTTCCACTTCTATATCATCATCAACCCAAGTGTAGATCTGAGTTGCTAAAATTCCAGAAACATCCAGTTCTTGAATTTCATGGCTTGAGGCTATTGCAATACAATTCCTATTGGCCTAAAATGCATAAATACATGTTTATTTCACATCATCTGTCTATTGCCCCAATATGTATACCCAGACTCTAGGCAATGAACAAGGCATAAAATCAAGAATCAACTAAGGTAAAAGGACAAAAGATTTATACAATATGAAGAGAAACCAGAGAATCAACTAAGGTATATTCAAAGCAGAATTATACAAAGCTACAACAGGAACACAATCAACTTTGTCTAAAGGCACATTTGAACATTTTAAACAGTCTTACAAAATGTTGCAAAGGATGGAACCAAATACATTGGAGAAACACATTATCTTTTCTACTCCTGAAAAGGCCTATCACCTAACATTAAAGAGAGAACGGGCTCAGCAAGAATGGCAGATTAAATTTCAACAAGACAATTCCCGATATATGCTTATTCCTGTACGGGCTTTTAAGTAACTACCAGCAATTTGAAGAGACACACAAGACTATTATCAACCTATGCAACTTTAAATTGACATTATTCTGTAATGGTGAGATTGTCACATCAGCAGTTTTTTTAATAATATAATACATTATAAATATAATATTTAACATACATAATAATCTGAAATTAAAATAAGACTGCATAGCTGAGGTTTCTGAACTGTCTCCAGGGCGACATGAGATATGGATATGAATTACAAAGAAAATTGTAACAACAGAGGGAAAGACGACACTGCTACTCGGAGGCTGGAAGTTTGTGTATTGGAAACAAAACACTTTTACTTTCCTCACTGATTATTCTGGCACTTCAAGGTCTCACTGTTTTCTCTATAGAGAGTGATAAGAAGAAAAGCATACAGATGTTCCTTTGAAGTATATCTTTAACCAGAGAAAAGTGGAAATAAGACTTATTATGAATTTATGCTTAATCTTGTAAAAGCCTTCCAAGCCAGAACAGCAGTGTTTGTCAGCTTCAGATAAACACACAATCTCAACAGCAGAAAGAAACTTTGTTTGCAAAAGATATTGTTAGAAATTCAGAAATTATCAAACACATTTAACAGGACGGAAAAGTTGGAAAATCTGGAGCATCTAACAGTAACATATGATAAAGAAGTTGGAGATGTTTATCAAGTAGAAAAAGTGGAAGTTAGAATCCTAAAAACCGAAGAGAAAAATGACTACAAAGAAATTAAATCTGCTGATATCTATGGTGATTGGTTTGTGTCTGGAAATGGAAAGAGTGGAATACGGAAAGAGGAATTAAATGGAGGGGAACTCTACCTCAGATGGCAAGATACAGAAGAAGAAAAAATAAAAGAATTTAAGGATATAAAGAGAGAAATTTTGTTAGCAACATCGTTGAAAACACCACTGACAATTAAAGATAAGCTGATTAAGGAAACAGAAGAAGGGCATCGAAACTACATGAGAGACTTAATAAGCAATGAGTTGCAAAGAGGAGTCCATACAAGTTTGATTAAGGAGATGATTAGAAGACTGATACCACAAATGGCAGAAGACATGAGATTGTTTTGCTACTGGAAAGATACAGGTTGATAAATGAAAGGGTATAATCTAAAACTGGTTAAACAGTGAAATTTAGTGACAATATAGTTAAATAAATAATTGATAATGATAATAATGTATATATGTTTATTGCTATGATAGGTAATAATTGGATATGAATATTGAATGGTACCTATGAAAGGAAGATTAGAATTTTTTTTGGTTATATATAAACGTTAATAAAAAAGAACTAAGTTAAATTTAGTTAAGTTTTTTTTATTAGGAGGAAAAATGTTATGATAAAGGACACAGTCAAATAAAGGAGGGATAATGATAACAATGTATATATATGCATGGGTACAACATAAGGAAAGTAGATGCAAATTGTAAACAGTGAATTGGAAAGGAGGATTAGAAATTTTTGTTACTAAATATTATGGATCTTTAGCCAGAATAGGCCATAAGGATTCAGTGTTATTGGAGGATATTAGAAATAGCAAATGAAATGCCAGTATGTGGTTAAGTTTTAAATCTTGATATATTTTATGATGGATTTTTAAACAATTATAGTCAAATGAAAATGGAAGTATGATGATGGTACTGTGTATAAATATATCTGAGTTAAAATACTGAGTTAATATGAATTACGGTTGATGACTGTGGAAGATATGAATGAAAGTCTTTGTAACCAACTGATACACTTTCTACAGTATGTAAAGAAGGATTCTTTATGTTGTGTCTGTGTTGAATAATAAAAATTAAAAAAATATTTTAAAAATTATCAGTTTTATAATCATTTTAACATAAATTACTTCCCACTTAAAATTTTCCATATAGTTTGACCACATTAATCTGTTTGTCCTGATGCTATTCTTTAATTTTGTGGATATATGTTTGCAATGTTTTAAATTTTTATATTTATTTTTTATGTTTATTATATTTTATATGTTTTTAATGTTCTACTTGTACATCACACAAGGTCCCTCTGTGAGGAAGGTGGATGGTTTCTAAATGTAAACAATAAAAATAAAAACTATACTTCAAGAAAGATTTCAGTACCCTTAGTGCTATAGAACCAAAAATCTTTATTACAAAGTAATAATTTAGTGTAGATCTTCTAGTTGGAAGTACAATAGAAGTTACTTCATACGGATGCAAGTTACAACGTTTCAAAATATTTAAGGAATATTCCCCCGACCATTCCATTTGTCTATACCTTATTGACAGCAAAGGCAGTAATAATGTCAGACTCTTTATGGATAATTCTTGCTTTACTTCCAGGAGATCCTGCATCATGCTCTATCTGTGTTAAAAAGAAAAGACAAAAGGCAACATACACAATATAGCACAATGGTAAGGCTTTTCATCTTTTAGATCATGCTAAAACATATGATAAATATTAATCAGAAATATGTCTAGCCTAATTAAATATAATTATAAATTCAAGCTAGCCTAATAAAGCATTTTGGTGGGATCCTATCTCTATATAATCATTCATTCAGATTAAATTCAGTTCATTCATCTAAAAAAAACCCTCTAAAAATGGTAGTGAAAATTTCTAAAAGAAGCTGAAGTGAAGAAATATCTCATTTTTAACTCAGCACTGATCATGTAATTGCTTGGAATTTGAAAATTATTTGATATTTATTACATGTTATTTCAAAAAACCAGCAACTTCAAACCAGAACATTGTTAAGTGCAATATTTATTTATTTCATTTCTCTAGCCACTCATCTCAACAAGTGATTCTAGGTGGCATATATTATAAAAATATGAAGTAATAAAAAGCAATGCAGAATAAATGTACCTGATCACTGAATAAAACTATTGCTACACATAATGATAAGCCAACATATGGGACTCTAAATACATTCTAATTCTATAATTAGGTCTTTATGGCCTTACAGAATATTGTACAATTCTGTAAAGGTATTCCTCAACTTACAACAATTGAGCCCAAAATTAAGCAATACTAAGCAAGACAGTTAAGTGAATTGTACCCCATTTTACAAACTTTTTTGCCGTTTTTGTAAAGTGAATCACTGTGAATCAAATGGTTGTTAAGCAAATGTAGCTTTCTCCATTAACTTAGCTTGTAGGAAGCCAGCTGAGGAGGTTACAAATAATGATCACATGACAGTGCAACTGTCATAAATACATGCTAGTTGCCAAGCACCTGAATTTTCATCATATGATGATGGGAATGCTGCAATGGTCATAAATGTGATAACTGGTCAAAAGTCACTTTTTTTAGTGCCATTGTAACTTTGAAAGGTCACTAAATGAATGGTACGTCAAGGAATACCTGTACACTAGTATACTGCTTAGATTAAAAAGCCAGTTGATTGTAGATTTTAACAAATTTGGTTTGGTTAATATCTTACATATGAGGAAATAAAATATTTTCTAGAAAATGTTTTAGGATAATTAGTATACATTTATTATTATGATACATACCTTATTGACTCCTGATTCTTCTCCTGAACTAGTTTTGGTAAATTCAGACTGGTCTTCTAATGACTAAATCCAAAAGGAAAAACAATAACAACAAAAAGAACTACATGAAAAATTTATAGGTTAATAATATGAAACAATATACAAGGTGAGCATATATAGTAGAATCCTTTTTTTTGAAAAGCTCAAATATTACACCTAAAGAGTCAAGATTAAACTATTAATCATAGTTTTGTATGTACAGTAGCTATGAAAAAAGGTAAGGGGCCTGGCTGACAAAATTATTATTGGTGTTTTCTGAAGGTTAATTAGTTTACTTGGAATAAGCCTAGAAGATAATGCATGAGAACAGCAAAGTAATCAACCATATATTATTTTATATCATGTTATAGAGATAGCTAAAGTGATAAATATTTCTTTTTAATATTTAGTAATACAATCCAATGATTCAATAAACCATAGAGGAATGCAAATAGTTATGTGCAATACCTTCGCCTTTTCCATTACTAGAATCCTAGGGGAAATGTTTTGGAATTTATTTCTATAGAATAGTAGTAAAATTTTAAATTTGAAAAGAAATATTAGCTTAATTAAATTGCAATTAATGGATTTAAATTTCTACATAAATATAAACACTAACCTCATTTAAACACTTTCTTTTGGCAAATATGTTACTGATGAAGGTTTCTTGGACCATTTCTTGTTTAACAAGGTACTGCCAAAGTCTTTTTACGGATAATGCATAATGACTTTTGGATCTAAAAATGAGAATCATTTTTAACATGTGATATAATTTCAAACAAATAGCAAGTGATGAATTTGATATACATTAGTATACATATTGACAAAGCAGAAAATGGTAAAATCAGCAAGTTTAATGAGAAACAATAACTGCTTCATTCTAACAGGCATTTTGCTATGTACACGCTTCTTTAGTAAAATTGTTAGCATTTTAGAGAGCGATGACATTTAGGTTGAAGATACCTATTGCAAATATTTCTCAGGCATAGTAAGAAAATGGCATGAGTATAAGTAAAACATATCTGATATTATATAGTACATCATCTATTTTATTATTCTAAAAATAATTTCTATAGTTGTAATAAGTAGAACATAGGTAAAGTTTGCTAATCATACTGAATCATTTTACTGAGAAACTGCAAAAAGGTTTGCATATGTGATATGATGAATTTATAACATGGAATGATGGATGGTTGCGAGACTGAAGAAAGTTACTCAAATAATATATTTTATAAGGCAACATACATAATCTTCATCTTTTCTGTTCAGCTCGCATTAATAGCAATTATTGGACAGTTTTAGAAGTAAATGGTCACAGAATATTTGGGAAGAAATAATTAAAACTTGGTTTTCCCAAGCAGCTGTTTTTTACTGATAGCTATTGATTAATGGCTAAAGTTGAAAGCATGACTCAGGTTTCAAATTAGTATATTTAGAATATTAGTGTGGTTAAAGAATGGGTAAGGACCACAAAACTCATATTTAATCCTTAAAATAGCAATAGCACTTAAACTTATGTACTGCTTCACAATACTTTACAGCCCTCTATAAGTGGTTTACAGAGTCAGCATATTGCCCTCAACAATCTGGGTCCTCATTTTACCAACCTCAGAAAGATGGAAGGCTGAGTCAACCTTGAGCAGGTGAGAATCAAATTACTTGCAGGCAGCAGAATTAGCCGGCAACACTGCATTCTAACCATTGTGCCACCGTGGTTGAAAGCTCACTGAGAGAGTCTGAACTAATCCCTTTAGCTCTTAACTCATCCTTCTTTACATGGCTGCTGCTGTTTTATATATTTTTCTTGATATTTCTATATAAAAGTTACCCAAAGCATGATGTAATCTATTTTGCTGTACATAATTTTAAAAGATTCACAAGAATTAAAGAAGTTTCCAAGAATTAAAGAAGCTTCTAGAGAACACAAGTTATTACCCAACAAATTTTAAGTTTTACAAAGAAAATTGTCTATGTTGTCAGTAAGAGAAGAAGAAATAAAAATGAATGAGACAAACTCAAAAAAATTGAGTTTGCAAGAAATCAAGAAAATGCTAAAATACCAATTATGAAAGGAAAAAGGAAATAAAATGATATTAAAATTACAAGAAAAATAAGTTATAATAAGGTGAACATAAATGAAAAAATAATTTATCAATGATTCTAATTTATATAAAGGACAAGTAATTTCCCTGAAGAAAATGGATAAATAGTTAACAAAGTAACATTTATTAAAGATTACAGAGAAACACAGCTTTTGAACAGACATATAATAAGGGAAGTTTGTGGAATTATAAAAGAAACTAAAACCTGGAAAGATACCTGGATTTGGAGGGGGGGGGGAATATCTAGACCAGTGATGGGTAACCTTTTTGGTGCCGAGTGCCCAAAGTGCACGTGAAACCCCAAAACGCAATGCATTTTCCCTTCTTGCATGCATGTGTGTCCCCTGTACATGTGCCCCGTCCACCCTTGCCAATTTTTGGTTTCCAGGCTCTCTCTCTCTCTCTCTGTGTTTTCATACACAAACACAGAGCAAACAATAGGAAATAATAGAGAACTTGATAAATCTTGGCAAACATTAAGTCCTACATTTTATTTATAAATTCTGAGAGAGAGCATATTGGTAAGCCAAAGTAATTGCACCAAAATATCTATTTTTTTTTCTTGTGGGAATCACTCAAAACATATTAACCTTTTGGAGGTTTTGTCATGGAAACTCAAAGCCAATTTTTCCTTCTTAACTGTACCCATGGTTGTTCTTGATGGAAAACTTGCTTATCATTTTCAAGGCCCTAGTTTGATATAACTCTTACGTTTTCTTTTAGTTACTTAATCAAAGCTTAATAAGTTGCATTATTTGTGACAATGAAAAGTTAAAAAATGTACAAATGGCAGAGCTAAATTGTGAATTTGTGAATGAAAAATAAGCATTTCCAAGTGATTCCATATACTTCACTAAATAGTAGATAAGAAATGTAACAAAATTTATTCTGTTCAAGGTATAACCTTACTTGAAAGGAGTGTTTGTTGGCTCTAGCAAAGCTTTGTGGCGAAGTAATGCAGGGCCTGAAGATGAGGCATCTTGTAAAATGTGAATAGAAATAAAGTTTTCTGGTGGACCTCCATGCATTTCAAGTCGTCTGAGAAGAACCTGCTCCCACCGCTGAAGAGCCTTTAGAACTGCATGGCATAACGGTGAACAAACTGGAAGTTCTAAGGACAGATATTTTTTTATTCAGTATTTTCTTTAAAGTATATTATATTCTCTGAATGTTTTATACTACATAATTTTTACAACTGTTGCTGTTCTCAGAACATTAATAACACTAGACATGTTTTCTCATTAAGGTGAACTTTAGAACTTCAGAAGTAAATATCCAAAATTGAAGTTAGCAAACATATTATTGAGTGAAAAACAATGTAAGAACTCTTCAGACTAAACAGAAACATTTTACTGAGTTAAAATAGGACCTAGTTTCTCATTAAGTATGCAGAGGTTGTCTGCATCAGCTATTAATAGAATGTCCTAAAGAAAAATAAATTTACCCAATTCCTAGCAGCTCTTGAACTAGAAACATCGCCATCTGCAGCAGTATTGCTGAGAGAAAGGGAGAAATGCTTATTTCTCACCTCATCTCACCTACCCCATCCCACACTGCATGAATTGTGAAACTGTTTGTGAATTGGCAGTTGTGTCTGAAAAGTGTCTGCTGAAATTGATAAGAGAATAAATAGGCAGCACATATGAATTTAAATGACTGCAGTTAATATATTCTTACAATCTATTATCATATACATATATCATATATCAGATGTTCTGAATTTTACTGACAAAGTTCCATTTTGGCTGTTATCGTTCTGAAAGATCCCCAGATGAAAAACATGCACTACAAATTTGGTATTATATTTCAAATCAAAACTGGATCATTTCAAATGACACAACTAATAAAAGACTTCCCATTAACTCAAAATATCTGGCATACAGTACATCTAGTTTAAATGAATGGAGAGATATGCACATATAAAAACAGACAATGTCCAACAATGGTCAAAAATATATTAATTACCTGTAAGATCATGTCCAGCCAATGGGTAGAAACTTTTCAAGTTACGGAGAACAAGCTGAACCATAGCCAAGCGCATCAATGACCAACTAAACAACAAAAAATATGTTATTGTTTTTCCAGGAATTTGCATGTTGCTGAGGACCGAAAATATTTTGTATTTAACTATCTAGCTAATACTTGTTTTCCTTTTTCTCTTATAACTTAAACATATTTATTACAAGGCATTCTAAAATCATTTTAAGAGAAAAAAAGGATACAAATAATTAATATTTTATTTTAAATTTAACCCTAATTATAATGCTTTTGCAATCTTCTTCCCCATATATACTTAAAGTAGCTGTTCAAATGTTCTTTGGATAAAACATTATAATTAAGCAAGGCTACTCCTGAGATAAGATTTGAACAATGACTATCTAATTCACACCATATACTTTTAGTTACTAATCTAAAAATGAGTTTACATGCAAATTTTAGGAAGGACCCAGGTATTTTTTCTATTATTATTTGAACCTACAAAGTTGGATTGCTGTCAGTTATTCACACTTGCTCTTTCTGGAAAACCTGACAGTAAAGATTAGATTTTTTATAGTTCATGCTGCATAGAACAAATATTAATCCAAAAGAAATGTAAATTTAAATCTAGATTTCAGGAATTCTGCAAATGTAAGACATTCTGTCCTTCCCATTTAAAATGTGGTTTTAAATTTGTTTTGAATTTTATTTCAAATGAAATTATTTTATTTTATAAATTTTTAATATATATATTTTAAAAAATATACATTAAAGTATAATTATTGAAAGTGTCTATTTAATTCTTGCCCAATCCTAACTCTAATAAATCATTAGTCTGATCCATGGAATAGGGGATGGAAGTCACACCAATATATTAATAATTTTAAGAAATCATAGCTTTGGTAAAGAATTATATAATTTCTTCTGCAATTATATATTGCAATTTATGCCTATGCTAAACTAGAACCTGAGTTTTGCACCCTAGTTTTCTTTAGCGAATACTATAATGTGTTTCATTTGCAGGATTCAAGGAAAATATATAATGCATTGGTGAATTATCAAATGCTTTAGAGGGATTTCTTCTGACTAGTCTGCTGTCAAAACCAAAAGACAGGGAAAACTCTAAATTAGTAGCATCATACAATACATGACTTAATGTAAAATGAACGAAAACATGCCTACATGTTGAATTGTGTAAAGAAAAAACTATAGATACAAGTCAGTAATAACTTATACCTAAATGAATTTGAGTTAGAATGTTCCTGAAGTTTTGAATCTGATAAGAATGCTCCATCTTCATCTTCATCACTGCTGTCCTGACTTTCTTCTGAATCATATTCAAATCTAGTTTGGGATGCTGCAAGATATGGCTAAAAGAAGAAAACAGATTAAGAAAAAATTGTTGAAGTGTTACTATTTTGCTTATCAGAGTAAGAAAAATGCTAGCCTTTATCTTACCTTTATACTGAATTGGCATTTTATGCATTTCTAAGGTGGTATTATTATATTTATTACCGTATATACTCAAGTATAAGCCGAGTTTTTCAGCCCACTTTTTGGGCTGAAAAAAGCCGCCTCGGCTTATACTCGAGTCAGTGAAAAATTTGCCCGAAATGGAGGAGAAAAAGGGGCGGGGCCATGCCGTTGGGTGACGCTCGTGAATGGCCCGGCGCCCCTGTGAGTTTCCCCTCCCTCTGTGTCAGTTTGCTGCGCAGCGCGCACCGCACCATCCCCCCTCCTCACGTTCTAATGTACTGCAGGGCTGTCTTACGATTCCCCTTCCTCCCCCTCCTGCCACTCTGCAACGATGTCCCACCTCCTCCTTGTTATGGCAAGCAGCCACATAACGATGTCCCAGAGCTAGTTTACTGTTTTTCTTTGAAATAAATATTCAAAAACATTATTGGTATCTATTTTTATTTTTGAAATTTACCGGTAGCTGCTGCATTTCCCACCCTAGGCTTATACTCGAGTCAATAACTTTTCCAGTTTTTTGTGGTAAAATTAGGTGCCTCGGCTTATATTCGGGCCGACCTATACTCGAGTATATACGGTAATTAAATTTATAGGATATATACATGTAAGAATGCAAGATTAATCCTTATATATCTCAGCAGAGAGTAGGATATTATTTGAAAAGATGATCATTTGTAGGTGCACAAGTTTGAAGAAGGAGCTGACAGAGATAGATTTGTGAAGGAACAGTAGGACAAGTTTTATTTCCAACAACATAAAAATACCTTTGCTATAAAGTAGTCCCAAATACTAAGTTCAGGAGGAATAAATTTCTCTTTGTAAATTGAAGTATCTTGTTCTTTTCCAGGTAAATTAGTAGGTGAATTTTCTTTTGATGATTTTGATGTCAGTCTAAACCGCTTATTTTGCTTCTCACCATCATCTATAGGAGAAGAGGCTACAAAAAAATTACATTCATTTTTATAGGAAATGAAACTTATCAAATAAATAATATCTTCACCTTTCATATCAATTATAACCTACTTGCTTAATTATAACAAAAACAAACAAAAACAATCAATCAATGCCTGTTATGTTTCATTATTGCAATTAAACAACATGGCTAACTTTTATTCCCACTTGTAACTTTTTGGTTACGTTTCCAAGAAAATTTGAATGATTCATTATTTTTGCATAAATCTTGAGAATGGAAATATTCAATGCTCATACTACAAATATATATTAAATTTTATAAAAATGCATTATAATAGAAAATATAAACATATAAGGGGTATATAAGTTTCACTGATCTCTATTAGGTCTATGTAATAAGCATTTCTACTGAAAATAAATGTTATTTCAAAATAGTTGTCATCAAACTATTTAATATATAAAGATGAAAATCTCACTTACCTTAATGCTAAAGATATATCAAATATTACATATTACAGTTGAAAGTCTTTTAGCCAGAACAAGCATGCACATGCATTGCTTACTATGGAACGTTAGTTTTTCAACTAAATAAAATAAAACTTACTCTTATATTGAAATGGAGGCACCAAATAATAAGCTGAACAAAATGTTACATGATACAGAGACTGAAAAAAAATCTGTTTATCTCTAATTCCCATTCAATCTTCCCTATTAGGAAATAAATTTGCTATTTAAGCGGGCAATATTATTAACCCATAAATTATAAAATTATCAAACAACTTTAAACATATTATTAAAAAATGAAAATACCACTTTATTTTTTAAGAAATACACTTTAAACATGGTTTACCATTTTATTTTGAAGTTACAAGAACTCTTGTGGTATAAAGGTGTGGAACGGTTTATCTTTGTCAAAGACAAAAATGTTTTTTAAAATGTGTGTGGTACAAATGTAACACCTATCTATCTTAAAGCAAATGTTTCTTTCCAAGAATTCTGTTAATAGCTTTCCATAACAATCATATGACCACCTGAAATGACAATTTGGTTTAAGTACTTGCAGATCAGTGCTATATTTACTTGACATGATCTTTGACTCTGTCATTTTGAGAGGAAGAATTAAGGATGTGCGAAATCAAAATGTTTTGTCTTTCTAAAAGACAAAACAAAACAGATGATGAAAAAACTTCCGAGCCCCAAGCCTACAGAGATTGCACAAACCAATTCAGTCAAATACTATTCCAAATACTAAAATATAAATAATTTAAAAAGCATTCTGAAATGACACTCCCTTAGTATCAAAACCCATAAACTGTATCATGTTTTGCACAAGCAGCAACATTTTGAGCATTCCACAGCTTGCAATGGAAAGTTGCAACAGTCATCACAATATGCATTCCATTTAGCCATTTGAAATTCCAAACAGGCTGACCTAATTTTAATTGAATGATGTCACAGAATTATTTTGGTATGGCATGACTTTTTTTAATATATTGGGAAGAAATAGAATTACATTAAAATGTGGATTTTTAAAAAAGTACTGTATTTTTCGGACTATAAGACACACCGGTGTATAAGACGCACCAAGATTTCGAAAAGGTAAGTTTTTGTCCTCCCTCGCCCCAGGAGCACTCTGCAGGCTTCAGCAGGGCTGAGAAAAGGCAAAAATGAGATGCAGGGGCCAGACTTCGGGAGGCCAAAAAATGGCTGTATTCAGTGTATAAGACGCACCAATATTTCCATGCTCTTTAGGGCGGGGGGAAAGGTGCGTTTTATACTCCAAAAAATATAGTGATCTACAAATTTATTCTGTAAACTGTTTTTACTTGAAAGAATGGTATATATGCAATATTTAAATGGATATATATTCCCAGTTAAAAGGTAGCATTATTACTGAAATATTTGCTTGCAATATAATTTGTAAATCTGAATATACTGTATCCTTCTGTAATCTATCATCTTTTTACAAATGTCCTATTTATTTCACAAAATAGTAAGGTATGCAACTCATACAGAATCCATGCTAATTTATTTGGTAATAACGTATTTAAAATTTTTCATGTACATAAAACAAAGATTTTTACCATGATATTTTCTTTCTTACTACAATTTAATTCTCAGGAAATTATTTTATATAGGTTTTCAAAGAGGAAGCTATCATTTAAAGGTGTTATTCTTACATTTAAACTATTCAATGGCCTATTTTTATATGTTTTTAAATTTCAAACCTGACCTCCCTGAAACTTTATTGAATTGTTTAAAACTTTTAGAACTTAAACAGGTTTTCTGGGTACAAAAGAGGTCTGTTTTTTAGCACTTCAATCAAATAAATTGAAGAATTAATATAATAGCTAAACTAATCAGAGAACAGCTACTTACCCATAATGAATATACACTTTGTAATAAATCATTATAATTAATTACTGGTATAATATTTATTTGTCATATAGACTGCCTGAATGAATTCTGAATATTGATTTTGTTTCACCACTACTTCTCTACAGTATCTACATAGAATCACCCAATAATTGTTTCCATGAAGTAAGACACTGTATATTCCTTTGGCAACATCTGACCGGTAGTATGAAAATGCTTAAGCCTATAGCAGGGTAATGGCCTTAATAAGGTGGAAACATTTTTGTAGGTTATACAAACTAATTTTCTTTCTCCAGAGTCTCTTTTATTAAATTTACAACTGTTTCAACTGTTAATTCCATTTTTATTTCGAACATAGTTACTTTGGTGTTTGACACATTAATTTTCAGAGTCATGTTCCTCCTTGCATTGTACATTCTAACATGTATTGCAAATTATTTGGGTTTACAGCCAACAACATGGCATAAATTACATACTAAAATACAAACACATTCGTACTCCACCCAATACACTTCTGATATGCGCACAAGCTTCTACATTCCTTATTTATTCATCCACAATTGCATTATGCAACCAGGGAGACATCACATATCCTTGTTTCTTTCCTTCCACAATAATGAACCATTCACTCAGCATTCCTATGATTCCTATGCATGCTTTACTTTTTTCACATATTATTCTTATCAAGTTGAGCAAGCAATCTTCAGTCCATATTCTCATAAATCTTCAGGTTTATTCACATACTTTCTTTGAATCAAGTAACATAATATATTTTTCAATTATTGCTGAAGGACAAAAAAATGATCTATGCATCCTCTCCACAAAATAAAGCCTCATTTCACTCCCAAAATATTGCTCATGGTCACCATCTGTATCTTTTCAAACAAAATTCTGTCAAACACCTTTCAGGCACACTTCCAAAATTTTTGCATTCATTCTTGCTACTTTTCCTTTTATATAATGGAAAAGGGCATTTTTCTAGTCATCAGGCATAGGTGTGGTGTTCACACATACATAAAATAAGACCAAGGCCACACCATGAATTTTTTTTATTAACTTTTATCTAATTACCTATTATAACTCTGATCCTGAGATCTTTCGTTAGTATTATTCAATAGTCAACTGTCACCAACCTCTGAATTCCTATTTTCACATGCATCCACAAATCAAGATAATGCTAATTTAAACTTTCTGAGATATATCTTAACTCTTTATTTTAAGAATAAAACTTACACTTTCACATGCATTCATCAAATCCACCCCTAAAGATCAGGCAACTTTTGTTTAGATTATTGAATCTTTCTCATTTCTTGTATACACAATTGCATACTTTTCATTTTATTCATTAATGAATGAATGCTCCAAGTAGATCTTCTACATGCTCTGATCATTAGATAGGCCCATCAGCACTGGGCCCAGGGCCCATCATGCTTTTAGTTGACTGAAGTTTTCATATAACGCCTTTTAGCAATATGGAGCAGCAATGGTGTACATTAGATTACCAGCCTTAGTCAAACATGTGTCACATCAGCATTCTGTGCTACTAGTAAAGACAGTACTAGTGGCTGGTTGCTTTTGGCAGATTTAGGCCAGTATTCTATGAAAGCAACAAATTCTCAGTTTCAACTTAAGCATGGTTGTGTTATTCTACACAACCAGAATGCTAATTCATTAACAATCCAGATAATATTCCTAAATAATTAGAATTAGGTTTCATATCAAATAAACTCTATAGTAATATCAACTTTCTCCAAAGCTGAAATTTTGGATAAGATAGTACATTTTAATTTGGTGATTTCTTCTCGTTAGCACACTAAAAGTCAACACTTATGTCTTGGGAATCGTTAAAAAGTCTATCTTTTAATGCCTACCATAGTTATATTTTAACTACATAAATATTTCATAAACATAATAGCTAACTACAAATAATTTAAGTAACTAATAGAAAAATATTTATTTCCATCCCTCCATCCAACAACCCATCCATCTATACACACACACACACACACACACACACACTCAAAATGGCAAACATACTTAATACTCCTGTCACAATCCTGTGAGGTGGGGTTGGCTAAGAGAGTGCGATGACCCAGGACACGGCACAAGGCACAGTGTGACTGACTCAAAATCATCTAGCTTGCTTTCACGATTAAGTCAGGCCTAGAATTCACAGTCCTTACATCTATGCATCTTAACCAATCTTGCAACCCAAAATAATAAACTCACTTAAAAGGAATACTTTTTATTCTCAATTTTAGAATGTTTAAATCATTGAACGAACCAGAGAATGAAACTATATACAAGTAGGGCTTGACTTACAACCATTTGTTTAGTAATCATTCGAAATTATAATGGCACTGAAAAAAGTGACTATCGTTTTTCCCACTTATGACCATTGCAGCATTCATATGATTAAAATTTGGATGCTTGGCAACTAGCTCTTATTTATAATGGTTGCATGTCTCAGGAGTATATGACCACTTTTTGCAAAACAAGCAAAGTCAATGGGAAAGCCAGATTCACTTAACAATCATTTTATTAATTTAACAACTCCTGTGATTCATTTAACAACAGTGGCAGAGAAGGTTGTAAAATGGGGCAAAACTCACTTAAGAACTATCTCACTTAACAACAGTAATTTTGGGCTCAATAGTAGTCTTAATTTGAGTACTATCAATATACATTTTTGTAATATCAGTTTATTCTGAAAAGTTATATAATTTTCTATTTGTCTCTATCCAAACACAAACCCTTAAAAAGATTCCACCAACACTTCAAATCCAGATTAAATGTTTAAATCAATTATGCCTTCTCCTCCAAAACAGTCCAAAACATCTGTTAACCAATTAATTTCTTTTATCTGAATTACACTGAAATCAATTTTATTCCCTTCATCCTGACTTCTTCATCTAAACCCATAAAGAAAATTGACATCAGTTTCTATTTAAAATGTATACATTTAGTGTTGAAACTGTACGTATTTCACAATATTATTTTTACTTTACTAAAAATATTCAATACAAGATTGTAGATTAGAGATCTCTACTAAGATCTTTTGGTGTTAGACTTGCTAATTACATATTATAATCAAAATAAAATCATTTGTATAAGCCTATCATTTGTAAATGCCATTATGTTTTTATTATTTGCTAGCCTACACTAATCTTCAATTAATAAATGATTTTTTATTAAAAATATTTTTATGCTAAACTAATAAAAATTCAAAGCCACATGCATACAGTCATGTGACACAAACAAACAGCTTGATGGACACAAATATATTGAAATATTCTGATAATTGCAAGTCATGGTCTTCCTTCATTATTAACACTAATTTAGCATGAAAATAACCAACTGTGATTTGTAATAATTGAAATTTTGGTTAATTTTTCTGACATAATAAACCACAAATCAGAGATCATGACTTACAAAGAGACTGTTTTTGCTTTATTACTTTTTTATGCAAGATCACATCACATATCAACACTATATTCAAATGCCTAGAACTGAAGCTAGCATCTTGCCTGCAAGTTTGGTAGGACTATGAGTACTGATGGTTGTTAGAGATTTGGTAAACCCCACGCATTCCATAGAAAATACTACTACCTGATGTGGGCTAGGCATAGAGAAGTGCCTACCTGCCAAAGAGAGAAAACATAAGACTACCCTTAGATAGAATATTGCTGTCATACATAATAGAAAACAAATGTTTCAACATTTTTTTAAAAAAATGTTCAACCAATATGTTATTAACATTACAGTTACAAACAGAAAATGATTTTAATTTTCCATACAGAACTTTTTTCAAATCTATTTAGGATTCTTTATGTATGCATTATACATTCATAAGGCAACAATTTTACTTATATTAAAATTATGAATATAATATTTACTGCTGCACTAGATTCCTGAATATAGGGAAGTGTATTACCCTAAATAGGTATGAATGAAAAGGTATGATATTATTTTTTGACAATAGGCATATTATATACAATATTAAGTTATGTGCACTAATAGAAATCCTCCTATATTGGAGCCTGTTTTTTCTTTTACTTCTATGATGTTTCTCTCCCCCACACAAAATTCTAATATTATCATTGTTAAACAAGCTAGCAAGAGATAATATATCTTTCTCCCAACTTCTTTAGGATTTTTTTTCCACATTTATTTTCTTGTTCAAAAGGAATCTATCAACACTTCTAGTTTAAAACCAAATTCTAGTTTTTTTCTTTCCTTAAATTGGAAGGAAGAGATGGATACACAAAATATAAAAGTTCATTTTTATGTAATGATATTTCTGCTCATGTACGTAATGATAATTAAGGTTTAGTATCATTGTAGAATAATATAAAAAAATGTGTCCCTGCAGATTTTACTCCACCAGTCGTTGCCAATCATATTGGGTAGGGCCCATCTCCATTTCAAGGCCATTGACCTAGCGCTGTCCGAAGACATTTCCAGTCGTATCGTCAGCATTATGTCTCAGAGTGCTGTTATTTTCCCAATGAAGAGGTATATATTGATCTACTAGCAGTGGCATGCTTTTGAACTGCTAGTTTGGCAGGAGCTGGAGCAAGGATCTTTAACCTAGGCTGCCTGCTTTCCAGCCACCAAGCCCAGTGTCTTAATTGCTGAGCCACCACACCACTCTGATAACATACACAATATAAAAACTAGAAAGAAACAGAGTTCAGTAAATATTTATATACAGGAAAAAATAAGGAATGTACTAACCCATCTTGGTTGTTTCTTGAATTGGTCCTTTCTTGGGAATCTTTGCACCACCACCAAAGACAGCAAACCACATTTTGTCATTAAGGGGATGGGCCACAATCCTGAATAATTCATTGCTGGAATGAGTTGCTAGACCATGAATGAAGAGACTAAGGTAGATTGCCGTAAGAATTTCACAGAGCAAAATTGTGATCCCAGACTGAGCTTCTTCCCCAGCTTGATTCAGCAATTGTATTAAATCCATTATTCCTGAATAGACAGGGAGTACCATTTAGTGATAATACAAAGAAAGACAAAAGAAGCCAGTTGCAATTATCTCCACAAACACTATAATACTATAAGGTGTATAATACTATAAGGGGCAACTGCAGATGTTTGAATCAACATCCAGAACTCCCAAACAGTATGACGGTTACTGAGAATTCTGGAAGTCAAAATCCACAAATCTAAAAGTTACCAAGATTGAAGAATCAATGGCTGAGTGGGAAAAGAAAGGATTCCCTGGAGGTTACAAGGTATATTAAAAACTCTCTATGCATTCTTTATACTCTTTCCTAAGCAGAGAAGCATCCAATGCTTCCTTGGGTTATTGGTTTTTTATACAGATAACAGATTATTACTTGATTTAAATTTATATGTCTTTGGCATTTTTGTCTTTGTTTCTGATTTATACTATTATGATTTAGCTATTTTCATTTATTAATCATTTTATTTTATTGCAATGGCCTTCTTATTCTTTATTTTTGAACTACAAAATTCTATATCATGCTTTCTTTTTAAAATTAGTTGCCTTACCTTGACTTTTTAAAGTGTATTTACAATCAAAAAGGCAATCTGATATACTCATTGCAGCAATGTCAAAGGAAATGGATAAAATAACAAAAATGAAATTTCATGGATTTGGATAATACAAAAAGTTGCAAAATACTATTGCTTAACCAAGAAAATTATGATTAGAAGTTCATATTAAAAGCTTTTCACAAGAATTCATCTTGACTATGCTTCTGGTTCTGAAGAATGCAGTATGATTATGGGCTGAATTCAATCGTGAATACTAAACCAGGGGTCTCCAACCTGCAGTCCACTACCGGGCCATAACTATTGTGTGAACACTAGTAAGCATACTCATGACCTCATTCATGCACAAGCAGCCCCACTCGCACATGCACATGTGTGTGTAAAGGTACTTGCCCCTCCCTCCATCCGTGTCGTCAACCAGAAAGGCTAGGAACTCTGTACTCAAGTCAAAAGGGGTTTATTTCATAATTATTCATTTACCAAGGCAGAATGAATCTGGTTGACTTGGTGAATCTGGTTAAGCTACATGAGAGCAGGCCTGATTTAGGTATATTAATCTGAATGAAATCAAAGTTAACTATAGAGCCCAAAATAACCAAACAAGCCAGTTAACAACAATCAAATTATGCCTCATGAATTGGCCTTAATTTTAAAGACAATTAAACACTATGAGGTTACCTAATATTGTATTTAATCTAACGTGGAAGAAAAAACAACTAGTAGCCAGAAAGTCGTATTATAAGAAGAAACAGGCAAGAAAATATTTTAAACTCCCTGTTGTAACACAGAACAATATACTCTACTTCAAAGAAGCCAGACAGTTCAAAACTCCATAAATCTTGATTACCTGGCCATTGAGCTGGTGTAGTATTTGGTGTTACTGTTTCATCTGAACTTGCTGTTCTTAGAGAATGCCGATGGGAAAGCAACAACGTCTGATAAATCATTCCAGTGAATTGGTTTGCTTGCAATAAACTATACAAAAAACAAAATTGTAAAAATCAGTGTTAATTATGGTATTTTGTTTGAATATAGTGGTTGATCATAATTTACTTAGCTTAACTATTTTATACATATTCTAATCAAGAGTGTTAATAACATTAGCTGATGAAAAGCTACAAAATTTTGCATTGTGATCTGTTATTATAAGACCTGCTATTTAAAGTCAGCTTCAAACTGAGATTGATTAGGAATATATTAGTGATTTAATACAATTACTAATACTAATATTGATAGTATTTAATACTATCAGGTAAACTTCACATTCAGAAACAAAGTATATCACTTAATTTTTGGACTTCCTTGCTTCTTCCTAATCTTTATAGAAAAAGATAATTACATAGCACTGGAAATGGCATGTAGAAATAAGACGGTACTAAAGTACACACATTTATTTTGCATAGCCTTAAAATACTCCTAGTTACATGTAGCTGTTGTTTTTTGTTCAATTGTTCAATTGTTTTTAGAGACTGCCTGGAAAAGTCCCTGCAATTTACACAACAAGGTGGTTTGTTATTGTCTCCTTCCTAGGGATGAGAGAAAGTGACCCAAGTTAGCCACCTAGCTTTGTGCCTAAGATAGGATCCAAAATCATGGTCTCTAACCAGTATATGGTTTCTAACCTTATTCCTTATTCACTGCATCAAATGTGCCCTCACATTATAGCCTAAATGACCTTCAAAATACTAAATCTCTTGTGAAAGTATCAAAATATTAGACATAAAATAATTCAAAATTGTTTTAATATTTGTTCATGTTATTCATAGTTATGGCATAGAATCTTAACTCTGTAATGAGTGATCACACTGAAAAAAGCAGATTTAAAGGAAATATTTAATAAGATGGCCCATAATGCTTTGTGAAACATGCAACAAAAAGAAAAAAAAATGTCCTCCTACTCATATGTTTGCTTGAAATGTATGAATTCTAAACCTTGTTACTGCAAAAGCAAATTACAAGCAGATTCAAACTATGTTTGAATGAACCAGTACACCTAACCCTTTACTGGCAATATAATTATTTCATCTTTTAGACAATTTTAAAGCTTTATCACGAGAAAATAGGAATTTTTGTAATTGTAATTGTAAGTTTATTTATAGGCCGCCCTTTTCCCTGAGGGGACTCAGGGCAGCTTACAACTTGTGGGGAAGGGAATACAGACAGTGACATATAGAAACAGTACATAATTAAAAATAGAAACAACATTCATCATTCGGGTGGGGACGAATTACAATCTTTAACCCCAGGCCTGACAGGATAGCCAGATCTTGAGGGCTGTGCGGAAGGTCTGGAGGGTGGTGAGGGTACGAATCTCCACGGGGAGATCGTTCCAAAGGGTCGGAGCTACTACTGAAAAGGCTCTCCTCCGCGTGGTTGCCAGTCGACACTGACTGGCGGATGGAACTCGGAGGAGGCCTAATCTGTGTGATCTGATAGGTCGCGAGGAGGTAATTGGCAGGAGGCGGTCTCTCAAGTACCCAGATCCACTACCATGAAGGGCTTTATGGGTGGTAAGTAGCACCTTGAAGCGCACCCGGAGATCAACAGGTAGCCAGCGCAGCTCGCGGAGGATAGGTGTTATGTGGGCGAACCGAGGTGCACCCACAATCGCTCGCGCGGCCGCATTCTGGACTAGCTGAAGTCGCCGGATGCTCTTCAAGGGCAGCCCCATGTAGAGCACGTTGCAGTATTCCAGCCTAGAGGTCACAAGGGCGCGAGTGACTGTTGTGAGAGCCTCCCGGTTCAGGTAGGGTCGCAACTGGCGCACCAGGCGAACCTGGGCAAATGCCCCCCTGGTCACAGCCGACAGATGGTGGTCAAAGGTCAGCTGTGGGTCTAGGAGGACTCCCAAGTTGCGAACCCTGTCTGAGGGGTATAATATTTGGCCCCCCAGCCTGAGTGATGGAACACTAGCCAAATTATTGGGAGGGAAACACAACAGCCACTCGGTCTTATCCGGGTTGAGTACAAGCTTGTTAGCCCTCATCCAGTCCCTAACGGCTTCAAGACCCCGGTTCATCACGTCCACTGCTTCATTGAGTTGGCATGGGGCGGACAGATACAACTGGGTATCGTCCGCGTATTGGTGGTATCTTATTCCGTGCCTCCGAATGATCTCACCCAGCGGTTTCATGTAGATGTTAAATAGTAGGGGGGATAAGACCGAGCCCTGCGGCACCCCATATGTTAGGGGCCTAAGGGTCGATCTCTGCCCCCCAACTAACACCGACTGCGACCTGTCCGAGAGGTAGGAGGAGAACCACTGCAAAACAGTGCCTCCCACCCCCACCTCCCGCAGTCGTCGCAGAAGGATACCATGGTCGATGGCAGGAATAGAATAAAGAGACTTCTACATGTTTCCCAATTCTCAGATACATAATGTTTTCTAATACAAGTAATATGATGTTAGCAAAGATGATCAGGAAATAGCAAAGTATAATTATGAGAAAACAAATCAGTTTTGGATATCTGTAAGCCACAACTACCTCAGTAAAAGCTATTGTTTTAATAAATTGCTTGTTATGTCTGCTCTAAGAATTTGTAGCTTTTCTTATATTTCTAATTTAACTAAGTTAGCCAATTTAACATTAGCTGAGAAGACTCTGATTAAGCTAACAATCTAAAATCTAAAATAATCTAAAATAAATGTATTTGTCAGTATTATAGTTGGTTAAATACGAATTTATGTCAAAAAGTATGGATTCCCAAACTATAGAAATGTAATCTGGAGATGAAGATATAGCAATAATAATGGTAATAATCTTTAGTGAATATCATATCATAAATTAACCGTGGTATTAATGAATTATAGCTTTTCTTATATTGAGGTCCTAGTACTTCAGATTATCAGAGAAAAATTAACCCTATTTTTGAAGAATGCAGGTAGTCCTCAATTTACGATCACAATTGAACCCAAAATTTATGTTGCTAAGTGTGTAAATGAGTTTTGTCCCATTTTACAAGTTTTCTTGCCACAGTTGTTAAGTGAATCATTTAGATTCTTAATTTAGTAACCCAGTTATTAAGTGAATCTGGCTTCCGCATTGATTTTGCTTGTCAGAAGATTGCAAAAGGTGATTATATGACCCTGAGACACAACAGTGGTGATAAATATGAACCAATTGCCAAGCATCTGCATGAACTTGGGGATGCAGCAATGCTTGTAAGTATGAAACATGGTCATAGCTACTTGTTACAATTTTTGCTATTGTAACTTTGAACAGTCACTAAATGAACTGTTGTAAGTTGAGTACTACCTTTACAAGAAAAGATATATAAGAGGCAACATTTTGTGCATTTTATACCAAATTTAGATTCTACCTCACAGAAGAGAAAAATAAAAATGTTGTTCCCATTGTGCCCAAAAACTTATTTTTGTAAAAAAAAAAATACCTGTAGTTATGACCCCCGCAGAGAGACTGGTATATGCAAGCTGATAAAGATGCTGCTAATGTGTGCATTACATGTATCTGAAAGAAACATATATTTCAGAAAAAAATATTTGTATGATCTTGAATCCCTTGTTTTCATTTTCTTGTTCAAGATACTAGATGGCTATGCATTTAAACATAAAATAAACAACTCCCAATATACATATAATATTAAAATGGCTATATAATTACAGCAATTAATGTAATAAAATCTTTTTAAAAAGTTTAGTAAAATACTGTCAAATTATAGATACTTGCCTTATTATTCTGTACATCTGGGTGGGGTGGAGAGTCAAGAGAAATAATAGCATGTAGTATATCGTGTGTCAAGTTACTCAAATGCAATAATGGGTTGGCTACCACTGTTTTGGCACTTGCAGTACAGGCAAAAAGAAGAGGTATTGTGCTCGGCTCAGATACAATATTGCTATACAATTGCTCCGAAAATTCCTTTATAAATAGGATGAAAAATAAAGAGTATAATTTGACTTTCAAATTTCCTACAAAGATGAATTTTCTTCTCTACCTACACATGCATATTGATACAATGTTAATTGGAATAATTATTCTCCTTTCTAACCCAAAAAGGCCACTAAAGGTGGACAAAACAAGGAATCCAGAGGTTTTTTTTGGGGTGGGAAAATGTTTGTTTAGGTTGCAATAAAATCTAGGAACAATAGTATTGGCCCAGTGACTAACAGGCAGCATAACGTTGAATTTTCTAGGCCCAGGTTTAAATCTATAGCTGCTTTACTAAGCTTATTTTTAAAACTTCCAGTTCAATTTTCATTTTCAAGAAACTGAAAGTTCAAATACTGGAAGCATGAATTTAGAAACTTTTTATTGAAAAAAGGTAATCTAGAATTTTCCTGGTTTTTATCTGAAAACAAAATTATAAATATATAGTTCAAAACAATCTAGCATTCTAGATGTGGGGCCAGAAATATTTGATCAAATTGGTATATGCGCAAAAGTTAAAAATAGTTTGCTAGTACTTTATTTAAATCATTATGTATTAATATTTAAACCCAAGCCCAAGCCCAATCAATCAGGGGAAAAAATCCACTCCATTTACCTGTTGAGATTCTTGCAGAAGCAAAATCAGTTCCATTCGTACAGATGCCAAGCCTCCACCATGAGACCCATGGAGGATGCAATAACTAAGAAACATTCGCAAAAGTGATTGGTATTTTATAAGCCAGTGTCTTCTTTGAATATTTTCCTTTAGTTGTATATCTGATAGGTCTTCAGTTTTCTCATTTAAACAATTTTCACCCATTACTGGGATAATTTCCCTCTGAGAATCATCTGCTTCAATATTGTATTCACATGTCTTCTGAAGGGCTACCACCTCCCTTTCAAGCCAATTATACAGCTGGTATCTTAATTTTCCACCATCTACTTCATAGCCAGTGGATAATGTTCGAAGTTCCTCTGTAAGAATCTTCAGGCATGCCCTAAATTTCAGCTGAACAAAAATTATGTCTTCTGATGAAGCTAAGACATCATTCTCACCTCCTGAACTGTAGGTTTCAGTGCAGCTAGAGTTAACTTCATTTGTTTTTTCACCTGTTATCTTCTGCAAAGGTTTCATTACAAGGCAAGAATCCTCACTTTCCTCATCTTTGTCACTGTCCCATTTTAATTCCAACGGGTCATCTTGGAAGACTGCAGCTGGCTGACTCCAATCAAGCAAAGCATCAGAAACTGAATGTTTGTCTGGTGAAGCATCTGATAATGGCCCTAAACCATTTAGCACTGGTTCTGACCTGTCAGTCCTGAAAAACTGGTCATCTTTCAATTCTACTGGCATTGGAGAAGAGGGTGAACATTCTTTACTAGTGTTCCTTAAACTAAATGTTCTTCTTAAACTCTTTGACTTTTTGACCACTTTAGGCATCTTCGATAATACTTCTAAAGCCAACATGGGACAGCCAGACTTCAAATGAGTATATGCTGCAGTAAAGAATAATTTTCTTTCCTCTAAATTGATTTCATCTGCCAGCCCCTTTTCTCCTGTTACACATATCCTTGTGGAAGATAAATCAGAAGATCCAAAATGGCGTCTCAGCAAGAGAGGATGCGTCCTTAGATAATTATAAAAATTAAATACCGAAGGGCTACAGTTTGAGAAGCTTCCTTCATCTAGAAAGGTATCATATGAAAAAATAATGAAGAATTTATTTTCTAAAAGAAATAATTCCGATATTGTCTTGCTGTCAATATTATGACACATTTATACCCTAAGGAAACATAGATACCCCATGTATTTTAGGAACATGCAAAAAAGTCTAACCTTTGATAATGTTGTTCAATATGTCTATTCCGCTTCTTAACATGGCAAAGTGATTTATCATGAAATGGTTAAGACTTTTCCCTCTATTTCCGCTATATATTTTATTCCATCACAGTATGGTTCCTTAACATTCATTGTTGTAATAATCACAGAAAGCTTCAAGATGATGCTTTGGAATAACATTGTGACATAGTAAAAACAAATCAGCACCTACTTGTGCTTCTGGTAGTATGCTTCATTTAGATAACATTTGATCATTTCAAAATCACCGTTAGTTGGTTTGGAGGCCACAGTTCTTCATCATTCATGAGAACCACCGAGGATAATATGTAGAATATTACTTATTACCAGAAGAGTTTGTTTAATATTTTAAGGCTAAATATAACATGCACACATACCTTCATCATTCAAAGTGGGATGGCTTAAAAGAGTATCAAGAGCATGACCATACTCTTCCAAAATCCAGTAAGCCATACTTCGGAGAAAAGGATCAAAATGTGGCGTTGATGGACTTTCAGTAGAATGAGGCTTACTTCCCAGAATTCTCTTCTGAAGAATTGATTTGTAAGTACCAGATGTTTCAAATTCTGATTCATACAGTCTTGCAATTACAAGAGCTAGCTGAATGTCATTTAATTTCTCTAGGCAGACCTGATTAAAATAAACAAAGGAGTGATTTTTTAAAAAAAAGATCCAATCAGAAATAAGTAATACAGAGCTGTTTTAGTCCAGGATTATGTATGCAGCCATCCAGATACCTCTGGCGTATTTACAGATAATATGGAGGCTTAACCTTCTGCTGCTGTTGTTCCTTTAAAACTGGTTTTTGGGGCATGATGCCTACAACCTAGAGATAATGTTGCATCTTCAAGACCAATACCCTTTGATAAATCTGTCCTTCACAAATTTCTCCTACCCCCTTTTCCCAAACTAGAGTCCCATATAGTCTTGCCTTTTCTCATAGGGAAAATGTTCAAGACCCCTATATCATTTGATTACCTTCTTATATTTGGTTTTCAGCTTTTTCATATATAGCAGTTAAAAGAGTACATGGGGCTTACATAAGGAGGATGGCTCATGCTTGATTTGATGGCACCATGATTATACTCAGCCTATAACCAGTTTGGCCAACCTATGGCACGTGTACCACAGGTGGCACGTAGAGCCATATTTGCTGGCATGGCAGCCCTCACCTCTGGCTGGCACGCATGCACCGGCCAGCTGATTTTTGGGCAGATGGGTGGGCACACACGCGAGTTTTGGCACACCTTTAGAAAAAGGGTAGCCATCACTGGCATATAGCAATAGCACTTATACTGCACTCTGAGTGGTTTACAATGTTAGCATACTGTCCCCAACAACCTGGATCCTTATTTTACCAACTCTGGAGGGATGGAAGACTGAGTTAACCTCGATCAAACTTCAGGCTATGGGCAGAGTTAGCCGGCAATACTGCATTTTAATTACTGAGCCATCAGGGTTCTTTAGATTGAAAATTTCTCTATTCTGTATTAAAACATATTTTAGCATTCTATACTTCTTTTGTTTTGTTTAGACATTGAACAAGGCTATTCCTATTTTCAATCAGTTTTAAGTGTACTACCATATTTATATTCATTTCTGACAGAGCCATATTTAGATGAAACTATTAAGCATATAGCTGGACTTGAACATAACATTCAAATCTGCTTGTACTATTAAAACATTGGGTGTATGTAAATACATTATTAAATGCATTGTAATCTCTTTCAATAATCTGAAGAAAACATTTTAGTTACCTCAATGGCATCTTTTAAGTGACCAGCCAATAAAAAAAATGCTGTAGAATGTTCAAAACGTTGCTTGCCTAGCAATGAAAAAGCATTCTTCAGTGCTGCTTTACGCCATCTGTCCTCAGTAAAATTGTTTCCAAAGAACTGTGTCATTTTAGTATCTTTTAGGGACCTGCCAATGTAACCATTTATAACAATTAAGTCACAATGTATAAAAAAGCTGAATAATTTATGTTTATCAAACAATAAAACACATGCTCTCAGATTCCAAATGGCATATTTTAAAAATCAAGTTGCTTCTAAAATTCCCCATGTGCAATTAGAAATGGTCAATATTTAACTTGGGTTCTATGCTTATGATAGAATAAAAGTGCTCAAATGAAATGCCATGGCTAAAATAAGTCTTCAGAAGATATTGAAATAAGGCACATAAAATAATGTTTCAAAAACTTTCAGTAATTATAAACTGCTTGATAAAGATTTTAAAGCTGGGAGGATTGCCCAGTTAAATTAAGGTCCTATGTTCTGCTCTTTAAGAGCATGAGAATTCACATTCAATTATGTCTTTGCATTCCCTTCATTTATATTGTTTTAAACCAACAGTTCTCAACCTGTGGGTCGTGACCGGGGTCACCGAGGAGCCTCCCGTGGAGAGGCTGGCATGAAGTCATCCCGAAGGGAAGGAGCGGCTCGGGTTCCCCGTGCGGTGCAAGGTGTGTGTGTGTCCTCCACGAGCAACTCAGTGTCGGGAAGAGCTCCAGCCCTTTTCGTGCGCGCAAGCAAAATACCCTCTTGGGCCAGGATCAAGGTGGAGGGGATAACTCTCCTCCCGCTGTCGCCATTGCACAATGAGGTGAGTAACTGGGTATGCAGCGCAGGAGATTCCTCAGCGCCAGACTGTCAGCATGAACCGCGGTCCCCTTCATGTTGGCTTAGGAAGGATAATGGGGAGCAGCAGCAGCAGCTGGTTGGGTGCAGGGAGGGAAGGGCTCCAGTTCTCCTGTGCTACACAGGACTCTCCTTGCACAGGGCTCTGGAACTCTTCCCTCTCTGCATCCAGAGACGACTGCTCCAGCTCTTTCCTGAGTCAACACAAAGGGGAGCGACCTGAGTCTGGCGCTGAGGAGTCTCCTGCGCAGCGCAGCCAGCTACTCATTTCTCAGTGGTGGCAGGGGAAGGAGTCGTTGTCCCTGCCGCCGTGATCCTGGCCCAGGAGGGCATTTTGCTTGCACGCGCAAGAAAGAGATGAAAGAGAAAAGGGGAGAAAGAGAGAGAGAGAGAGAGAGAAATGAAAGAGAGCTGGAAGGAGAGAATGGAAGAGAGGGAAAATAGAGGGAAACAAATTAGAGGGAGAAGGGGGAGAGGGAGAAAGAAATGAAAGAGAGCTGAATGGCGAGAATGACAGAGATGAAAAAGAGAGGGAAACAAATCAGGGGGAAAGAAAGGAAGAGAAAAGAAAGAAAGAAAGAAACTAACTTTCTCAGACCTATGATGAAAGCAATGGCAAGCTAGATCTTTTGCTGAGAAAACTGCAGTTTGCCAGAAGGCAAAAATTGGAAGCAAGTCTGATTTTTTAAAAAGAAAATAACAGAGATGGCAAAAAGAAAATGCATCTGAAGATAAGATTATTTATAATTTTGGATAATGTATTATATTCTCAAACTCAAAAGAAATATATGTATGTATGTATGTATGTATGTATGTATGTATGTATGTATGTATATATATTTAGAGTTACAACCCCTGGTATGCCCAAATATGGGAGGAAGATTACTACTTCCATTCTCTGTCCTTCGGCTTGTCACAGGAGACCATCCAGACAGAAACCCAATATTTTTACTGTTGCCTTTGTTACATTTGTAACAAATACACACACACACACACACACACACACACACACACACACATTGCTGTTACTACAATCTTGTCAGCTTCTATCCTTAGAGTTAATTATGAAAAGATTACAGAGAAGCAATTTCCTACAATTAATAACTTTATTTTGGATTTGCTATCATATTCAATGAGAAAGAAAGAAAAAGAAAGAGGGAAAGGGAAGGAAGGAAAGAAAGAAAGGAAGAAGAGAAAGGAAGAGGAAAATAGAGAAAAACAGAAATGAGAGGGAGGGGGAGAGAAGAGAGAGAGAGACCCTATTCCCACAGAAAACACTGAGCCATGAAACCTTGGTAGGCATGTTGGGGGGGGATGTCATGTGGCTGGGTGGGAGTGATGTTGAGTTGGCCACACCCATCCAGGTTTTGTGGTTCCCGGTGTTACATAGTAGCAATGAAAATAATTTTATGGTTGGGGTCACAACATGAGGAACTGTATTAAAGGGTTGTGGCATTAGGAAGGTTGAGAACCACTGTTTTAAACCAAACTTTGAATCCAACATTTTAATCCAAATTTATTTATTTATTTATATTTATTTATTTATTTATTTATTTATTTATTTATTTATTTATTACTTGAATTGTTTTATGCACCCCATCTCATGTAACAGTGATTTCCTGAACAGAAATCACTTTCATATCACTGAGGATTATTCTGTTTCTGTTTTGTATCTGGTGACTCATATCTGGCTAGATAGCACTTAGCCTGTGCTTTAGTTGAGGCTCTATATCCAGTTGTTTCCTTTTATTATTCTATTTTTCTATTAGATGGCCACAAAAGTACAGCCTCAAGAAAACTAGTTGCAATATATATTGAATTAAATTCTGCTATAAAATTGTACCTGTATAGCCCCCAAATTACAGTCTTCTTTTTCATTGCAAGATAGAAAATGGCTGCATCCAGAGGGTCATTGTTTCTTTGAAAGGCTGCTTTAGCGACCTAAAAGGATAATAGTAAATTTTGTGGTTACAAATGTAGTATTTTGTCATAGTTCTTTTCAGAGAAATTTTGAGGAATTAATGAAATAATTTATTTGTATTGTTTAATACACAGAAAAAACTAAACCAACTCTTATTTATAAAGCATACATGATTTTTCTTTAGAGATGAAATCATTACTTATAAAAAGTAAACTTTATGTTGCATGTGGATAAGAAATTTACCTTCCCCAGAGGAGGATTGGGCCTACCTGATTGGGAATTATACTTCCAAGCAACAAACTTGATGTGGATTAAGGAATGGATATCACTAAAAAATTCTAGACTATTAAATGTAGAAGGTCATGATTTACTCTTGGGATGGCATGCTTTCTTATGGTATAAGGGAACTAAAGCATATGGCTATTTTAGAAGATACTATATAAGGGAGACTTTGTTATTAAACTGGGAAAAGGTAAAAAGATTACACTACTTAAAAATTCCAATCTGGATATCAACGATTGAAGCATTTTCATATCCAATAATATATAAAAAGGAACAAACAGTTAGATATGTTGAAATATTGAATGCAGAGGGTGAACTCAAATCTATCCAAGAGCTGAAACAAGAAGGGATAGAAATGAATTGGTATTCATATGTACAGATACAATTTAAATATAATGAAGATAGAAAATCCAAAGGTTTTTACAATAAAATGACTTAGATAAAATTTTAACAGGTACTGATGAAAAAGTAATTTAAAAACTATACGGATATTTATTGGAGGTTAAATTACCAGAAGAACAAGTTAAAGAAACTATGATAGCTTGGGGAAAAAACTTTGAGTATGGGATTGATTTAGAGAAATGGCAGAAACTGGTCTCAAAATTATAAAATGACAATGTCTACTGCATATAGAGAAAATTTGTATAAGATGTTTTACAGGTGGCATCTACACCCAACCAGAATTGCAAGAATGTCCAAGAATAAATCAGAAAAGTGTTGGAAATGTCATCAGATACCAGGCTCATATTACCACATATGGTGGATTTGCATTGAAGCTAAAAGATACTGGACTAAAATCCACATGTGGTTGGAGAAAATGACACACAAACAAATAGACTTCAAACCAGAGGTCTTTTTATTGGGGATCATACCAGAAATCTATAACAAAGACTTAAAATATCTGATTGTAAACGTGTTAACAGCAGCCAGAATCGTATTTGTAAAAAACTGGAAAAATGAAACAATACCAAAACAGGAAGAAATTATTCGAAAAATAATGGACTGTGCTGAAATGAGTAAATTGACACTTGAAATTAGAGAACAAGAGGATGAGCAATTTTATAAAATATGGGACTTGTTTTATCAGTGGCTGGGAGAAAAAACCTGGAAATGAAAAATGTCTTACTTATGTTTTAACTGAAGGAGTTAAATGATAACACAACCATGCTGTGAAATAGATTAACAACAATACAATGAAAAACTGATATATCTATGAATTGAATATTTTAGAACTTTTTGCTTTAAAAAGGATAAGGATTACAACGATTTTATGTATATTTGATAGAGGTTTGGTGATATAATGTATAACCTTAAGAACATATTACAATGATATCTTGTTGTTGATACATAATTTTAATAAGGGAATAATTAAAAAATTGGTATATATATGTAGCGACCACTCAGAATATTTTGTTGAAAAATGAAGGAATAAGATCTCCGTTTGAAGGTATGAGGTACAAGGATAACAATGAACATAAGCATACTTGATAGTTGATTGGTGGAATTATGTATAATGGAAAATAGTGATATATAAATATAAATGGTTAGTAAAAAAATATATCTTTTTTTCCCCACATGGGGATAATATAAAGATATACTGTTATTAAATAGATAATCAAGAATGTAAGGGAACTATGATTTATTGGAAAAAAATAATACTTCGTAATTGAATGTATACTGTACAATGAAAGGGAGGTATTTAGTTATACTAGATGAAAAATCTGTGATGGTAAATGTTATTCGAGAATATGGATGTTAAAACACCTAAACCAAACGACATGTTGTATGTGATGATGCTTTTTTTGTATGTGCATTTTTTTTGGTTTTTTTTTGTGTTTTTAAAATTGTTGTCTGTATGTATTGTTTGTGTAATAAAAAAAGTTTTTATTAAAAAAAAATTACCTTCCAGCAAACCTCTTGTATTTCATGCTTAGTGTAGAATTAGAAAACATAGAACAGGAATTTCCTGTTTGTACTGTATTGTGTAAACATAGTGTATGCTGTGTGTGGATTTTGTATGTTTGTAAATAAATAAAAATATAAAAAAGAAAGAAAAAGAAAACACTTTCTCTCCTTTGATCAACTGCTTGCATGAAATCTCATAAACTCCAGGGAATGCGTTTCTGATAGCTCATAGCTACCCTGCTAATGCTTATATAAAGAGCTGATAAAATATGAGAAAAGCAAAAGCTTGTCTTGATTGCATTCATGCCTGGTAATTTTGAAACTTATCACCAGATCACAGAGTTATGATCATTTTCATCTTGTACTTAAATGGCTGAGGACCCCATATCCGGTCATTGGGAGCTCTAACTCACCTGAAGGAATCTAGGAATAGTTGAACAACTTACTAAAGTAAATTCAATTAACATTTCTGCCACTTAAAACAAATAAAGCAAAGTAAACCTTGCAGACATAATATCCATATAAATGAAAACATATCATGAATGGGCTAGTTCAAAAGAAGTGTCTTTCCTTCAATTATCTAGGTGAGATATTCTAGTAAGAAATCTCAGCAAGGGGCATTACTTTGTCTACCTTGGTTGGTTTTGATTAAAAGCAGGTGAGTCTTTGTTTTACTTGTAAAGGAAAACATTTGTAGAGTTGTAGATTGGAATTTTGTAACAAACATTATAATTTTTCCTCTACTGATATCAAGGAAATGATATGGCTGTGTCCATGTAGTTATCAGGAATCAAGCTTAACGTAAAAAAGACTTTACTTTTACTTTACAAAATTATTCATTGCGTGACTCAGCAGTTAAATAAATATAGAAGAGGTTTTCACTTTAAGAGTAAAAATAGTAAGTCCTCTTTAGTTCATCTGGCTGTTCACTGCCATTTCTTAAAAGTATATCTATTTAAAATAATTAAAATTTTTGTTTCTACTTATTCTATCCCTCTTTATAAAAATAAAGCCATATACAGTTATATCAATAATTTCAAGTGCAAACTTCAGTTCTGTTCAAGGCAAAGTATTTGTCACATTGATTACTTTAACATTAATCAACTGATGTAAATCAGGCAGACAAAAACAGCCTATTACTGTTATCTGAAGCCATACTGAATGATTATATGAGAATTATAATATGTGACTACAGAAGATGAACTATATACAAGCCAATAGTAACAAAAGTAGAAAAAATGCTTTTCATGGCAGCATTCCTTTTCAATCTTCTTTTTAACCTATATGAAAAAACAATAACATTCTACTTAAAAAAAATCTGAAAAAAATGCACTCTATTATTTGAATGAAACTTACAGCAAGATACAAGCTAATTTGTTATAAATTGCCTTTACCTTCTCAATGCATCTGCGCAAATTATGGGTATTTCGAACCCACCATCCTATTCCCATAGCTCTAAGCTCTGACCATGTTGGATCACCTTTCTGTACTGCAGGAAGCATGTTTAGAAGTTCTTCTTCTGCAATAGAGTGAAACGCCCAGGCAAAATGACTCGAAGACAAACCTGAAATAATCACAAATAATTACTTTATAGTTATTTAATTTACTTTATAATTGATAACTATATTACCTTAAAATATTTAGTGATTATTTTTCTGATACTTTTTTTTTAAAGTTGGAAACATGAAGTAATATGCAAAAACAAAATCATGTTGTCATAATTTGTGTGAGTAATTAATGACTTGCAAATAGCTACACTTAAAAAGTTGTAAAACACAAAATATTAATTGTTGTGACTCAGCAGATGTCTTCTGTGAGTCTTTTCAGGATGCAAGATTAACACTGTAGCTGGGGCTCGCGAGTGGCGTGTTCTGGGGATTAAAGGACGGATGGTGTCACGCCCTGGTTGCAGGAGTCAACGTTCCTTGGTTCGTTCAACATTGATTGATCATCGGTCGTGGTTTATGTAAGATACACTTGGAGAAGTGCTTTGTTTTCCTGTAACCCTGATTCCAGGCTACACTTGAAGAAGTGCATTGTGTGTAAGGGTTTTTGTTTGGTATTTTGTTATTGCGTTAGAGACTTTATCTATGTTATTTTTGGGCTCGCAGCCAGTCGGAGCCGAGAACTGATAAAGAGAGTTCCTTTTAAGTTGTTTGCCTGTCGTCTGTTTAACGAGCGGAGAAGGGTGGACAGAACAATTAATTAAGTCTGTATGCCACAAATAAAACAAAAACTTAGATCCCTGTACTTAACTGTTTAAAAATACATCTATATCCAGAGACTTGATGATATTACCCTAGAGCCAAAAACAGTTAGAAAAACCTGTAGTATTCAACTGTTCAGTGTATTATCTTGATTATCAGCACTATGCCAAAGTTTCTCCATCTGCAAAGGTCACATTTCCTCAGAAACAATCCTAATTATATCTAAAATATTGTTCTATTTTGCATTAGTGCCTCACAAAGACTAAAGAAAATATTTACCTTGATATAATAGCTGAGGTCTGTGAGCAGGTGGTACAGAAGTTGTCATAAAAGTGTGAAGACGAACTGCCAAAAGAAACTTCAAACCACATTCGTCAAGTGTTTCTCCTCCTATGAATGAAGGTTTAATCTATAAAATGAAGCTCTTTAAACAAAACTATGACTATTTGCCACATTTTCCATTATTTTTATATATGTAAGTCTTACTTGTTAGGTAAGCGTAGTTTCACAATGTAGGGAATGGGTAAAAAATGTATGTACTACAATGGATTTTAAAGCAATCAATAATTAATTAATTAATATGAAGTAACATAATTATAGCAGACAAATATAGCCCTACAATGTTTATTTTTTATCCGATATCAATATTACCAATGGTTTCACCATAACTATTGCAGTATATGGAAATTTGCCAGTCCATATAGAAAGAGAGGCAATTCTTCTAACTTTTAAACTTCAAACCTTTAAGCAAAATGTTTCTATTTGTACACTGGGTAAAATACTTTCCTAGAAGTAGTAAACCTAATGCTAAAAAAATAACAGTAACTATAGAACACAGAAAAGGTATTTAGAGAATCACATTTAGTGTTTAAATAAAGTATAGTATTAATTTTCCTTGGGTACTTCCCAACTCAAGCTATTTTATTTATTTACGGAATTTCTATACCCACCCATTTCAATTAGTGACTTTGAGTGGCTTACAGTTCTAATTACCAAATTTAATCTATTGCGTATCAAATTTAATATAAGTTAGTAGTCTTCATAATTAATTGATATATTCTTGTATTAACAGTGGAATCTAATGTTTAGAAGTGTTTGCAATTGAATGACTGACTGATTAATCCAGTTAAGTAAGTATAGGCAGGACTGTTAAAAAGAAAACCTGGATTAGTCATTACAAAACTTACCTTTGTTTCTGTCTCTGCTTTCTCCTATATCAGTACTGGTAATGGCAATTGTATCAGCTAATGCCATCAATAGCATCTGTTCCATCCTGGTAAGTCCTGGTAAGCTAGAATGAAGCAAGTGACGAGAAAGAACTTGGGCATGCTCTTGTCCAAAGTAAGTTGGATTATACTGAGAAAGATCAATAACTTTTGGCTTTTTGTCATCTTCATCTACTTCAATTGTAGTCAGTTCATCTGTATACAGGCTGGAATTTTGAAATAGATCCTCATAATTTTCATCAGTCACATGTTTGTTAAGGTTCTTTGGAGTATTTGACTTTTCAGTACAAGCATAGGAACATTCTTCATCAGCAGCAAGCAATGCATACAAAGGAAGCGGTGGAACAGAATCTATTTCTGTATAGTCTGTTATTACACATCTGTTAAATGTCATAGGGTCTCTTGTACTACTCCCACTAGCACAGATTGAGAGAGACCGATACCTTTTCTCATGGCAGGGGTCACTTAAAGCAATAACTTCTCCAGCAATGCATTTGACTAGATGAGATAAAATGGCCTTTGCTCTACGTACTTTCCCTAGATCCATGAGTTCCAAAAGTTGCACAGGATGATACTGAGGTAAAGTAGGACATAATGAATGAGCTGCTTCAAAAAGACCAGAATCTTCCATCTCCAGTGACAGATCAAATACAGATCGTTTCCCACCAAGTTTTTGAGCAAAGCTAGCCATGGATCGGGTTAATGTTCGCTTTGATGGGGGAACACCAGACGACTGGCTTTGTTTAACTAAACTTGTTATAGATGGTGTACTAACACTGAAAGAGTCTGCAGTAATGGGATCTTGCTTTGAAAATGGCTGCCATTGAGAATACACATGCATTTCACAATCCATCCCAACCACAAGGATGCCATCACGAACCCAAGACAAAGAAACTGGTAAAGGAGGCGACCCTTCTACTGATGAGACCAAATCGACACATCGTAACAGTATAAATCTAGATGTACAAGAGGTTTTAGCATTATCCCATACTGGCAGTACAAGCATTTCCTTAGCACTTTGTTCCTGTATTTTCCCAGCCAACTGACCAAACATATAAAGCTTTGAACCAATGCCTACTGTTAATATATGAGAGCCATCTTCCCTAGACATCCAGTCTAAATGAACCAAATGCTTTGTTCTGAATGTTAAGTTCTTATTTCCTACTGCCATTGAACTACTATTGACACTCAGCGAATCCAATGTTAGGTTTAGTTCATCTAAATGAAGTGTTTGTTCCAAGTTCCAACAAGAGCCTCCTGTAGATTCACATTCAAAAATGCCGACATTCACAAAAAAATCTTGAGAATTACTGTTTTGGGGTGGTGTTCGCTTGTATGCCACAGCTAAACGATTTGTATGAGCGCAGCTAATTTCAAGAGATAAACCAGACACTTCAAGGGCACTGCTACTAAGATGTCCATCTTCAATTAGCAATGGCCATTCTTCCCATACATACATACCACTGTTCTTAGTATTCTCTGGTTTGGATAACACATCTGTTTCTTGTGCCATTCTACACCTCCAAAACCTAACTTTCCCATCTGAGCAAAGTGTTGCAAGAAGATAAGGAGCTTGGCGGACTGGATAAATTGAAGAAGAACTTAAGTGACCTAAGATTAAAAAACAAAAATCCTTAGGATACTAACCAGAGGAAAAAAATAATTGAACATGATATTTTCAAGCATTTTTTTCAAAACCTAAGAGCAAAGTTTAGTGCTCTATAGTTTATAAACTGTTGTAACATGGTGTAACTTTTATAGCAGTTTAGTAGCTGTTTTTATATCAATTTTCTTTTGCTTTAAAATTACCATTAAGATTTAATAAAAACTCTGAAGAAAAGTTAGATGAAAGACTGTTAATACATAATTTCCTCCTACCCTATTTGTTTTTTTTAATTTACAAACCTGCTGATGGTTTAATGCTTACTATCTCCACTCCTTCTGGTAAATTCAGTTCTTGACTATAGACAATTTCTGAAGAAAGAACTAATTGGCTGGTGCTCTGAAGATTATCTCTGCAAACTTGATATTTCTTTGTAAAGGAACTGTGAAGCTTTTCTTGGTCCGGAGAAGAAGAATGCAGTTCTTCTTGAGATGTTGTTTCAGATGCCTTAGGTGCTATTTTTTCATCTACAATAATTGGGATATTTTATTTAATGTTTACTTAAAATACAATCTGTTATAATAAGTTTCAAGATATTCTGAAATTACAATAACTAAATTCTATGTTTATATCAACATATTTATTTTTCTACAAGTCATTAGAAATAAACAGCATCAGAGGTTTAGCCAATTGCTAAAGACAATATTTCATATTTACACGGCCTGCCTTTCATATCCAAAATATTTTTCAGGACATATTGAACTTTATATGGACTATGACCCCTCTTTCATCATGAATTCTTTTGTATCCAGCACAATATTCTATGCTGTAGGAATTAGGGAATGGATTTAGTGTCTCTATAGAACTCTTTCACCAGCTCTGGAATTACAACTACAAACATTAAACATGTTGACCTTTTCCATTAAGCTTAGCATTTAGTTCATGTCCTTCATTAATATTCAGGTTCAAGCAGAATAATTCTGACTGCAATGACAAAGTGAAATTACTACCTTATCACTACCTCTTTCTATATGGAAGTTTGATTGACACTTTTGGATTCTACATACTTGTAATATCCTTCTACTTTCTAATTCTTATGGATTAGTGCACCACCAAAAAGCTAGTGTATACATTGTCTATTTAGTCTTAGATACAAAAGAGTTTTGAAATATTTTACTTTATTAATAATTTGCCCATGTCTTTAGTCAAAATATGTAAAGATTATGAGACAATGACAAAGAACAGCTAAAAACCATAGTTATGTGTATTTGAAAAAGAATTAAGAAATTATAGAACACAGAACTGAGAAATTCAATAATAAATATTTAATGAATTTATGCTGCAATTATCAAATGAATACATTCTTCAAGAAACATAATATATACATTCTTATATATATTGTCAAATATTTAGAACATACCCACTGAGACTGGTAGGGATTTCAAATGTAATTTCCACATATGTAACAGTGAGCAGTTTTGAGTATATTCAATTACAATTAAATAGAATTTTTCAGAAAATCCATTTTCCTGATATCCTGCAAAAAGAAAAAAAAAATTCAGTAAAAGACAGCAATTAAAAACATCTCCAGGTTTTTATTATTGTGTATTATTTATTTATTTATTTATTTATTTATTTATTTATTTATTTATTTATTTATTTATTATGTTTTAGCTAGGTCTTGCAAACTGATTTTTAAAGAAGCTGCAGTTCTCTACAGTTTATAATTCAAAAGTCTTTTTGGAACTGGTGGTGCAACTACAGATATCAATGGGACTTAATGTTCTTTATCAGATTAGGTTAAATTTATCAGATTAACTTTATTAAACAGATTAACTTCATTAACCATATGAACTCCTCACAGATGGTTCATATTACTATGGTATGTTCTATGCATGGACTACTTTAAGGGTTTTGGAATATGTTTAATTTAGTCCAGAAGTCGAAGTGATTTGAGAAAGGCATTGCTGTAGCTGCTGGACCAATCAGTGGCAATCTGAAGCACAGGGTATGACTGCATTTACATTTAGAAGAAAATCAATTGTTCGTTCTTATTTATACTTTTTGGCTTTGACTAATGTATAGCACATGTAAGAGGGAGGAGATGATAAAATGACTTACTATTTCAGATTACAAACAAAATGCAACTTTAGAAGTTTCCCTCACAATAAATTGTTCATAAACATAAAAATAAGGTAGCAAGGCATCAACTAAAAATGGATATTTATCCTAGAAAGACAACTTTGTCCTCCCATCGAAATTCTTCTCTTTTAAACTCAAAGATTTTTTTAACAATGACATATTTAATTTGTAATAAAACATTCAATCCACTCTGCAATTCATTCAGCTTCAGAGCCGAGATGACACAGTGGTTAGGGTGCAGTACTGCAGGCCACTTCAGCTGACTGCTATCTGCAGTTCAGCAGTTCAAATCTCACCGACTTAAGGTTGACTCAGCCTTCCATCCTTCCGAGGTGGGTGAAATGAGGTCCCAGACTGTGGGGGCGATATGCTGACTCTGTAAACTGCTTAGAGAGAGCTGAAAGCCCTATGAAGCGGTATATAAGTCTAACTGCTATTGCTATTCTTCTATTTGGTTAGTCTCAGCTCTATGGATCTTTCTTTCTTGTTGGTAATTATTACAGTTTTATATAAGAATAATGTATTACATGTAGTAATATTTGCCAAACATGATTCTCTTTCTATCCTGTTTGAATAAAAATGAACTTAGGAGACAGGAAATCTTTGACAGATATTTATTATTATTAAATTTCTATCTTTCTGTTCCCACAGTGCACAAGAGAAATTGCAAATTATAAAATCTATAAATATAATTAAAATAATTAAATTTAGGCATAAAATGGTATATATCAAAACCTTCCCATGTCAAAGAACAGATAAAACAGATAAGTCTTATTTGTATTATTTCAAATTATTAATATTTTAGTGTAGAAAAGAAATGTCAGTATCTGATTATAAAATATATTAACGGTTTTACTACAAACATAATGCTGCAAGCAAAAGTGCTTATTACACAATAAATGTTACTTAAGATTTAAAGTGTATATGCTTTACCAGGATCAAGTAGTATTGATTCTTTTTCGGAGAATCTATTCTCAAGATTATTCATAATGAAATCTTCTTGAAAAACATGAAGTAGCTGCATTTTCTCACCATGCTAAATTAAAAACAAATACATTAATCTATTATACATAAATATAATAAACAGAGTGGCAACAATCTAAAAACAATAAAAAATAAATTAATTCATTTGTGATGTAAAATATTAAATACTTGGCTAACAATAAATAATTGGATAACATTATTTTTGCTGTCTTTTATTTGTCAATATTTTACTGAAAAAGTTCAAATAAAGCATAATGAGATAAAATAATAGTAAATCTTACCAGCTCTGTAATAGAATTCAGTTCTACAATGCAACCCGGTCTAGCTGTAGATTGCTGACTTATGATGTTAAAAAATTTGCCAACGTATTTCTGCAGTTAGTAACAAAAGCCAGTAATTAATTGTCATGCAATTATAATATTTCATTAATTTCTTCATTTGGAACTACTTACTCTATTTAATACAATTAGCCATACTATATTAATAGGAACTACTTTTTGTACCAACAACCCAGTATTTCCTTACAGCAACAAAAATTTCCTTACAGCAACAAATACATGATGTATTTGCTTGTTTTGTTCTGTTGTGTATGCAATGCTTAAATGAATCAAAATGGATAAAATATTTTGCATATCTTGGAATATTTAATTAGCTAATTAAATATAGATTAGGTAAAATGTTATTTTACCTTATAAAAACAAGGACAAACCATATTTTCTACTTTTTTTACTTGAATATAATCTGAAAGCTATAAAATATTTATTTATTTAAATTTATAGTCCCTGAACTCCAATGGATTCTAATAGTCATTAGGGTAGTGTTGGATATTCCAATCTTCTCCATTGTATTTTGTTTTCATGTTACTTTTAAATTTTTGTGAACTACCCAGAATCAAGCAACAGCAAAACTGAAAATATAAAATAAGATAATGTTCATAAATTTTAATTCCTAAAAAATTACTTCCTTCAAGAGGCTCTTGCCCAGAGAGAAATAATGTTAGAAAGAGAGAAAACTGGAGAGAGAAGGGGAAAAAAAGAAACCTTCAAAGCAGATTTTTATCAAGTAGTCTTCAATGAGAATGTGTAGTATCTTTAAGCTAGTGAGTATATTTGGAATTTAACAGTGATTTTATAAAATAGATCCCAGTACAAAATAGATAGATGCCAATACAAAATAGATGTAAGTGATTTCTGACCAAATCAGAAAGTATGCATTTAGTAGAAGGCAAACTGCTTACATTTCAATAAAACTTTATGGAGTTATTTTGGGCAGGGAGGTAGATAACCTTCAAAACCTTGGCTCCAGTCATTCATGAAACAATTTTAAAGAGGTAATGAGATCCATGTAGATCCCATAGAGATTCTTGTAAGTAAAGATGATACTGGTTGTTGATAACAGCTTCCTTTTGTATTTGTTCCTTTTTTGTATTATGAGGGAAAAAAATCAAGAACTAATAACCTGGTATCAGGTCATCTTCCCTTCTCTACATTAAACTTCCACTTTTGATGGAATTTGGAAATTAAAATTGAAATAAGCAATTAACTCAGGTACAATGTAACATATTTAACTTTATCCTAAATGTTCAACGTTTGTGAAGGCAGCAAATCATCTGGGAAATAATAATTAAACCCACACAACTGTTGATAATGATTACAATTAAATTTATATATGGTAGTTTTTAGTTCATAGTTTAAGCAATTGTAAGACTACTAATTGTCTTTTTGAAAAAAATCAAAATGTACTTTATTAAGAGTGTCTATGCATAATACATAAAAATAGAACACTGACATTAATTCTGCTAATAGTGAAATACTGGAAGTGGGAAATAAAAATTTAAGATTTGGCAATTTATTATCCTTGTACTTAGTACTTTTTATTAAATTTATTTCAGATATTCTTAGTCCAGAAATGATAACGAACATACTTCAAACATGGTGGTTTATAGATTATATAGTTCAGCAATAATACAGTATGGTTAAGATGCCTAAAATAATATACTCATGTAACATTGCCCAAGTCTCCATTTATTTAAACCAATCCTACTTGTTAGGAATATAGTCTAATGGTTGGGTTGGCAACATATAAATCATATAGCAATGCTGTACCTGTTTCTTTAAATCATACAGTAAAATGTGATTGGTTGCTGTTTTCTCAATCGGCCATAAGAGGGAGCCAGAATGACTGTTAGCTCTCTGTTTGTTAAATGCTGGGCTGATCTGATCTGAGTGTTTTGGAAGCTGGCTGTTAGAAAGTGCCGTGAGCTATTGTAAGTTTTGCAACTCCTAGCAAATTTTGAGTACCAGACTGTTTGTATGATTACTGGACTATGTTATTTGGATTATCCCTTAACTGAAAGACCTTGATGACTGTCTTATCTGTGTATGACTTGGACTGTTTGATGACTCTGATACCTCTATTCCCACGAAAGTAAAAGCCTATTTAAACTGCAGTGTCTCTGTATGCTGGTTTGTGTGTTCTCCAACACAACTTTCACTACGCTTCACTGAATGTACTAGCGCTCCCAACGGGGAGCTTACCTAACACTACTCAAGAAAAAGATATGGTAGTTTCTTCAGAAGTTCTATGATCCTGAGATTAGAAAATATTTCTCATAAATCAAACTTAATCTTCTGGTTAAATAAACAGAGATAGATAAATTAAATTTAACTGGCAATATCACAAGTCTAGTTAACTTACAGAAATTCCTGGATTTGATAGTTCACAGAGTAGCTTTTTGGCATCTATTATAGCTTGATAGAGTCTTAAATGTTGTCCATCACTCGCAACAAAGCAAGCACTTGGTGAATTACAGTATGCACCTAAAGACAATGGGAAAAATATAACTCTTAACAAAAAGAATTCCAATGTCTTCATCCTAAGCTTTTTTTTTTAGATATGAAGAGCTTAATAAAGGCTATGTGTTTGTACATATCTAAACATGCTTCAGAGAGGCAGTTTAAAGGAGTTGCTGAGAGGTATTATGTAAGAATCCCCAAGAATTTCTTGTAAATGTTGTCCAATCATAGTATGTTTTCTATAATCTATATATATCAATTATAAGGAAAAAACGTACCTAAGCAGTAACTAGGTATGAGGCAAGGCAACCATGCCACATTTGAAAAAGCAGATACATGAAGAGAATTTATTCTTGCAAGCTCAGAAACTCCACCAGAAAAAGACAGTGGGCCAACTGGATCAACTCTCCAGAGGATAAGTTCACTGTAAACAGCAGTAAGATCCTGAGATTTGCAGGCAGAACTTTTATTTTGATGTTCTGGAGATGCCTCTTCTGTGCTATCAAGAACTGGTATCCTCACTGCATTGTGATGAGAGGTTGTGAGTAGCAATGGAAGTACTGAATGGCAAGCCAAGTCATTAAGGTGGAAACGATGTCCACAGTATCGTGATTTGTGGCAAATACTGAGAACATTTGAAAAAGCAGATTCCTCTGCAAAGCTGACTAGCCATTGGTTTAGCGATCCATCTGCATGCTTGGAAATCATCATAACATTTGGGGTGAAGATGCTTAGTTTTACATTGTTGGGCAATTTGCTATGACCTGAAGAAATTAACATAGAGCAGGAGCGACCAAGGCTAGTAGGTTTTTGTTTGCCTTGCTGAAGAGCAAGGTCAACATTTTTTGTACAAGCATACATCACTATACTTCTGCAAAGTGAATTTGCATCACCAGTAGGAAAGGCAACAGGAATCCTTGAAACAAATGACACCTAAAAAGGAGAGAGACAAAAAGTTCAGAATCAAGTCAAGCTTCCAAAACAATTACATTTTTAAATACATAGTACCTGGAAATTTGTAGTACCTGTACTTGACGAAACATGCCTGGTTGGTATTCATCTAGCCAATCGACATGCCATACGAGCAATGATCCATCCATTGGATGAATACTAAATAGCATATCTGCATTTTTATTCCATTCAGTTAGTTGTATTTCAATTTCATGATCAATAACAGCTGAAGACAAGGGAATGGAGCTTGAATTTAAAACAGGTTTTTCACCAGGAAATTCTTTCTGTTCTTGATTTCTTCTCTGTTCTTCTTTACTGTCATCAGTTTCTAGTAGAATTATATTTAAAAAGTGAATAGATCTCTATATATAAAAACATACTTAAATCTTAGGGTAAAAGACGTTTTTTCAGCTTCTCTGAAACAATCCAGTGAAAGACATCTCCAGAAATAACTATATAATTTAAAAAGTTACATTTCATTCATAAAATCCTTTGTTAGGCTAGTATTTGTTTGCACAAAGAGACATGCTATGTAGGAACTCTATTGAATTTTTATTCATAACTGTATTCGTTAACAATTTCCACCTCTTCTAAGAACCATCTCATTTGCTTTTACTATATGACCAGAATCCTAACATTTTCAGGAGAGCCAAAAAATGCCTAGGCTCATTTTATAAGCATCCCTATAAGTTCTATAAATGAATAATTCATAAATGTTTATACTCCCAAGGTCATAAGACTATGTAAAACACAAAAAATATTTCCACATTCTAAAATAGGCAGTGTACATGAATCGATTCATTATTCCATGAAGCCTGAAAACAATGAGAGAAGATAACATTATGCATTTTACCTTCATCAGATCTGAAAGTCATCTGATTAGGTTCTTCAGTGCTGGCTTCTGAGGAAATATGCTCAAAATTTCTTTTAAACTGTTGTAAAAAAACTTCCATTGATAGCGTAAAATGTAATTCTTTATTATTTAGCCAGTGCACTACAAAAGGACCACTTTTTTCTTCACTTTCATTAAGACTCAGAGACATGATAGAAGGGAGCAAGGGAATGTCTGCAAACAAAAATACACATTCTGTTCAGAAATACACATTTAAATTATTTTTACATTTTAGACAGACTGTGGCACGACAAAACCGCGCTTGACTAAAGCGCCCCCGATTAAACCGCGTCACTGACGTCATCAACAGGGTGACAACAGCGAGCGCGGAGAAAGAAGGGCGCTTTAAATAGTGCTTTGAAAGCAAGCCGATTCAAGTTAAGGTAAGGGTTAGGTTTAGGGTTAGGTTTAGGGTTAGGTTAAGGGTTAGGGTTAGGATTAGGTTTAGGGTTAGGTTAAGGGTTAGGTTTAGGGTTAGGTTTAGTGTTAGGTTAAGGGTTAGGTTTAGGATTAGGATTAGGTTTAGGGGGGTTAGGTTTAGGGGTTAATTTTAGGTTTAGCGTTTACAGCGTGCTTCTGTCTCTGCGCTGTTGTCGCCCTGTGATGACATCAGCTACACGGTTTCGTCGAGCGCGCTTTAGTCGAATGCGGTTTTGTGGTGGAACCAAGACAGACTACTTTAGAAAGGACATATACAGAATTAAAGGACAGATAATTTTCTTTAGCAGCAGATTAATAATCAGTAATTTACCAGGATACTCAGAACTAAGTTGCCTCGAATTTTTAGAAGTAGAATACATAAAACATAATTTATTTTAAAAAATAAATTAATTACCCTGTTTCCCTGAAAATAAGCCCTCCCCCGATAATAAGCCCAATCAGGCTTTTGAGCACATGCGCTAAAATAAGCCCTCCCTTGAAAATAAGTTCTCCCTGAAAATATTTGAATGCAGCAGCAGTCATGAGATGACCATGCTTGTGCCCTCCTACAGCTCAAAAATAATAAGCCCTCCCCGAAAATAAGGCCAAGCACTTATTTTTGGGGGGGGGGTCAAAAGAAAATAAGACCCTGTCTTATTTTCGGGAAAACATAGGACTAATGTTACACATATTTGCTGGTGCAACATTCTAGAGGGCTTTTAGAAGGATCTAATTAAGCCAAACAATGTAAAATTTACAATTTCATTTAGTATTTTGCAAAGAAAGAATATACTGATATATTTACATCTACACATTTTGGGTTAGGTTTTTAATAGACGATAATGCTATAATGACTCTAATTAACACTAATTACCTTAAAAACCAAATTGTTAGTATTCTTCATATGAAACTGTATGAAGATTTATAACAAGTTACTGAATGTTATGGTATCATTGCTACAAATCACATTTATATTTATTAATTCCTCTTCAGGCAGCGTGCAATATATGAAACTAAAAACATCCATAAAATCACAATAAAAATAATTCACAATAAATGCAATCATAAATACTATTAATAACTACTGAACCAGTAGGAAGAATTTTCAAAGCAACATTTTGAATGGTTTTACAACTTTAAAATTATATCCTCTTTTCAGCACAATTTTGGCATCTATAAACATTATTGTATAATATGCTTTATAGAGATAAATTTAAATTGAATCTACTTATCCTAGAATTAAGTTTGCTTATTTTTGATCACCTGTGGCTGGATTGATGCTGGCAGCAATATGGAAATGGCAAAGTGCATTTGACTGCAATGGGTTGTTTCGATGAACTACATGAGGGTCTTGCTGATGGGGCAAGTATCCAGTATGTGCAAGTGCTATTGATCTTCTTCTTCCTCGTCGGAAAGGTTTTAGATTTAACTGTTGAGACCAGGAATATATGGTTCATATGACATAATGAAATGAAGAAAAACATTTTCTACACGTCTGTAGAAAACAAAAGCCCCTTGATTACATTTAAATAGGATTAGATAGCTACCTTTCATAAAAATACAGATAAAAACTCATTTTCAAACTAAATGTTCAAATCAGAACTTATCAATTATTAATATCTGGTAGATGTCACTTCTTACCTCTAAAGCATTTTTCATGCTTTCTTTGCTAGAAGCATTCCTCTTAAAGTTATTTAATTTCACTGGCTCAGGCCAATTGTTATATCCATCTTCGTATAAGAGGCTATCATTAGGCAACAGAGTTTCTGCCCAGAGACGGCATATATTGTCTTTGCAGCAGGTCAGCAGTACATTACACACAGCACCACTATAGGAAAGAAAGCCAAGTAAAGCAAAAAGAAAATATAAATTTCAGAAAGAGGATTGTTGAATTCTATTCAGTATTATTGCAATACCACATACTTTGATTTCAATTACATTATTTTGGGCAACAGATGCTTAAAAATCTCATGGAAACATTTTTAATACCGGGTTGCAGTTTTTTAAATATTATTATCATCATTATTTCTATTATTCATTAAACATAAAACTCAGTAAAACCAAACATTTAAAAATGTATCACAAATATCATTAATTGGTGTTGATGGTTGATACGGGTTGCTGCCAGCGTCCTAAGTATCAACCAAGTATCTCCTTAAAATGCACGATGTTCTGAGTAGCACAGTTTTTTGCAGTTCCGATGGCATTATTGCAGAAAGCTGCAATTTTTTTATCTATTCTTGAACATGGTACTAAGTGCCCTGATGACAATGGGTATCACTGTTAATTATTATTATTGCTGTTGTTGTTTTATTATGAGATAACCTACTCACAGGGATATATAAACTGGTTTGCACACCATTCAAAAATGCCAATAAAAAAGCTAAGAAGAAAAAGTTCAGATGAACAGGGATTGACACCAGACAAACAATCAGGCAGAAAGCAATACCCTAATCCGGGAATTGGCAGGGCGATCTACTATATATTGGCAGAGAGTAAACTTCACACTCACTGGCATTGCTGATATAACCCAGTCAGGTAATAAAACGTATGTAAGCAAACAACCAAGTTTAAAGAGCACCAAGAACTCCACAGTTCAACACTGAATAATATATATTCTTTTCTAGGGAACCATCTGTTCCTTAATATCTTTTAAGAGAGTAGAACTGAAAGTAACTAAAACAAAATTCTTCATTGTAAAGAACACAAAGTGAGTTTTAGGTTGCTTCTTCTGTAGCCAATGTTATATTCTATATTTAAAATTATATTTCCAATACTAGTGAACACATTAACTACATATATTATCAATAACCTTGTCTATTAAAATTATATAGGTAGTCCTCCACTTACAACCCAAACTGATCTGCAATTATGTCTTACAAACATAAGTCATGTCAGTCATTAAATGGGTCAGCACATGGCTATGCCCAATTTGACTATTTTTGTGGCCATCACTGAAATAATCATGAGGATTGTTAAGCGAATGCTGCGGTTGCTAAGCAAGACTATTGTTCACATTTTTTCTGGGGGGAAAATGTAAAGCACAGTCACGTGACCGTGGGATGCTGCAAATGGCTGTGAATGTGGGCCAATTGCCGAGTTCTCAAAATGCCATCATGTGACTGCAGGGGAATGTTACAATTTTGATTCTGGATCCTAAGTAGCCCTGAGGAGGTCTGTTGTAACTTTGAACTGTCACTAATTGGCCAGCTGCAAGTCAAAGACAGGGTCTTATTTTCTTTTGACCCCTGAAATAAGCGCTTGGCCTTATTTTGGGGGAGGTCTTATTATTTTTGAGGTGCCGGAAGTGGTGAGTGTGGTCACCTCACAGCTGCTGCTGTGTTGCAATATTTGCTTATTTTAGTGCATGCGCTC